>NW_027175887.1:3255165-3657665 GCF_023055335.1 Clinocottus analis | reverse complement strand
ATTGAACATGCGACGGACTCTAACTTCCATATGTTAACAACTTCCACTGATCCTACCAAAGTTAGCAAGAAGATCAATGGCATTCTTGTGCCATGCATGACACGGCTGTAGCTCATGTATGAATCTATGGCCAAGCGTTGGTTAGCTTAGTTTAGCAAAAACACCTCTAAAGCTCCTTAACTAAGGCGTCATATCTTGTTTGTATAATTTGTACAAAAACTGAATAAGAAAAAAATACATTTGCCTGTTACGTTGGGTTAAATAGCAGACTATTTCTTGGTTCCCGGAAGTTAATGCTAACAGCCAAGAAATAGTAACATAACCCCAGTAACCTCCTCCTCCCCACCCCCACGCCCCTTCCCCGTCTGCTGTTCGTATATTTATTGGCCATTCATTTGTTTGGGTTTAGGCCATTTTTCTTGGCTTCAAACAAACTGAAGTGAGTGTGCTCTAGTGGATGGGGGGGCAGGCAAAGCTGAGGTTGTGTTTTATCAGGATCGGGTGATGCAGTATTGTTTCGTTATGAATTCACGCCCGGCCCGGTAAAACCATTCTTTGCACGTTGACTTTCTTCTTTGATTCGTGTAAGATTTTTCCTAGGAACCTCTGCGAGCGAGAGAAAGAGGTTAGAACGCCTCAAAAGGCAAAGTTCAAGCCGAGGTGTAAATGATGAGAATAGCTTCCACCGTGTTGTTGGGTGGGTTTGTTGGATCTTCTCTGTACCCTCACACTCCCTCAGGTGGTCCCTCACACAATGCTGTCATTTCCGGGAGGGCGGGGACGTTCACAAGCCAATGACGTGGGTCTATTAGTGCCTGTGATCTCAGCTGCCAGCTGACATCGCTATCCCCACACTGAATCAGAAGTACTGAAACACACTCGGGGTTTCATCTGCAAGTATGTCGCCGGGTGACGTGATGTTATTTATAGCTCTTCGGCTCACATGTCTGTCTTCTGTTCTCACCATTGATCTTTCCCTCTGCTATCTCCATTTTCCCTTCTCATTGCCCTATCTGGTCCCTTCCCACCACACCCCTCTCGTCCCGTCTGGCTGGCCACATTCCTAAAGGGCCCATCACTCTTCCCTCTCCTGGAAAGTATTCACATGTGCCAGATGCACAGGGCGACTTCCTGTGACTGGCAGGGGGAATTTAGGACGGCCCCCACTCGTTTGTTCATGCCTGAAAATGCTGCAACTCACCTGCATAGTCAGCATTGTTCCTTGATTTATTTATTGTTTGTTACCGACTGACACATAGGGAGAGTGTATTATGTATGGCTTATGATTAAATATAAAAAGGTTATAGCCATCAAAACAAAGATAATCTGGGAAGTTTCACCCCACCACCACACTTGGCGCCCCATTTTCCGTTCGTGTCACTGCTGTTGCGACACCAGCCTGCTGAAAACAACGCCTGTTCCACACCCAAGAGGCCCCTGTGCAGATAGGAGGGGAGGGAAACCAGGGGCATCTAAATTCCAGTACACAAACACACACACACACGAACATGAACACACACAGCCAGTCGGCTCATGGGGCTGTCTGTCCTTCTGTTCGTAGCATGAATGAATGAATGCCTATCTGGCAGCTGGTTCAACAGCATCCCAGTGACTAACGCAGTTGAACTGTTTAGTCACTCAGTGGTGGCAAATGGCCATATGTACAGAAGAGTACAGTTTACTAATTGAAAAGAGTTTGATCTACGAGCCAAAGTGTCTGTTAGTATTGCTGCTGTTTTTTCAGCTGATAGGGGGACCTGACCATTAAACCTTTAACTCCAGATCGCGACTCTTTTTGCGAGCAGGGGACCCACACTGTTGTAATGAGAGATTATCCAGCTCTGGTATTCTCATATTTGTATCCCAGAATGAAATTCTGTCACTGTGAAACTTATTTATTCTTGTTATAATAAAGTCTATTGACTTCACTCCGAGCGTTGAAGTACCCTTCCTAAAAGTGAATGAAGTATTTGGATGGGGCACACCGTTCAGTTTACCCGTCATGCACTGTCTGCTCCGCATGTAAAAACTGTATCTTCTATGGCTTTGAAGCTGCTTTCAGACAGAATGCAAAGTGAACATAAAAAGATGTGATCAGACATGTGTTCTGGGCAGCGTGACCGGAGGCAGGGACACATCTTTGTGAATGGAAATGTTTCAAATTTAGCCAAATATTCAAATCACTGGATTTCATAATGCTGCTTCATAAACGACACACAGGACAGAGCAGAGTGAGTGGAGGGACACGACTGTCATTGGCTGAGCTGCAACACCAAATGCCTGGGAATTGAGGAGGCGTTGGGTGCTACTGAGTTGCATTATGGGAAATGTAGGATCCAGCATTCCTGAAGCGTAGTCTGTTGTGAGACATTCAACTTAAAGTCGCACAAAACTAAAGTGGAGTACCCCTGTAAAATGAACTAAATAAATAGTTTTTAGTAGTTTTGTGTACACTCAAGCATCTCTCATGTTTTAATTGCTTTGCACGGAGTACAAAGTACTGTAAATACAAAAAGACATTCATCCTGTGATACTTTAATATCCTCCTTCAGCCTACCTTCTCCTTCACTTCGCTCCACTTGACTGATGAAGTGACTGTTGGTATCACCTCAATTACTGTCGAAGGATTTATTGCTTGTTAAGTCTGTTTATCTTATCGAAACTGCTGTTGGAGGATGTGGCATATCACTCTCCTTCAGCTGGGTTTTAATTTGCGTCTCATCGTAATTGTCCGGGAGCTTCGGCGTGACATTGAAACACTGCAGGTATCCACACAGCAGAACACTTCCCAGTTGCTACTTCCACTGTCTGGGAATGCCAACGAGCTCTGTCACACACACTTGTAGTTTTGTTCCTCTGCTTCCGAGTAGCTCTGGGTTGTTTCCTCAGCTCTCTGCTTTTATGAGGAAGCAGGCCGCCGTTAACATTTACATTTATTAATCTTAGCACTAATACAATCCCCATATTCTACTGCGTCGAGGGAGCTGTGTGTGCACGAGTGCTGGTGTGGGATTTCTCACCACGGAAAGCAGCGGTTCATGAGAGAGCGGCTCACCGGCTATCACTCGGGATTTCTTACGGGTGTGAAGTGGTTGCCATGACGTCAGAATTTTCATTGTGGGCGCAGTTGCGTTTTACAACTTCTTTTATGAAGCAAATTGTGAGCGCTTGAGCCCCAATGTGGAAAACATTTGTTACATCCAGCTTCAAAGACCCCGAAAGGTTAAAAATCCTGCTTTCAAACTAACTCACATTAGTGTGCCACTGTGTGTTGCTTCTAGAGCTGCATGTTCCTCATCAAAAAGTTGTGATTTTCTTCTTTTGTTGTGTGTGTGTGCATGGACATGGAGTGGTCAGTGAGCTCCTCTATACTTAAATAAATAATACATGTTCAGGAGTGGGCAAGGGCTTTTCCTTTTAGTTATCTTTGCCAATGTTATCACAACCATAAGATTAATGAGCACACGTGTGAATGTAATTATGGATCGTTTGACAGCTGGCTGATCCACACGCACAGACTCAACACTGAACCGGCAATTTGCAACAATTAGGAGTGCAATTAGTGGGTTAGACTTTGGGTTGAACTGTATTGAGCTGGAGCCATATTGCTTAGGACCATTGACAATAAATGGACGTAATTATGACATTTGTGCTTGGAATGTTTTTGAACACTGGGGTTTTGGTTTAAACAAAATGAGGCGAGGAAGAGAACGTTTCTGGTGGTTTAGTTTAGGAATCCTCAAGCAAAAAGAATATTTCGTTCCACACTCGTTAAAGCATGTTTCGCTGACCGTGGTGTTGTTTTTGCCCATTAACTACAAATTGTTTACAGTTACCGTTACTGCCGATTATTTACTACGGCGGTGCTTTGTGTCATTAAAAATCGGCTTATTTACTATGAATGGGAAACTCCATAGAAGCAAGGTGTGTGTGTGAGTATTAAAGCAGAGCAATAATCTGAGAGTTACAGTTAGGAGTGGGCTACTGAGGCTGTACCGGGTTGGATGAGTCGATAACAGGGGGTTATTGTAACGATTGGGGCTTTTGTGGCAATGGAGGGAGAGGGGGATTGCTCTGGAATGTGAAGAATGAGGTTGTTTTCTAAAAATCCTTGTGGGGGATAAATTATGAGCAGCAAAGGGAACCCTGCTGTGCCGCACAGGCCCGTCTCCTACCATGTGAGCGCAAACTGAGAGAAAGACTGGGCAGTTGTTTGAATAGATTGGAGTGCAATGTGTTTTCAGCCGTTTTGATTTGATTCAACATGATAACATTGACAGCTAGCTCAGGAAGTAACGGTCACGTTAGAGGACCTGTTGCTTCAGTAGAAAGTGTCGCTGTCAGAACTTGAACATGGAGGAGAATCAAAATATTTCAACCTTCAGTGAACTGTGACAGTTTGGTGTGAGAGCTGCCTTTTCCTTTTGATTTGTAACTTGTATCCAAACAAAGACGTAAACTGTGACCCTGCCTAATCTTGACGAACGACAGGGCCGACTTATTTCCATCTCGCATTAACGTTACCTAAGTGATTGGCTGTGACATGTTGCGGCGAAAATAACAGCGCTGCTCAAAGTTCTGATGAGGCGATGAAATTAAAAACATCTGTTTGTGTGGAAAAGTGATTTTGTCTCCAGTAAAGTTCCTGCTCCGTAGTGGTCTGCGTGAACTGGCTTCCCACCATTCAGGGGAGGAAAAGGGAAACGAGAGCAACAGAGAGAACGGGGAAACGCAAAGGGGGTACAGATTTAGTGAGGCAGTAATGAGCTACTGGAAGAGCACATTTCAGTTTGATTGGTCCATCTACGCCGATGCCAGCATGGCCCCCTGGGTAAATATGACCCAGCAGTTAGTTGGCGTGGTGATCGAGGAAGCAGCAGCTGCCAAGAAGGCCGAGGTGGGAGCACGGATCAGATGGATACACACACTTACCCACACAAACACCACAAGAATAACAACACAGCAGAATGATGCAAAGTATAATTCAAAATAAATGTTTAAACAAAACAAAGTTGTTTGATGGGCCAGTAATGTGTTCGGCAGAAGTTCCTTTTGGTTCTGGCAAGTGACGTCACAAGCCCTTAGTGTCTACTTTATGCTGTGTGACCTTACAGGAGAATGCAGTCACAAAGGTGATGGAAGATTAAAGGCATGATTGCCTATCGGGGAAAGAGCGGGGGGAGGTTTAGATGTGGAGGTGATGCATGTCCATGGAGGAATATAAGGTCAAAGAACAGTATAAAGAGGGCAAACTGATGTCTGGCAGGTGCAGAATAAAGTAAGTGTGTGTGTGTGTGTGTGTGTGTGTGTGTGTGTGTGTGTGTGTGTGTGTGTGTGTGTGTGTACACTCTAACACATCCCAATCTCACTTCATCTGTTTCTTAATTTACCGTACAAGGACTTTTGCCAATCTGCCATTCCATGTCAGTGATCAGATCAATCAATTGGGGTCAGTTGAGGTCATCTTATCTCCCACACTGACCAGAGATTTCTTCACAGTGCCAGGTTGGCCCACACAGGGGTTTCTTAACGATATGTAAAAGTGCTCGTTTTCCTGAACTTTCCCCTTCGTTGTAGTGTTTGCCTTTAAAGCCATGCTATTAATTACTTCTCAGGCTGACACAACTCCAAACAAATGACTGCTGCTGTTGCCAGAGAGACAGAGCATGTGCACTAGAGGATTGTTTTTGTTTTCTCAGGAAAGACTTATCGGTCACATGGTGTCCTTAATAAACACCATGTGAGACACATGAGGTAACTGTATGTGCATTCGGGCTGGCTGCAGTTATGGGCACTCGGAAGGTCCAGAGTGGCACTTTAAATTAACAAAATCACAATTTGTTACAGATTTCTTTTTTGTTCTCCATTTGTTGCAGATTGCAGTCAATAGCTAGTTTAGAAGCATGACGTCTTCACACATGCAAACTGGTTCTCTCTTTGATGTGTGAAGCTGAATTGATGTCGCCCAGCAGCTGTTTCCTGAGTGTTGGTTTTCATACTCACGATCGATCGCACAGTGCTGCGTGCCTCAGTCCAGTGAGGCTGGAGGTGTAAGCTCTTGCAAAAAACACATTAGGAGCATCTGATAATCTTGAGGTTCATGTCGACGTGGCTGTGAAACACAAACAGGAAGAGTAATCAAACTTTGACCCGTGTTTCAAAGGCGGCCTCAGCATCAAGGCAGACGGGGCCCGTTAAAGACAATATCGTCAGTCACGTTATTACAGTGACTGTCAAGTGTGCACACATTTGTTTTTCTTCTGCATATTTGTGTGGGATTGGTGTCTGCGTTCATCATCTTCAAATATAGACTCTCAGACTCGAGATGCACTCGCACAGACACACATACACACACACACACACACACACACACACACACACACACACACACACAAAGACACGTACAGACAAACTCATTTGTCGCCATCTTTTGTCACCTGAGGGAGGTTCACAAGTGCAGGAAACAAAAGGTCATTTCTTTGTTGAAAGATAACGCCCTAAACACTGTGAGAACTGAACCACATCAACAAGGTGCGAGTTATTGTGTTATTGGAGGCAAGTGTGTTATTTGGTGGCAAAGCCCCCAGCCGAACACTTCATCCCTACAGGGGATGGCTGTCGAAGAGACCTCTTATATCATTCACGAGAGGTTCAAGATAATCATGGTCAGGAGCTCAAAGAGGGCTTCATAGGGGAACAAAAGTAAACATTTAACACTGATACACTGTGATATCTAACACCACAATCTGCTCCCATTCCTCAGCAATGTGGTAGCGTTGGATGTGTGAGCATATGGGCGGCCCCTTTCCTTTTAAATGTGGAGGTGTTTTTCAAATTTGTCTTTTTCAGGTAGCTTGAAATTGTCCTTATCTCCTGCAACAAGAATGTCAGCAGAGGTTGAAGAACAGCAGGAGGACACACACACACACACACACACACACACACACACGCACACAGACAAAGTACAAAAAGTGGTGCAGTTTTTTTTCCTTAACTTTGTTTTGTTACAGTGACACGATTGAAAAAAAGCCCTTAATTGAGTCACGAGGAAACCCAAATACCATCTCGTCTCACAAAGCCTGTTATTATATTATTATCTTCCTACATAGCTTCCCCTCCTATTTACTAATATGTTTTTGTCTCTGGCCATGGAGCATGCTGCCCCTAAGCCTTGCGAGTGAGCTTCCCCTCCCTCCATTGATGGTTCACGGATATAAAAAGGGCAAACGCAATCTTCCCAGCTCACGACCTAACTTAATAAATTGTTTGTCCGTTTGTTATTGTTGTCTTCAGCTGAAGCTGCTCCGTGGCCTCAGTTTCCTTCCATGTCTACCATGTGTTCCTTCTTTGAGAATAGATAGTTTTCCTCTAGTTTGTCTCCTGCTTGTTGCTCGTCTTGGCATCTGAGACCACCTGCTCGCTTCAAATGTGACAGATAAAAAAAATGGGTTTAATGAGCAGTTTTGTGTCAGTCTTGGTGTTTTCAGGTCCCAATGTGAACGATAGCTTGATGGTGAAAATGATGAAAAAATAATGAACAGAATATCGTGAAATCAGGTTATTAAAATGTACATAATTTAAAATAATTTATTAAATACATTTTGTTTGTTCATTTGTGGTTTATTCAATACATTGTGTCATGAGATAAACTATGCTTGTTGAGATTTGGTCAAGTAGGTTTTTTTGTTTTTTTTTACAACCAGGGGTGAAGGTTGTACTTCTGCACTTGTGGAGCTCAACGAACTGAACTAAATTCAACTAGCTGATAGTTGTGGATAAATGATGGGGTTACGCACAAAAACACAGCTCCACAGGACCTTAAAGTAAAAGCTTCCATATTCCCAGACCTCACTCTTCCGCTCTAATTATGAAAGGCATGTTGTGGCAAACATCTACAACATTTACCAGTAAGTATTTTAAATTAGGACACGCTCTGATTGTGACAGTTTCTGTTAGCTGATAAACGGGTCAGTTCCCCTCGGGGTTCTGGTCTTTGTGGTTCTTTGTAGTGCGCAGCAGGGCCTTCAAAGTTGAGAGGTCACACCCTTCAGTGGGCATAACTAATCCTGTCATCTGGACTTCAGTCTGAATTCCTCTGTGTTGAAATGTGTTACAGCTTCGGTTCCTGGTCCGGGTGTCAGTTTATGGCCATAGCACAGCATGGCAGTCTGGCTGAAGGAGGCTGAGGAATGAGCTGTTGGCTGTTAAATACACACAGTGGAATAATGAGACTTTGGTGTCACTGGATGGATATTTAAGTGTTTCCAGTTATTCTCAGTATGGTGGGTGGGTAGCATTAGTTGTGTTTATCTAGGAGCAATCCTATTCAGCGTACTGGAGCTTCTGTTTTATTCATGTTGATGTTTGCCCTGCACCAAGAAAACAACCTGTCCGGGATGCATTATAGTCCAACATTTTGACCAAATGCAGCCTTTGTAATGATTATAGTTATTGTCTATCCAGGGTGAGAGGATGGAAAGGATGCTGACTGTGTTCTTTTCTGTTTTCTCTGAACAGATCGTGAGGATCAATCAATCCTTTGCACGTAAGTATCTCAACTCTCTCGGCTATTAACTGTCCCGCTCTCCTCTCCTGAGGTCATTTCTGTGTTAGGACAGATGATCTGTTTGCTACGGTGGTTCTAGCAATGAAGCAGCTCAATGAGCTGGAAAATGGAAATATCTCAAGAGAGTATACAGCTGCACCTTAATAGGGTTATCTTCTACAAAGACAGGTACACTTCCAGTGAGAGCCCGTCTCCGGACCATCCCCTCTGAATTACAAGGGTTCCTGGTTGTTTCTCTCCCCCTGAGTCAGTTGGCCGGCTCCCATCATCCTGCTGTGTTATTTAAAGACTGGCTTCAAATAGCTTCTTGCGGATGCTGGGTTGTGCAGCGGCTCTACCCAATACTAGGGGAGTTATGAGTGTGGTTTGGTGCCGTGCCTTCGTCGTCTTTGGCAGAGAGTAATTAAGTGCCACACTCTTTCAATTTGGCTTTAGATGACGCTGCCAATGAACGGGTGAGCGCCGTTGCATAATCTGTCCTAGATGCTGATGAGCACACCCCCTGTTGGTGACAGTGCAGCTATTTTAGCAGCGCTACCCCACCGTTTAATAGGTAGTGTGGTCCACCAGTTGTAAGTGTGTAAAAGAAATTATTGAAACAGCAACAGAGAAGATCCAGTTTTTGGTAAAAAAATGGACCCACTCAACTGAATATTGCTGAACAATGTGAAGACCATGCACAATAGTAGATCTCAAAGACAGAATGAGAACTTTGAAAGAAACCTGAATTAAGAAAGCTGTTGACTCTCTGATGTGAGAGAGTTGTGAGCGACCCTGTCACCTCCCATGTTCACATCTTTCCTATCAGAAATGTGAAGGTCAGCAGATGCTCATTTCTATGAGAAATATTCCGACTCTATGAATTTATGAAAACATCAAGCCAAACTGAGATGTGTAACTGACTGGATGTGTAAGACTTGACCTATATATGCTATGTCTGCTTTGAGGACTCGCCCATTGAATTTGAGTGCGGCAGCTCAAACTGCAGTGGTCTAAGAGATAATAGCCAGCTAGACTAAAGCCACCGGTATGAAGATAGATGTAGTGTTGCCGGCCTGGTTTGGAGGCTGGCCCCGTTTTGTTGGGCTCTGGGACCCGACTGCGGGACCACGGCTCTGCCTAAACAACAGCTATCATTAAAGACGGTTCAAAAGCAGAGCCTGGAAACTTTGGAGACTAGCCCAGCAAACCACAAGGCTCTACAGTAAAACAGGCCGACAGACGAATGGATGGATTTAGAAAACAACAACACAGCCGGATGGCCGTCCGCTCTTAATACCTCTCTTCCATTTGTCTTTGTTTATTCTTTCCTTCAAGGTTAATCCACCGTAATGACAAGTTATTTTGGTTTGGGTTCTTTACGGTGGTTTGTCTGTTCCTTGCTGAGTTGTGGGCAGTTTACACCGACCGCTGTGGCTGCTATGCCTCACAACTAATCACCTGTCATTCATGATTGCTCACAAATAGTGTTGTGATGCATTGTTAGAAGTGAAAGTAAAGTGAAAACAAAGTGTGTAACTTCTTTTCTTACTCTACTTCATTTCCTTACACCTCGACTGCCTCTGTCTGTCCGTGTGTGTACTCATGCAATCTCTCCCCGTTGTTTTCAGAGGGGAATCAGGAGCAGGCAAGACCGAGAACACGAAGAAGGTCATCCAGTACCTGGCCCACGTCGCCTCCTCACACAAAGGACGCAAAGACCACAACATTCCTGTGAGAGCCCCACTGCCTACACTTCTCCTACTCTATCCTTGGCCAAGCATGGGCCTCTTCTCCTCTTCCTCCTCCTCCCCTCTTCCATATATCCTATTTTAATTATCCTTGCTGACATCTCTTCACCTCATAAACGGAAATACCATTTGTGAAGTACCTCTGCACATCATTATTGTAGTTTAAAGGAATACTTTGACATTATGGGAAAAATTCTTAATCACTTTTTAGCAGAGAGTTAATGCCAGGCAACAGCAATCAGATCAATACCACCCTCATATCTTTAATAACTATCATTTTATTTTGTTATCATTAATGAAAAATGATGTTACTGTGTTCTAGTTTAAAATTGAAGTGCATAGATTTGTGTTAATTATTCAGCTGACGACAAGTTGAGTATTAATCTGCAGCTAACCAAACCGATTTTAACGTAGCCTGACTGGTCACTGCATGTCATTCTGCGAGAGTGAACCCAACGCTGGCCCAAGTGTGTACCGTGTCCTGTGGCTTGTGTCTGACATGAGTGCCTCAGGTTTTAACACTTGCATTTGTTTATCCATAACAAACAGCCCGAATCTCCCAAAGCATTCAAGCTCCAGGCAAGTGTTTCTCCCTCTTCTTTAAAAACAGTGTGTGGTCCGTTTTGGTGTTTGAGTGTGTATGTGCATGCCCTTCTCTCTCTCAGTCTTGGCCACCTACATAATGATGTTGACAGACTAAGCTCAGCTTCCGTCTTCATGAGGTCTTTGTTTGTGCTGGCTCCGTCTTTGAAGCCCCGCTGGATCTGCCATTAAACCAGCAGGCTCATGATACTAAAACACTGTTTTATCAGTTGCTTTGGGTTTATTAGGACAGTTGGAAATTGAGAAGTTTCATTAGGAACACATGTCAGTCAAATTCAAAAGAATAGGCCACACCAATTCATTGCACTGTTCACAATAAGTCTGTTTTGAGCATTAAAGGGGACCTTTCCATTGGCAGTCCATTCAGTGCAGATAGTAAATAGAGTCCATTGAAGTAATTAATTCTCCAGTGTGTGCCGAAAAAGCTGAGTTCTCCTGCTTGCAGGGCCTTGCCAGCAATGCCTCAATGTACCAGGATGCATTGTGCTGGAGCTACTGACGTCCGGCCCAAACATAGGGAGGCAGAAGATTAAACGTTGCGCCTTTTATTTACGCAGGTAATACAAAAAGACTGGAGTCAGAAAGTAGTCCAAACCAGCGTGAACCAAGACTGCAACGACCCTTTGTCTTTTTACCACATTGTCAACGGCAGCACAATACAAATCCAAGCTGAAATAGCAGCCTGTACTTCCATCTCACATTCATCCACGTCACTGTCAAGGCAAATGATAGATGCCGGAAGAACAACACATTCTCTGCAGCTGTGAACTCAACTTTCTGGGTCAATACAGCACGCACTCTTCAATCAACTACATTTACCATCAACACTGATTGGACAACAACATGCATATAACAGGTGGCAAGTTTTCATAAATTCACCAGTCCTCTTTCTACGATTTAGGATCCCAGATTTCTTAGGGTTAGAAGGAGCATTAGAACGAACTGTGAAATCAGACACACTACCCAGCTCTCCAATATTTAACGCCGAGCTTCATCTTTTACACTTATATAAATGGGAAATGAAAAAATCAGTAACGAAAACTTGAGGGCGGACCAAACCTTTCAAATCTTCATGCATGTATTCTATTGCAATGTACTCTAGAAGCATGTGTCTAGATTGAACAGCATTCCAGTTAATAATTCATTGGCGTTTTTTTATACCCTTGGCTGTAATAACATTATTCCAATAACCAACACTGTCCTTCAATCCACATGGGGCTTTTGCTGCTCTGACAATAACCAAACACAGGGGTGTTTCTATGTGGATGTGTTAGCCTCACCTGGATTTTTTGAATCCACATTTTTTCCAAGAAGTAACACAAATGAGACTCTGCTGACACAAATTCTGTCTATCGTGCTTTCTACAAAATATTATATTTTCTGGCTCACCTATTCTCAGCAAAATGTATCTGGTAGCTATTTTTCTTTTCTCCCCTTTAACCAATACCTGATGTTCCTGTGTCCTCTTTAAATCTAATAACTTTAGAAGCAGTCTTAGCTGCGACCTATAACCCGCAGCTCTGAGCGCACACAATCCGGGTGAATGCTAGTTTAATGTGCTGTGTTTCAGTAGCTTTAACTCAGGGCCAGAGTACACCATCCTCACTGACCTTAATGCTGCTTTCCTTCTGCGTTGCATTACGGCTTCCTCTGAGCAGAGGCCAGAGGAATGTAGAACCATAAGGTGGAGGAGAGCCGTCTGGAAGGGGGGGAGGAGGTAAAGCTGAGTCGGAGGCAAGCAGACTTTCATATTTCTCTCTGTGAGGAAGACAAACAGCCTTTTTATTCTGTGCTGTTTTATGTCATTCACAGCCTGAACGATTCAGGAAAAGAATGAAAAGGAGGAAAGTTACTCCTTACTCTAGAAACAACACGTTCAGACAGACAGAGGAGTCTGCACAAATATGTCAAACTGTTGGATGAGGGACCATATTGTCCATGTCCCGGCTCGAGAGACTCAACCTCCTCGAGCAGAGTAGATTCTTGTCAGTCAGAAAACCTTTGTTCTGGACTCAGACACATCATTTTTCCCCACTTCCAATCACAGTTTTCTGCAGGAGCACAACATGTCAACACAAAATAATGATGTTATTTTTCAGTTAGAACTTTCACATGTTTCCTTGTTGGAGCCTTCTGTCAGTGACCTTTCGGGCATAATGAAAGTCATATGATCACATTGAAGTCATTCTCTATAGGGGATGTCGATGTGCCCTTGGGCGAAACCCCAAATTGCTCCCGTGGGATGGGCCAGCAGTGGATGAATGGGTGTGAATGAGTGACTTTCAGTGGTCGTAGGACTCAAAAAGCACCGTACAAGTCCATTTACCATCTTCCCGTACTCTTTCTCTGCTGCAGGCCAAATGATTCACTGTCGTCCAGTGTTTCTTTCAGCGTTTCTTTCCCCTCTGCTCCCCTGGGTAGCATCCTGGAGCAGTTAAAGCTCTGATGGGCTGTGGGGGATATTTCTGTACTGCCATTGCACTGGAGGGAGGAGATTGCGTCATGTCTAGTGCATGTTGAGGTTTTTGGGGTTGTAGGGAATGTCCCAACCACCTATCTATCCAGGTTTTGAGATTTGAGAGGAAGCCATCTCTACCGCCATGGCGGTAGTCTTTGTGTATTTATAGGGCATATCATCATAACCAGAGGAATGTGCAGACCGGACGAAGGCTCTCGCTAATCAACCCAAACTCACCGCAGCTATCGAGCATATGTGGAAACATGCTCGCTGTGTTGCCCTTGTGGTTTTACGAGCTCCGTCAAGCTGTTTGGTAATCTTGGCCGACTCAACATGTCGAGTCCTCCTGACAAAAATCACACTTTATTGCAGTTAACTAAAGTAGAGCCAACAGAGCCATGATACATTGCTGACTCTCTGAAAGATTGGTTGAGCAAATCAACGTTGCTACATTTTTATCTTGCTGCTCTTTTTTCTTTTAAATGATGGATTTTAGCCCTTTTTTTTGGCAGAAACAGGAAAACAAGATTAACAGTGATAAAATCAATTTCAAATAGATTAAATCCGTGGTGCCAGACATAATAAATGTTTGACAGCTACTTTGCTTCTTACCCCTCTGTCTTTCTCCGCAGGGCGAGTTGGAACGCCAGCTCTTGCAAGCCAACCCCATCCTTGAATCTTTTGGCAATGCCAAGACGGTGAAAAATGACAACTCATCGCGCTTCGTGAGTTCACCGATCGTTTGTTTGACATTTTGACCGAATGTACAGTTTCTTAAGGGGAACAATGTGGAGCGAGCATAAACCTGTCAGTACAGATAGATATCTGTCTGATAAATAGCTGATAAATGTAAATAATCTTATCCCAAGACCTTCAGCTTCAGGTCATTCTGCAAATTTTTCTTTTGGGGCTTTTTATGACGGTAATGGATGAAAACTGTCGAAAAAAAGAAGAAAAGAAATAATACGTCCCTGATCCTCTCATACCATAATTTCCTGAAAAATCTACTATGTATAAATTGAATGATGCTGCACTTTCAGTATGTTCTTATTGTCACTCTTAAGCATTTTCATTTTGAAGGACTAAGTAAAGAATGTGTCCGAGGCTAACCACCATGGTGTTGAGTCTTGAATGAATCATGAAGCTCAGTAGACACAAAGTCACACACACACTTACATACACACACACACTTACATACACACACACAAACACACCCACTTACATACACACACACAAACACTTACCTCCACACATTCACTGTCAGGAAACCACAGAAATGCCTGATATTCTGTCTGACCTGTTCACCCGGCTCTTCTTAATATAGGCTTCCTGCTCTCCACAGTGTCTCAGTTGTCTGCATGAATCCACAAAGTGATGTTTAAAAATGAAATGTGCTGAAAGGGAGATGAAATATATAACATAGGACAGGACACTCTAATCATAGACCTTTTTTGTATTGCCATGTGAAGTTTTAGCAAGTTCCACAACGGGTTTTAACACAAACATGCATCTTGTCTTCTGCAGGGGAAGTTCATCAGAGTCAACTTTGACGTCACGGGCTACATTGTTGGAGCCAATATTGAAACTTGTATCCTCATTGCTTAAACAGGCTGAAAAAGGTCAAAGGATCATTTCAAACACAACGAGTGGAGCTGAGGACAGAGGGCACATGGAGTTTAGAGAGCAGACATAGCCAGAGGGCACAGAGCTTAATACAGACCACGTTTTTATTGTTACTCATCAGTATTATTTGTTTATTCATGCCTGGCGAGAAAAATAACAGATCCTTTGGGTAATATTTCTTTGTGGAAGTACAGGTGACACCTGCACATGTAATACATATTTGATTGTGATAACTTTAGATTATTCTAAGATCTTGCTTTTTGACATGTTGCTCAATGTGGTGATCTTTTCTGATCCTGTCCAACAACAGGGACAGGATCAGTTTCCTGTTGTCGTTGCTTGGTCAGTCCTTAACTTTGTTCTCAGACCTCCTGGAGAAGTCGAGAGCCATCAGACAGGCCAAAGATGAGAGGACCTTCCACATTTTCTACCGCCTGCTGGCAGGGGCTGGAGAGCACCTCCGAAGTGAGTGCAGTGTGTGGAGCTCACCTGATAAACAAAAGCACCAGGGCAATGACAGCAAGGTTTCATGTTTGTGCCAGTTTGCCTCAGGCGAGAAAGAGAGCCAAAGGAAGCTGGTTCAAATTAGCACCGGCCAAATAATCTATTTCCCTTGTTAACTTTTAATTTAGCTTGTTAGTACATTGTTTCATGATGATGCAGGGCATGCTTAGATAGCATGTTTGTCTTGTGAACTTGTGGATTTAAAAGATCCCTCCACCTTTGAGTCTAGACCGAATTGTCTATTTTGAGCATGGAGTATTTCTATGTCACTGTAATGTTTCTGTCCATCAAACAATTTAATTTACTTGTGAGGCAAATCAACATGCATCATGGTCCTAATACACTCCTGAAAGATAGAGTATCCTAATTCAACAGCATGAACTTCTGAGCTACTGATTAAATAACTTAACGATCATCTTTTTCCTTTCCTTTTGCAGCGGACCTGCTCCTCGAAGGCTTCAGCAACTATCGGTTCTTGTCCAATGGTAACGTTACCATCCCTGGCCAGCAGGACAAGGATAATTTCCAGGAGACGCTGGATGCCATGCACATCATGAGCTTCTCCCATGACGAGATTGTCTGTGAGTAGACCTTTCCAGATGTGGCCTGAAACACTGTATGTGATTTGAATTGTTTGTTTCCTCTCTTACTGTTCCATTACCTAATGTTCCCCTTTGGGGATCACTGAGCTGTTGTCTCGTTGTCACCAGGCATGTTGAAGGTGGTCTCTGCAGTGCTGCAGTTTGGGAACATTATCTTTAAGAAAGAGAGAAACACGGATCAGGCCTCCATGCCCGAGAACACAGGTAAACATCCAACATCCAGTCAGAGTTAAATGCGGACACACACACACACACACACGTCACACACACGCACACGTCTCACACACACACACACACGCGCTTCCTCACTTGTGTTAGTCACGATTCACATATCCAGAAAACGAGATGACTGTCTGTTTTCCACCACCTGTTTTGTTGGAGGCTGAAGAGCCACACTCATGTCCACATATACACGTTCACTGTGAGCGCATACTGTATGAGGAGCATGATAACACTAAAGTTAGATTGTCTCTCCTTATATTGGGATGCTTGTAATGTTTGGATTAACACCCGGCCAGGATGTGCAGAATTTGGGTCATATATCCTGGATTGTTCAAACAGAGCTCGGCCCTTGTTGTTTTCAGAATGTATTTTTTATTTGAACCTAAGACCAAACTTAAATCAGATTCTGAATACAGTAAAACAAAAAATACATTAATCTGTTTTTGAATGTAATCTGAAACGTATATAGAGCAATATGTGACATGCCTCCTGCTTCCTTCCACTCCCAGTGGCGCAGAAGCTCTGTCACCTGCTGGGGATGAATGTGATGGAGTTCACCAGAGCGATCCTCACCCCGAGGATCAAAGTGGGACGAGACTACGTCCAGAAGGCACAGACCAAAGAACAGGTAAGACTCCATTCAACTCCGTCAATGAGAATTGCACCTCACTTTAGCACATGATAAATCAACAACACTCAAACTGTAACAGCAACACAACACTCATATTTGCGTGGTTACACTCAGTACAGTGGGCTAAGTATTACTTAGTGTCCTAAGGGTTTTATGTTTACTCAACCTGGTTGTTTCCTCCAGGCTGACTTTGCCGTCGAGGCCCTGGCCAAGGCAACATATGAGCGTCTGTTCCGCTGGCTGGTCCACCGCATCAACAAAGCCCTGGACAGGACAAAGCGGCAGGGAGCGTCCTTCATCGGCATCCTGGATATCGCTGGTTTTGAAATCTTTGAGGTGCTGATTGTGAAGTGTTTAATAATAACACAACTCAAACTACCTCCTGGAGATTTGTTTCTTTCGATGTAGATTGAAATAGAATCCAGTGATCAAGGTTATCTGATCATTTGGATTATTGCTTTGTTTGTCTTAAGAAAAAAATATTCACAAAATCACTGACAACGTCTTCTTCACGCTTCCTTTCAGCTGAACTCCTTTGAGCAGCTGTGCATCAACTACACCAACGAGAAGCTGCAGCAGCTCTTCAACCACACCATGTTCATCCTGGAGCAGGAGGAGTACCAGAGGGAGGGCATCGAGTGGAGCTTCATCGACTTCGGCCTGGACCTGCAGCCCTGCATCGACCTCATTGAGAGGCCGGTCAGTGTCCCCCGTCTGTGTGAGTGACTGTAAGTGTGTTGGCCTATGTGTGTTGAACGATTTATTTTTCTTCTTCCCAGACTAACCCCCCTGGTATCCTCGCTCTGCTGGATGAGGAGTGCTGGTTTCCCAAGGCAACCGACAAGACCTTTATAGACAAGGTGCAGCAGGAGCAGGGCACACACACCAAGTTTCAGAAGCCGCGACAGCTCAAGGACAAAGCGGACTTCTGCATCCTCCACTACGCAGGGAAGGTGTGTATTTCAGGCCCATAGAGGTGTATTGCATTATGTCTGCTCGCTTAGGAATGGTAGCTTGTTGGACCTTGTTACTACTCTCGACTACTTATGTCCCCTCTCTAGCCTCAGATTCATCCACGTCTTTGCAAAAACTCTGTTTCTGGCCTGTTTTGAAGCCTGTCTCGGAGGCACAGATTTAGCTCCCTTGAAGGCGCCGTGAAGCAGGTCATTGCTTGAAAACAATAGCCCGGTTGTCGTGCGGCTGCTGTAGGAAACTCACATCTGGATTGCATTGGTGTGCGATTGAGTCTTGGGTGCCTGGTGGTTATATAACGTGACGCTTTCTTCAACTTTCACCTCTGTGTGGTGGTCTGCCATCTGTTCAGAGAAAACGATACCCCGCCACATTCCAGAGAGGAACCCTTGTCAGTCGCAGCATGAAAGCTGAGATCATCCCTGGAGTGGTGGTTTAATTAGGCCTACCTGTCTCTTCTTCCTGTCGTGTGCATGTGTGTGCATGTGAGCACGGTGGAGAGCAGTCGGTCGTGTCCAAACAGCAGTCCTGGCCCCGAGCCGTGCCATGACAAACAGGTGAAAATCTCAGATTCAGCACGATGTCAAGCATCCAGTATTCAGTACTGGAGCCAGCGTTAAATTTGAACTTCGTCAAATAAACCTCGCATGACATGAAAATAAGTGCAAACACAGTAAGTTTGCTTTTCCCGGATTCGGACGAAACCCATATGGAATTCTTACATTCCTCGTCTCGGGTTGCCGACCGTGTCAATTATTTCTTATTATGTTCTGCTCTCTTCGTAGTACATTAGACGTTTAAAGGAACACATCCAAGTAAAAGTCATCATCATGTTACAGAGATGAATCCCATCAACACTCTATAGTGCAGTCAGACCCGACTGTGCTGTCACTTAAATATACATAATAATATGAATTCTTTATTTTAACCCAAGTGCAATTTGATTTCAAGTTGAGGTACAACCCAACAAGGACTCTTGTTATGTCAGTGTTGTGTATCACTTATTTCCTGAACTTTTGACCACTCGTATCTATTATTGTCCCACGTAGCACATAGAGCACATCTGGTACAGCCCGTGGTGTTTAGAAACTCTGCCAGACCTTTAAGACATCCTGCACAGACTAATGCAGGCAGGTGAAGGACCGCATTGTTTTCTATGACACTATTAACGCTGTGGTGTAACAGTAATGAAGGGAAAGAAGTGGATGACATGAGAGCAGCTCGTACAAACAACTTTTTCACGCTTCAACTTCACCCTATCGATTCATTACGATGTTTACATTAAACATATTGCATTATGTTGCTATTCTAACCCATTGCACCACAAGATAACTCACAAATTGCCCTTAAAGCACTATAAAAAAAATACTTGTGTACTTTGTCGTACTACATTTACTTGACAGAGACTTGTTACTGGTTATGTTGAAGATTTAGAATTGACTGACAAAATGTAAAATGTAATTATTCATTAAACTATCCTCATCGTGAATTGAAAGCTCCATCTTGAATAGACATGAAGTCTATCTCAGTTCATTGTGCTGAACACAGCTCTCTTTCACTCTTCACTTAGTAAACTTTTACTTTGCGGTATTATTTGATATACTATTAATCGGTAATAGTTTTACTTTAGAAACCTTTCCCAGTTGGAGAACGGGTGAAAAGTAAAGCCATGAATGGAGCCCTGGAATCACTAAATCCGTCCCTGAAACACTCCCAGTTTGAGGTTACTGGTGATCAGAAGCAGCGGTGAAATGCACTTAGCAGAAGTAATTTCCAAAAAGGGGTTTTCTGTTGACGTATTTTATATTTAGATCATAGATTTAATGAATTGAGGTATTTTCCTGGAGGTTAAGTTATTAGTGTTGTAAGTTCTTAGTTAGTATTATATCCTACAGCGGAAAAATTTACTCCACACCCAAGAAGTTGTACTGGCTAGAACATTAGTGAAATACTTAGCGGAAGTATTCAATATCAAATATATCAGTCACTTTCTTTAACATAACTACCTCTCGTTATTCAAACGTGTCACATGTCACAATTGCACCAAGATTGACAATGCACTCCGAGGGGTCCTGACTCCTCAGCAATACATCCACCAGGTGTAAAGTAGATTGAAGCCTTATAGTCAGATGGAAGTACATGATTCTTTGGTGCTCGGCCTGTCTGCGTTTGAGCTTTGCAATGGAAATACAGCAGAACATTGTGCTGTGGCTGTCTTCTCTAGGTGGACTATAAAGCTGATGAATGGCTCATGAAGAACATGGATCCCCTGAATGACAACGTGGCCACGCTGCTGCACCAGTCCACTGATAAGTTTGTGGCTGAGCTCTGGAAAGACGGTGAGTCTCTGAACATGTATGTTGGTGTAAAGGAGCCCATCGAGCTTTGAGAGAAATGTCTCAACGGCTTCATAGTAGATTGTCACCACATTTGGCTGAGATGTTCATGTTCCCTGCAGGAAGCGCCGTAATTATTTTGGTGATGCTTAACTTTTCATTTCAAAATGTCAATTTGTCTAATTCTTTGGTTTTTGACCAAATTATCCTGCAGAGCTAAAGGCATTACAATCAGCCTCATCTGCACTTTAGTTTAGTGCTAATTACAAAATGTGAGCATTGTAACACATGAAGCTCAGATGCTGAACATGAGAAACATACCTGTTAAACGTCAGCACGTTAACATTTGAGCATGTTAGTATGCTGGTGTTAGCAGTTAGCTAAATGCAGCCCTACAGAGCCACTAGCATAGCTGTAGACTCTACAAAGCACACTGAAAACAACTGACGATTTAATGAAAAAAGGGAAATATATCCTCCGTTCTCTCACAACTCCTGTCAGTGTCTTTCAGCAGTGTGCTTGAAGGTTCCTCTAATGTGAGATGAGTTGTGCCAGCAAAAACATGAAGTGCAACGACATTCATCTCTCAAAACTGAATGACGGATTTATTGCTAATCTGTTTTTTTCTCCCCCAGTGAGTGCACTGGTAATATTTCTATCATTCAACATTCATAATCTTGTTTATTTGTAAGAATCCCAGAGAGGTTAAATGGAAAGCAGAATGGTTATGTAACACTTTCTGTACTAATCTTTCTCCTGATAAATGTTCAGCTAACCCAACACCGGCTTTGATACAATCCTTCTTCTGTATTGTTACAGTGCATGAACTGACATGTACTCTTCAGCTAATTAATGCGTGTGGAAGGTTGTATGTTTGTGGGTGTGTGAATGATGGGTGTATGTGCTAGCCTTCCCACTTTATTTCTCTCTCACGCTCCTGTCTTCTTTCTGTGTCCGTGTCTCTGTTGCTGTAGACATTCAGACGTTTCAGAGAGCCTCTTTCTATGACAATGTGTCTGGGCTCCATGAAGCTCCAGGTGAACCATAGTAACGTTTAACCCGGTGTCTCGCTGGCTTCTCTTCATCCTCTGTGCTGGAGGCGGCATTGGTTCCCTGTCCTGTCCTGGCTGCACTGTGCACTCCTCCAGGCTTTGCATGGCTAAGAAAGAAAAAAATAGACATTTCATTCTTTCATGATTGCTAGTGGCTAACTGTCACTCTAAATACAAAATATAAAACTATTGTTTGATTGATAAGTCAGGCAAGACCTTCCTTTTTGTACTAAAGCAAAAAAAACACCTGAGACATTATGAAGAAAATCTTAGAATTTAAAATTTACTTGGGGAGATGGATATTGAAACTCATTTTAGGCCAACTAAAGGAAATGGTAAGGAAACTGGACTGATTGTAAGAAATTGTTGAAGAAGACGTCACCGCACCTAAAAAAAAAAATCCACTAAATAGATATTTAGTCTATGCAGAGCTGCCGCCAATTGCAGTCCACCTATACGCGGATAAATTATAAAGTTATAATAAAAAACCTTTCAACAGGCTTAACCCAGAGCATGAGCATCAGAGCCAGCAGCAGATGGAAAGAGATAGCCGTGTCCAAACTAATTTTGAGCAGGAAGAAGAATTTGTTTAAGCTCTTGCTTGCTTAGATAATGCTGGTGTTTATACACACTGAGAGAATGGAATATCTGAGAAACCTGCACGCCAGATATCTGGTCCAGCTCATCAATCCTTTTTATTAACAGACGAGCCACTGCAGCAGGTTTAACAGTTCAAATCTTAATGGGTTCGTGTCCTTGATTTGAGCACATGGTTAATGAAAATATTCATGTAATAATCATGTTGTTACATCACAATGTTATTGGCTTTGATTTATTCATACATAATATAGATGCTAAATGCTGTGATTTAATAGGTTCGCTATTTTTATATTTTAGGTTTAGTCCAGCAGCTGTTTTAACAATATTCTAGAATCTAGTGTATGTTACATATCTTGGGATTAGCAGGGAGAAACAAGCTTATGTTATGTCTCCTGGAGATTAAAAGCAGCTGATGGTCTCTTCATTGTCTGTCTTCATGCTTATCACAACATAAGAAAAGAGCAAATCCTGCTCAGTTGAAGGCTTCAGCCTTTATTGAGAACATTATGGATGAATATCCACAATGGATTTAGATAAAAGACTTACAAGTCATTGGCTTTTCTCTTTTCTACATTCATGTCAATAGCATGACACACATTACTAACCAGCACCACAATATCTCTGCATTAACGCATGCCTCTTCATATCGTTTTTCATCACCAGTCGACAGAATCGTGGGTCTGGACCAGGTGGCGGGCATGAATGAGACGGCGTTTGGCGCCGCCTACAAGACCAAGAAGGGCATGTTCCGCACCGTGGGACAGCTGTACAAGGAGCAGCTATCCAAGCTGATGGCCACGCTGAGGAACACCAACCCCAACTTTGTCCGCTGCATCATCCCAAACCATGACAAAAGGGTGAGTTTTAAGATGATCCTAGTGACCCTCACTACCTGCTGGACTGAGAAACTGCTCCACTAAATCTCTTGACCGAGCAAGGCTGAAGTTTATAACTTAATGATATATTAATCACAACACATTTATAGATTATGTGATTGATTTGTATCAACAATTATGTTTGCAGCATGAAATGCAGCCCGTTCAAGGTTAAGTCCAATGTATTACTCCATCACCTTTACACCATCGCTCTCGTCTTCATCTCTTATTCTTCCCCCTCTTCCCCAGGCTGGTAAACTGGACCCTCACCTGGTTCTGGACCAGCTGAGGTGTAACGGTGTGCTGGAGGGGATTCGCATCTGCAGACAGGGCTTCCCCAACCGCATCGTCTTCCAGGAGTTCAGACAGAGGTAACGTTGTAGTATCAATTGAAGTAGTATGTTATAAAACAGATAAAATTAGATAAACAGAATTTTCATAAATAGAACGTCACAGAGATAGTGTATAAAAGTGTTTCAGGGAGTCAAAAATGTCTTTCCCTTTCCACTTCCTCTCTATGTCCAGGTATGAGATCCTCACCCCTAACGCCATTCCTAAAGGCTTCATGGACGGCAAGCAGGCCTGTGAGAGAATGGTGAGGACTTGGGTCAAGCACAAGCGTCCTTTTTTTATTATTATCTATTTTTTGTGAATTATTCATTTAGGTTGCACCGAGCTGCTTTTCCTGCAGTTTCCTCCAGTAGTTCAACGTCTCCATGTCTCTGATAGATTAAAGCCCTGGAGCTGGACGGCAACCTGTTCCGTATCGGTCAGAGCAAGATCTTCTTCAGGGCCGGAGTCCTGGCCCACTTGGAAGAAGAGAGGGACCTGAAGATCACTGACATCATTATTTACTTCCAGGCCGTCTGCCGGGGGTATCTGGCACGCAAGTAAGGGTCGCTCTCCAGTTAGTCTGAACTTAAAAAGGAGATTTTACTGTTGTGTCACTGAGTCTTTGGTCTCTTCCTCTAATGCAACAGGGCCTTTGCAAAGAAGCAGCAGCAGCTCAGTGCTCTGAAGGTTCTCCAGAGGAACTGCGCTGCCTACTTGAAGCTTCGTCACTGGCAGTGGTGGAGACTCTTCACCAAGGTTTGTCCGTGTTAGTTGTTCTTTGACTCTCGAGCTCACTAATCTTGTAAATGAATCCTCTATAATATCTGCATTCATCCGCACCCGCAGGTGAAGCCTCTGCTGCAGGTGACCCGGCAGGAGGAGGAGATGCAGGCGAAGGATGAGGAGCTGGTCAAGGTGAAGGAGAAGCAGACCAAGGTGGAGGGAGAGCTGGTGGAGATGGAGAAAAAACACCAGCAGGTCAGTCACAACTACAATGTTGGGACCCAATTATAACAAACTGAAGATTTTTCTGTAGGATGCCCAATTAAGACTTGTTTTTTGGGGGGGATATGTAGTTAGCTGAGGAGAAGAACATCCTAGCAGAGCAGCTGCAGGCAGAGACAGAGCTGTTCGCGGAGGCTGAGGAGATGAGAGCTCGACTGGCTTCCAAGAAGCAAGAGCTGGAGGAGATCCTTCATGACCTGGAGTCCCGGCTGGAGGAAGAAGAGGAGAGGACCCAGGGCATGTCGAACGAGAAGAAGAAGATGCAGTCTCATATCCAGGTTACTGAAAAATAATGCTTGCACTCTTGGAAATATATTTAAAAAATATTGCCAATTCAAATGATTGAAATACAAAAAATATGTTTGTTTCTATGATTAAATACTTGTAGGACCTGGAAGAACAGCTGGATGAAGAGGAGGCTGCCAGGCAGAAGCTGCAGCTGGAGAAAGTGACCACTGAGTCCAAAATGAAGAAAGCTGAAGAGGACATTTTGTTACTAGAAGACCAGAACTCCAAATTCCTCAAGGTGAGAGACAGACTGAAGGTATACAGTCAAGCAGAGGGTTTTGGACTGAAAGAGGTATTGTGTCAACATGTGACGGTCGGGTTGAATTAAAGATGGAGGGTCTCTCCGTGTCCAAGAGGCTTTTCTCTGCACTGGGCAGTAAGATACAGGCAGAAGTTTCATATCATTAGAATATGTTGATGCTGGGTTGAGAAGCTAGCTGTGCGCTAACCGTCCTGCATCTCTCTCCTTTAGGAAAAGAAGCTGTTGGACGACCGCATCAACGAGATGACCTCGATGCTAGCCGATGAGGAAGAGAAGGCCAAGAACCTGGGCAAGGTCAAGAACAAGCAGGAGATGATGATGGTCGACCTGGAGGGTAAAGGAGTGACGACAAATACTGAATTCATAGATTTGTAAAGTGGGGAAGAAAATAACCCGCAGAGATAATCCACAAGGAAAAGACGTTTATTGGTGTTTTGTGAAACCACCGCATCCTCTCCTTTCTAATTTAGAGCGACTGAAAAAGGAGGAGAAGACCCGCCAGGAGCTAGAGAAGGCTAAGCGAAAGCTGGATGGGGAGACGACCGACTTCCAGGACCAGATAAGCGAGCTGCAGGCCCAGACAGAGGAGCTGAAGGTGCTGCTGGCGAAGAAAGAAGATGAGCAGCAGATGATGTTGTCCAGGTAGGCGATACAGGCACAGCTGAGTATGGCATAACACTTGTGTGAGCCAAACATGGACGTTAGAGTTGTGATGTTGAGTCACTGAGATTCTGCTTCACGAGGTGAGTCACTCTGAGAGAAGCGCTCCATAGCTGTACAGAATGGTCACACCTGTTGTTTTACATTGAGCATTTTATTGGACTGACAAAGACTCCAGACAAGTGTACAGAGCAGTGATGTCATCATCTTGTAAAAGCTTTTTGTTATTGTTGACTTGCTGGCTGTATTTATTTTCTGACTCTCACTGCATTGAAGATAACCGTTAGTTAACTGCTGGTTGAAACAGTGTCTCTGCCGCCACCCAGTGGACTTTCTACACAATGACACAGTTCACTCAGGGGACTGAATGTGTGTCTTGTTGTTTTTTAAGCAATATTTTTTAACACAAAAGTTGTTCTGACATATAATGTCAGTGATAATGTTGTAAAATGTCTCATGTGCATCATATTTTAATGGAAAACTGCAGTGAGTTTTCAGGTTTTAAGAAAATCAAAGTTTAAAGACAGAATCAAATCATTAAATTATAGCCATTTTCTATTCATTTTTTGGATGCATGGAACAATACAATTGGTTTAAGACATCCATACTTTGAATTTGATTGAGCTCAAAGTGTGTTATAACCTCAAAGGTTTTATTTTTCCGGCGTCATAACCATCACAGTCACAATAGTGTGCCCACCTGCCATCTGAGATCCATGTTCTTGGTGATTGACAGGGGTGAAGACGAGGTCAGCCAGAAGAACAACGCTCTGAAACAGGTGAGGGAGATGCAGGCGCAGCTGTCTGAGCTGCAGGAGGACCTCGAGTCAGAGAAGGTGTGCAGGAATAAGGCAGAGAAGCTCAAGAGGGACTTGAGCGAAGAGCTTGAGGCCCTTAAGACTGAACTAGAGGACACCCTTGATACAACCGCTGCCCAGCAGGAATTAAGGTACTGCACTTATACATTTATAAATAGACATTGGGGCCTTTGGACAATCGTTTTATTATTATTAGGTCAACAGGATATTCTAGACTTTTCTGTGTATCTTTGTAGGACCAAGCGTGAGCAGGAGGTCACAGAGCTGAAGAAGACAATCGAGGAGGAGACTAAAAACCATGAATCTCAGATCCAGGAGATGCGACAGAGGCATGGCACTGCTTTGGAAGAGCTGTCCGAACAGCTGGAACAGGCCAAGAGGGTAACACCTCCCCACCATCTACAGTCTCATATCACAGGATTAACAATCCTGACATCACTGCGTCATCTCACCACACCGATGTTTGTCGTCGTGTCTAGTTCAAGGCCAACCTGGAGAAGACCAAGCAGAGCCAGGAGAGCGCCAACAAGGAGCTGGTGAATGAGGTCAAGAGCCTGCAGCAGACGAAGACAGAGTCCGAGCACAAGAGGAAGAAACTGGAGGCTCAGCTGCAGGAGTTCACGGCCAGAGTCGCTGAGGGAGAGAGGACCAAGGGAGAACTGGCCGACCGCGCACACAAACTGCAGGTGCACACATAGAGAACACTTGTACACGCATGAAGGGCTTGCACAACATCACTACGGCCGTTTGTCGCAATGTGCACTGATTCAAACGACGCTTAATGCTCATCCTCATGAGATCGCCAAAACACAAAAATGTATTTGCATCTTTACCCTACGCTTTAATTTATAAACTGCTTTTATTTAGTTATTTGACCTACTTTAATAGTTCAAATGAAGAGCTGAATGCCAAGTTATATATTCTATATAGTTTGTCTATGATTATTTTGTTGGATTATTTCTGTGAAGAAGTTATGTGACTTTAAAATCTTCGACAAATACTTTTGACTTGCGTTGATAACCGTGGTACCTCTCCATCCAGACCGAGTTGGACAACGTGTCTGCCATTCTTGAAGATTCAGAAAGGAAGGGTATCAAGATGGCCAAAGATGTCGCTGGACTGGACAGTCAGCTGCAAGACACGCAGGTGACATTCAGTATCTCTGAGCAGTAATCATCAGTACACAGTCAATGCATTCTTTCTATTAAACTAACCCGACAAATATATTTGTTTTGTAGGAGCTGCTCCAGGAGGAGACGCGTCAGAAACTGAACCTCAGCAGTCGCATACGCCAGCTGGAGGAGGAGAAGAACGCTCTGCAGGAGCAGCAGGAGGAGGATGAGGAGGCACGCAAGAATCTAGACAAACAGATGTTGAGCGTACAGGCTCAGGTAGGACTAGTGATCGCTGTCGGAAACTATGGTTAAATATTATTCCTGTTGATTTTCATTCTGAATAATACTTTTTTCGCTCTCTTTTTTTAAGCTGTCAGAGAGCAAGAAGAAGCTGGAGGACGATGTTGGAACAATAGAGGCTCTGGAAGAGATGAAGAAGAAGCTGCAGAAGGACTTTGAGCTGGCCAGCCTGCGACTGGAGGAGAAGACCATCGGTTTTGAAAAGATGGAGAAGACAAAGACCCGTCTGCAGCAGGAGCTGGACGATCTAACTGTAGACCTGGATCACCAGAGACAGATAGTCTCCAACCTGGAGAAGAAACAGAAGAAGTTTGACCAGGTGAGCACGCTTTATTTGAGATATAAGCTTGTCTTGGATGTTTTTTTTAATAATTTAACATACAAATATCCTTTTCATAAAATGCTGACCCTGACGTCGTCCTCCTCTGCAGATGCTGGCCGAGGAGAAGAGCATCTCGGCTCGTTTCGCTGAAGAACGTGACCGCGCTGAAGCCGAGGCCCGGGAGAAGGAGACCAAAGCTCTGTCCATGACCAGAGCGCTGGACGAGGCGCTGGAGGCCAAAGAGGAGCTGGAGAGGGTCAACAAGCAGCTTCGTGCTGAAATGGAAGATCTGATGAGCTCCAAGGACGACGTGGGCAAGAACGTGAGTGCTCGTATCAATAACACGTTTGATTTGCTGGGACAGTTGAGCGGCACTCTCACCAGTCACCTCCTCACCGTCAGGTCCACGAGCTTGAGAAGTCCAAGCGTACTCTGGAGCAGCAGCTGGAGGAGATGAAGACTCAGCTGGAGGAGCTTGAGGACGAGCTGCAGGGCACCGAGGACGCCAAGCTGCGTCTTGAGGTCAACATGCAGGCCATGAAAGCCCAGTACGACAGGGACCTGCAGGGCCGGGACGACCAGAACGATGAGAAGAAGAGAGCGCTGGTCAAGCAGGTGCAGAGTCGCACTGCGCGCGACATAAGCAGCACTTCAACAACAGTTGACTCCCACCAGACTAACGACCTGTGCTGGCTCCCCCTCAGGTGCGAGAGATGGAGACAGAGTTAGAGGACGAGAGGAAGCAGAGAGGTTTGGCTGTAGCTGCCAAAAAGAAGCTGGAGATGGATCTGAAGGATATAGAAGGTCACATAGAGGGAGCCAACAAGGCTCGGGACGAGGCCATCAAACAGTTGCGCAAGTTACAGGTACGGATTTGATGTCTGGATCTCCATTCAAACCACTCCCAGTCGAAGCAATACATTAAGCAGCCGTTCTCCGCCGTGTGTTTTGTCCTGCAGGCGCAGATGAAGGACTACCAGCGGGAGCTGGAAGACGCCCGCGCTTCTAGAGATGATATTTTTGCTCTATCCAAGGAAAATGAGAAGAAACTCAAGAGTCTGGAGGCTGAGATTGTACAGCTTCATGAGGTACAGGACAGTGCAGACAGTTTGTGTCACGCAGTAGCCACTGTGCATGGTTAGGGTTCATGCTTTGTATTTGCTGTATATTCACGATAAGTATTGAACGGTCTCCCTCAGCATTATGATACACGAAGAAGCACTGACTTTTTATTCTGCAGGACCTGGCAGCATCGGAGAGGGCTCGGCGCCACGCAGAGCAGGAACGCGATGAGCTGCAAGACGACATCTCAAACAGCACCTCTGGAAAGTAAGTTACATTCTGTACCATAGTATCTGTCGACAGATACTTCTATGTCTATTTTTCTTTTAATCCGGTCATAACCTGACCGGCCAGCTGGTTTATCACACTGAACCGTCAGAGAAGCCGTCATTGTAAACTGTTTGCAAAAAGGCGTGTTCTTTTAAAAACGAATACTTGGCAGGTGAACCGTTCTTACTAAAATTGCAAGCTGAACCTGGAGCCTATTTTTAGTCCTCATAATGTAGAAAATAAAAAAACAGAAATAACATGAGAGAAAAAGGGGACGTTATGAAAAAGGAGATAAAGCAGCAGAGCCTAAATTAGTCAAAAGATCATCCAGTTCCATAATATGTGCAACCAAAGCATCAGCGAGTATTTGTGTGTGCGTCAGGTCCGCTCTGATGGATGAGAAGAGGAGGCTGGAGGCTCGCATCGCTCAGCTGGAGGAGGAGCTGGAGGAGGAGCAGGGCAACATGGAGCTGCTCAACGACCGCTTCAGAAAGACCACCTTGCAGGTGAGGTCTTCTTCACTCATCGTCTTCTTCTCCCCATAATATTACATCTTTGTACTCATGACGTGGCGCTCGCTCGCCCCCTCCCTCGCTGCGCCTCAGGTGGACACCATGACGACAGAGCTGAGTGCTGAGCGCAGCACCGGCCAGAAGAGCGAAAACGCTCGCCAGCAATTGGAGCGTCAAAACAAGGAGCTGCGGGCCAAGCTGGGCGAGCTGGAGGGCTCTGTGAAGAACAGGTTCAAGGCCTCCATCACCGCCCTGGAGGCCAAGATAGGACAGCTGGAGGAACAGCTGGAGCAGGAGGCCAAGTGAGGATGCAACACACCGCCCAGATCAACCGTGAGGCTAAACTATGCAAAGACATTCACCTCTAACCTTCACTCGTTCTTCACTTGAAGGGAGCGAGCGGCAGCCAACAAGACCGTGAGAAGGACCGAGAAGAAGCTGAAGGAAATCTGCATGCAAGTGGAGGACGAGCGCCGCCATGCCGACCAGTTTAAAGAACAAGTATGTCCGACTTATTAACACTGAGAGTTTTGCAGAAATAGTTTAACCCCACAAAGAGATCCATCACTGTTTTTTTTACGTGTTTTGGTATTTTTTCCTTCTCATATTCTCCAGTTACGTTACTTTAAAGTGCCGATCATGGCTGATAGATATATTTTTGTGTCTGTGTGTGAAGGTGGAAAAGGCCAGCTCGCGCATGAAGCAGCTGAAGCGGCAGCTGGAGGAGGCGGAGGAAGAGGCCACGAGGGCCAACGCCTCGCGCAGGAAGCTGCAGCGGGAGCTGGACGACGCCACCGAGGCCAGCGAGGGTCTGAGCCGCGAGGTTCACACCCTCAAGAACCGCCTCAGGTACGCGGGAGCAGATGAAAGCTGTTCCACGCCCCCGCATTGACTTTATTATGCCCTTGACCATGATGAAGCCATGCCACGTTGGACAGCCGGAGACATACAGCCGCGAGGCAGTAGTTGTAGTTGGTGCCTAAAGAGCATTTCGGAGCATTAAAGCAGGAGAACACTGAGGGAATGAGTTCAGCTTTAAGTTCATGGAGAGAAGTAGAAACATTTAGCTTGTAACTGACCTTCCCTTTCCCTCTGGTCCTCTCCCCCCTGCAGACGTGGCGGCCCCATCAGCTTCTCCTCCAGTCGGTCCGGCCGACGCCCGCTCCAGGTGGAGGGAACTTCCCTGGACCTCCTGTCTGACGACGAGCTGGAGAACAAAATCACCGACAACAACGCCAATGAGACTCCGGCGCCTCAGCCCGAGTAGAGAGGGAGGAGCCTCGACCTTTGCTCCGCCGCTCGGTCCCTACAGCAACGCTTTGTTTCTCCCCAACTCGAATATGGACCCTTTTCTTGCCCCTCTGGAGAAAACCGACCGTACAGACATGAGCCGAACACACGCAGCATGATCTAAACACCTGTATCGCTGACCTCACTCCTCCACCCTGAACCTCAGCACGAACCAGCAGTTGGACCCGACGCTCTCTTTAAAGTGCTGAGAGGCTCTGCCTTGCCCTCCTCCTCAAGCTGCAGGCTGTATAATGTATCAGCAACTTCAGTAAGATGAACGAGAGATGAGCTGCATCCCCGATGGCAGGGATGTCCTTTCTTTTTTTTTTAATGCACGTTAATTAAAAAAATAATGATCGTAATTGAAAATGTTTCCAAATGCTAAAATAATAGTGTTGCAACGTTAGAACGGAACAGATTATTATGAAAGCAAAACAACTTTCTGACTTTTCTCCCTGCATCACTCTCCGGTATGCCCCTCATTCACATTGTTCTGTTTGCTCGCATATGAACATAGAAAAGTGAGCGGGAGCTGACGCACGTTGCTCCTCTGACAGGTTTCTTTTTCTCACGATGATGTTCGACAGTAGGTCAGCGTTGACTTGTAATTACGGGGCGCGAGAGCCGAAAGCAGCGATCACGCTCGTGTTCCTTCGCTTACTTCTTCTGTGCCTTTCTTTCCCACTCATTTGAAACTTAAACCCCATTTATGCCACATGAACTGTTCATATATTGAGCCACGCCTAACTTCAATATTCTACAGGTGACATTTGTAATGAGCTTATTTAGAGGGGGGGGGCTGATATTCTGTTTCTACGTCCTGCTACAGTTTCTATGTGACCGCAATGATTGACATGTCAAACCGTGAGGGCGTTCTTTGTAGATGGGTGCTATGACTTTTCTTATTGATAACTTTTATACTTTTTGAGTTAAGATTTAAAAACAATCCTATAGACACCCACTGTATTTATATCTCTGCTATTGTATACAGTATAAACTCCATTCTTATTCAAAATGCTCAGTATTGCACATTGATCAGCTGTATTTTATGCTAATTATCATGACATGTACAGTTTGAGTTATCTAGGAGCCATAAGATGCATTAAAGTCTATGGAGCCCAAATCCCTGAGTCCTCACTCCATTCATTGAATTACTCATTGATGATGTCATGTTCAGTGTTTGAGTCATCACATTGATGATGTCATGTTCAGTGTTTGAGTCATCACATTGATGATGTCATGTTCAGTGTTTGAGTCATCACATTGATGATGTCATGTTCAGTGTTTGAGTCATCACATTGATGATGTCATGTTCAGTGTTTGAGTCATCACATTGATGATGTCATGTTCAGTGTTTGAGTCATCACATTGATGATGTCAGCACGACCCGACGCTTCAGGAACGTTTTCCCAGGAAACGCTGCTTCAATTCTCACATTGATATGCACTGTGTGTTTGTGTGTGTGTGTGTGTGTGTGTGTGTGTGTGTGTGTGTGTGTGTGTGTGTGTGTGTCCATTCATTTAAATCCAGATTATAAAAAGCAGTGCTGGGAAGTTGCTAAGTACATTTACACGAGAACTCTAGTAGTGATTTTATTGTACTTTGTACTTTACTACGTTTCAGGTGGAAATATTGTAGTTAATTTATTAAACATCTATAGTCACTGGTTCCTCTTTTAAGATTCGGTTGCATGTCTGTGGACGGTTCTGCCACCAGGAGAGACATGTAGGTTCATTTAAATAGTTTTTTGTGCTGATATTGGATAATGTTGCCTCTCGTTAGAGACAAGTTAAATAAAATCAAACAGATTTCTGTCATGAATCACAACCTTTCAGTTTCATCCTGTGACCCTTTGAGTCAAGAACCAGATAGAAACCACTGCACTGAACCAAACACATAACACAAAATAAATCATATGCTTCATATTGTGTGACGTTTCTACACGACTATTTGTTTTTTCAGTCTTGTTTGACATATCATGGTACTTTGTGTCTTCATTTTAAAAAACATCTGACTTGACATACTGTAGATTAACTTTTGTATTGACATGTTTCTTGACACACTATACCATGACATGTTTTGTGAACCCTCCCCCAGCATCAGATGTGGCCTCAATCATTGATTTATGTCGCTCCTTCCCATCCTCACGACCAAGAAACACCTGCAGGGCAACTTCTTTAGAAATGTGGCCCAAACTCACAGAGCAACTCATTCAAACCTGTGACCTCACACCTTCACGTGTCTGTCCATAACTCAATCATCATCGTCATGATGAGTTAAATAAAGGAGGGCAGAATAAACGACATGGCGGCCGCAGGCAGCGGGTCATGTGTGCTCTGCCCGAGAGGACACAACGTGTCGGTAATGCGAAACAACTTGTGCAGGTGTAATCCTTCCTCGTGTGACTCATAGTAATAATCACCTCATAATGAAGAGCTGTGTGCCGGCAGCAGGGAGAGAGAAGAGGAGCTGGTCGGATCCGCAGAGCCTCAGCAACACCTCCACGTCCTCCGGTAAGTGTCCCGGCGCGTCACCCATCACACTGGGGCAAATGTTTTGAATGGAGGGAGAAGCACGTGCGCATGTGACGCAGGCCGCTGCGCCGTGGCGTCTTTAAATCCACGCACTTTACCTGTTTAACATGTTGGCGACACTTTACCAAAACTTTTACCCGACGTGTGCTGATCCTGGATCAGCGGGCCTCCTGCAAGCATGCGTGGCAAAAATTTAAAAAAAAAATGCTATAAATATGCAGGAGATGGTTTATAGAAAAGTAGTTGTTATCTGTCAATAGAGACACAAAAAAGCACCAAACAGCAACAATTAACCGCAGGTAATTGCAGGGTTCAGTAAATTGCCCCCACTTCATTCATTCACATCAAATATTCAAATGCAAATGAGCTGGCGGATCACAGCCGGAGGGGAAGCTTATCCTATAAATACTGAGAGACAAACCATCCTGTTGTCGTCGCAGGGCCTGACAGCTGAGAGAGGGGGGAGAAGGAGTCAGGAGGAGAAAGTTGCGGGAAGGGGAGCGCGACAGCAGTGTGTGATGTCCGTGGTGGGCTCGCAGCCCTTCATCGTCAAACCAATGCAGCAAACGCCCTCGGTGTCCCCGGGCATCCAGAGGAGACACACGCTGCCCGCCAGCGAGGTGCGGCCGCTCAACACGCAGGATGCCATCAGCGTCTTTGAGATCGAGCGAGAAGGTGAGTGAGTCTCTCTCTCTCTCTCTCTCTCTCTCTCTCTCTCTCTCTCTCGGCCACGAAGAGGAAATGTGTGTGTCTGTGAATCCAAAGTTTCCCCACTGAGGGGGAAGGAAGCAATGAGTCCTGAGTCTCTGCACGTCGAGATATCTTATTCCAGAAGATGCAATTAGCTTTTTTTGTGTGCATTTAATTCAATAAGTATTCTTGTATTCACAACATGAAGATGTTAAATATGTATTCAACATCGAGCTGAATATTTATTCCGTAATTTGCGTCGCTTTTATTGTACAAAAAAGTAGTGCCAAACTATTTCGTATGAAAGCTATTTCTCTCTCTCTTTTTCTCTGTCTTTCTTTCTTTCTTTCATATCTCCTACTCTCTTCCTTTTTTCTCTCCCTCTCTCTCTTCCTTCCTTTCTTTCTTTCTTTCTCTCTTTCTCTCTTTCTAAAATTCAAATTCAAAGGGTTTTATGGGCATGAATATTTAAAAAGACAATATTGCCAAATCATTGAAAAAGTAGTGCCAAACTAACTTTTCTCTCTCTCTCTCTCTCTCTCTCTCTCTCTCTCTCTCTCTCTCTCTCTCTCTCTCTCTCTCTCTCTCTCTCTCTCTCTCTCTCCCTCCCTCTCTCTCTCTCCCTCCCTCCCTCTCAGCGTTCATCTCAGTATCCGGTGAGTGTCCCCTCCACCTGGACGAGGTGCGTCACTTCCTCACCTTGTGTCCAGAGCTGTCCATGGGCTGGTTCGAGGAGGGCCGGCTGGTGGCCTTCATCATCGGCTCTCTCTGGGACAAGGACAGACTCACTGAAGTAAGACGCGCCCTGCGCGCTCCCAAACGTATCACACTTGACCATGACGCGCGCGCGCCAGTCATTTCTTATGTCCGACCTCTTCTGCCCCCTCCACGCAGGACGCGCTGATCCTCCACAAGCCCCGCGGCTCCACCTTGCACATCCACATCCTCGCGGTGCACCGCACGTTCCGGCAGCAGGGCAAAGGGCCCATCCTCCTGTGGCGCTACCTGCAGTACCTGCGCTGCCTGCCCAGCGTGCGCCGCGCGGTGCTCATGTGCGAGGACGTCCTCGTGCCCTTCTACCGCAAGTCGGGCTTCAAGGTGCTGGGCCGCTGCGCCATCACCGTGGCCAACCTGACCTTCACGGAGATGTGGTACCCGATCAGCGGCCACGCCTACATGCGGCGCAACAGCGAGGCGATCCGCTTCCCGCAGCATCCCTTGACTCTGCCGCTGGCGAAGACGGACGAACACGTCGACGCGTGACGCGCCGGCGAGATGTCTTTGAGCTTCAGTGTCGCGCTCTCTCGCAGGGTGTGTCAGGTGTTTCTCAGTGTTGAGCAGCTGCTGGTTGTTTTACTGCCCCCCCCCACCCCCCCCCCATCCTTCTAATCTGCATCTCTCTCCTGTGTGATGATCTTTTTGTGCACAATAAAGACACTAATGTACAATACTGACATGTGATGTGTTAGTCCACTTTGTGTCTCCTGTGTGCCCTCCCTCCCTCCCCAGAGTAGAGTGTTGACTGTCACTGAGTTGCAGTGATGTTGTGTTTGTGTTTGTGTAGACATTGGGACATAATCCGTCTGCTGCTTATCACCTTTCTGGCTCTCCACGCAGCTATGGACGTCAGCGCCGCTTTAGCTGCTCAACCATCCTGCAGCTCTATTAGGGGCTTTAGCTGCAGCTGCTAGTCTGCACAGCCACACCTCCTATTGTGATGTTTCTTTCTTTTCTTTTTTAAAGTTTGTGTCTGTTACATTATCGCAATATCAATAAAATGTTTTGTACTGTTTTTTTTTTTACAATGAAACATTTATGATTTGGATTTTGTGTCTGATCCCAAATAATAAGTCGTGTTCACGCACTGATGGACGAGTTCATCAAATCAAACCTCATTAGCTAACTTATCTTCATGTGCACCTCCAGGTCTGACCTACATGTGGGGGTCAGCCAGTAGGAAGCCTTGTTTATGCTCTTGAATGCGCTTTAATCCATGACACAGTCACCGTCTAATCCACTAACGTGCCAAGGTGAGCAGCTCCTGTTCCTCTGAAGGGCGGATTTAGTGTCACCTGGAAAAATGACCCAGAACTTCTGTCAGTATCAGCACATAGTGAGCAACTGTTACCAGCAAATAATAGATGGTGCAGCACGCAAAATACAAACAGAGAGGAAACTATTCAAATTCAAAAGTCAAGTGCAAAATGACAAATGAACTGAGTAAAAAAAAGATTGGATTTTTGTATAAATTGATTTTGCTGAAGCTGGAGTCAGAGACAAACTGGTAAATGCATCTTTTGTACCTAACATTGACATTTAGGTACATTAACATGGATCAATGTTACTGATTCAGCACCTTTCACACATTGTACCACCGGGTCTCCTGATGTATCAGGACATCGTGACTCAAGTCAGAGAACACCTCTGTGCTATTCATGAAAGCACAAATCAACTACGTCTTCTCTCGGTAATCTGAACTCTCTCAGGTTGAGACTCATTTAGTAAATCTCACTAGTCAAGTTGTCTGTGTGTAGGTTTATTTTGGAGATGTATAAATAGAAGTTATAGACAGAAATGTGCAGAATGAAGATGGCCTGCAGCGTCATTGGTTTCAAGCTGACGCTGCCAGCTGGCATCTCTGCAGTTTGCTGTCGGCGAAATCATGAGCTTTCCTGGAGTTCATTTCCTCTGGCAGACGTATTCAACCAACGATGAGCAAGACACGTTTAATGAATGCATTTTAGTAACGTGGATGTGCTTGTATGTAAGTAAGTAAATATGTATAAACATACATACGAGCATGTATGTATATGTACATACATGCATGTTTTGAATAGCAATAATAAAGCACCTCCCTGACCCAGCCACAGCATTTTTTTTTACCGTCACTGAATATTGTCGCCGCTGTATGAAGAGGGAAAATGGTGCTTTATAAAGTAATTGATTTGGCGTTGGCATGATTGCAGGGCAGGCTCAGGAGGCGTTGCTGTCGTCATCAAGAGACAGAGTGAATACGAGACAAATGTACAAACGCTCATTGTCAGGGTTTAAACGCATCAGCACTGCGGTCTAGTATTATGACAACAATAATCCAGCCAAACAAGGAGCTTCACATTACCATCACCCGTGCGATGGGACAGCCACTGCTAATGTGTCCTTTGTGCTTCCACATAAAGTATGTGATGCTGCGGCACTCTGGGCTATTTAGCAGGACGTCGTCACACTAGCGTTTAGATCACTGTGCCATTGTTCGACACGGGGGGCGGGGGAAATAATCCAGAATTTGATTCCAGCCTAGAAGTGGTACACTTTGACCACCGGCTCCAGACCAGAGGGGTCCTTCAGCCTGCAGACCGGCTCGTGTGCAGTAATCCCACAAAGTCCTTTCCAGTCATCGGCTAATCTGGCAGGCAGACGTCCCAGCAGAGAGGCTTCAAACGTACTGGCACATCAACACTGTTTACTGTAAACTCCACCGTGGGGTCAGATCGGGTCTTTCAGACCCAATTCCCCAACCAACACCGACCCTTTGCCAGGAAAAAGGGATTTTAGACCTTTGTCTATCTATTTCTGTGAGACCAGGAGGGTAAAATCCTCTTTACTGATACGTATGCCGGCTGAAAGGGAAATGGACTCTGTGGGTCGCCGGCCAAATGTTATAGATTTCTCTTTCATTATTATCATTATATATATAATCATACACATCCATGTAAACCCGAGAGTCTGACCTTGTTTACCTTAACACACTACATGCTTGAGTCATATTTAATCTTTATCCTTAATCCATCGTTTCCAAGCACATGACTCGCCAGGGTTTTGGAGCGTTGTACATCAGGTACAGCTGAAGTATTAGATACAGTAAAGGATTTCCTGTCGTGTGGAGCAAGTTGTTCCTGGGAATGGGAAGAAGTGTCATAAATTATCTAAATTAATATTAATAGCAAGACCAAGAGTCTACAGACGTGCAGGTCAGAATGAAGACCGTTGTTTGATCGTCAACATTATTGTGTCTTGAACAGCCCAAACGACTCGATTTACTCATATCTGTTGTTGACCAATTGACTGTTGATGTTTGAAATAACAAGACAGAAAAATAATGTGAGGTTTGTGGCGTTTAATAAGCACTTGTGAAGGATTTAGAGCTGAAAAAACAATTTGCCATATAAAACAAACATTACCCTCATTTTTACAGCAGAGCCCAAAATAGCACTTTAAAACAGCAGATCCACGCGCACAGCTCCATACATGCTCATTTCTATCTGTATGTGCATCACTTACAAATACCCTCGACCCTATTAGCTGCAGCAAACAAAACATCTCAGAGTTCACATCTAGTATTTGTTGTAGGAATTGAACCGGTAGTTTGAGTACGATGGGGCCGTTGTGGCGTCTGTCGAGGCCGCAGGAAGCAGCAGGAGGCCGGTGCTGTTGTCTCTCTGACACCGATCCATCGCCTGCTTGTACGATATCTTCTCTTTGGTGATGGGGTCCACCAGCTCCTTCGTGTGGGAAGCTTCATCTTTCAGCTCCTCGGCTGTTGTGCTGTCAATAATATTACTGGCAAGCGCTTCATCGAGAGAGAGGCGGCCGGCTTTAGAGGGATTCACAAACCCTCCAGTCAGGTACTGCGCCTCCATGTACCTCCTGGCATTTTCTTGGGGAATATACCCTTTCTTGGCGGCCTCTCCCACCGCGAGACGGTCTTTGGTCATGGGATCCTCAACTCCAGTGAAGGCCTTCTGGGCATTCAGAAGCTTGTACATGTCATTCGAGTCAATGAGACCGCGTTCAGCTGCCTTGTGGACGGACAGCTTGTCCTTCATGGAGAGATCGACAATTCCCCCGGAGGCTGCCTGTGCCTCGAGCAGCTTCAGAGCCGTGTCGCCGTCGATGAGTTTGCGGGTCATGGCACTTCGCACAGACATGCGGCTTTTAGTGGTGATGTCGAAAACACCAGAGATGGGGAAATGCTCATCGTCCGCTGAAGCACTGAGGTTGTTCAAACTGCCGCCGTGTTGAGTGTTGAGGCTGGTGTAGGAGGACCTCATGGAGCTTGGCATGGAGTTCAAGGGACTGGGCGGGGTGGGTCTGGTGGGCGATCTTGGGATTGGTGTCGGTATTGGAGGAACGATGGGCTTTCTGGAGTCCCCTACAACGAGAAGAGCAAACTCGGAAATGGACATTTTGCCATCCCTGTAGACCATCACGTCATACTGGGTCAAGCGGCCCTCCTTCAGAGCATCCTTGATGGAGTACTGCTTCCCACTTTTTCGATCCTGAATGATTGTTGTATCCCCATCTGGACCAGTTGAGGTGACTTCCTCCCAGTCGCACTCTAACTCCGCCAGGTGAATGTAGTTGTTGCGATCAATCAGCCCCTGCATGTAGGCCTCGTAGGGAGACATGTCTCTACCCGTCTCTGGATCCAGGATGGTGATCTTCGTGGACATGTTTGTCTCCCTGGTGTGAGTTTCAGAGTGGTCCTCTTTCTGGATGTTGTTCTCCAGCTCCATGATGAGGGCGTCTCTCTGGTGTACTTTGTCTTTCTCCTTGAGGATTTCGTTCTCCAGCCGCTGTATCTCAGTGGAGCTTTTAAGACTCCTTTGCCGGACAGTCTGGTTTCTCTCACTCATCAGCCTCGACTGCTGCTGAAACGTGATGCTGATGTTCTGCCTTTCAGACTCGAGCATTTTGAGCTGTCTCATTGTTTCCTCCTTCTCTCTCAGCAGGGCATCCCTGTTGGTGGTGAGAATGGTCTCCTCCTGAGAAATTACAGAATGCGATGACTGCGTGTGAGTAAATTTGATGTGCAGGCTCTGGATGCTCTCCTCCAGGTTGCGCCTGAGGTTCCTCTGCTGTGTCACAAGCTCTCTGAGATGTTCCCTTTCAGCCTCCACGGCCGGGTCGTGCTCCACGCGAACAACCTCTCTGTAAACAACCTTCTCAATTGACTTCTCCTTTTGTAGGATTTCCAACTTGACCCTCAGGTTGCGGAGTTCTCTCTCCAGACGACTGATGTTGGTGCCTTCGGTCTCCATGTCGATACGTAAACCATCAGTGAGTTTTTCCAGCTTTGGGTCCCTCTCCACTTTCAGGACCTCCTCGATGACGATCCTCTCCTCAACGGGCAACGGAGAGTTTTCCAGTTCAAGGATTCGGGATTTGATCTGCCTCAGCTCTGTCTCCACTTTAATCTTCTTCTGACGATCGTCCATCTGAGCCAGGGTACTCTCTTTGTCTTGAATCAGGGCTCTCAGTTGTCTGACCTCTAATTCGAGCTTTCTGCGGCTTTTCATTTCATCGTCCAGGTTCTTGTTCAACTTGTCATGCTCCATTAACTGCTTCGGGTCCTTCTGAAGACGCACCATTTCCTGCATGACAATTTTTTCCTCTGGCTTCTGCCTCTCCAGGACAATGTATTGGTTCTGGAGGTCAAAGAGACACTCCTCCACATTGCGACGTTGTTGAATCTCTTCTCTAACATTCCTCCGAATTCTGTCAGCCTCTTTCTCAAGAAGTGGATCGTTTTCATATTTGATGAGCTCTTTATTGACGAGCTTTGTCTCCACTTTGGACCTTTCAGCTTTCAGCTCGTCTCTTTCTTTTCGGAGGTGGGTCAGCAGCTCCAGGGTGCTTTCGTAGTTGACGAGCAGACGGGAGGCTTGGTTGTTCAGCCTTTGCAATTCCCTGATGACCTCTGGGCTCTTCTCTTCTTTAATCACCTCCTGGGTCACCTCTTTGTACTCTACTTTGGGTTTCTGAGCGCGCAGGGTAGACAGAGTCGTCATCAGTAGCTTGATGTCTCTTTCCAGGTCTGCACTGTTACGGCTACAATCCTGCAGCTCTTTCTTCAGACGCACCAGCTCAACTTCTGTCTCAGGATCAACTCTGTAGATCTCATTGATGATCTCCTTGAACTCAACTTTGGGCCTGAGCTTGTCCACCTCACTGTAACGCAGCTGCAAGGTGGCCAAGTCCTTCGACAAGATTGCATTCTCGTCCTTCTCCTCCTCCAAGGCTATTCGTAGTTTCTTCGACTCGTCCACCATCGCTTTATCTTGCTGTACCTGCTTCACCACCTTGGTGACGATCTTGGGTTGGATGGTGGGAATGACTCTCTCTAGTGTGTTTATCTGACTCCTCGTGCTAAAGATGCTATCGTTTAGCGACTTGCACCGGAGTTCCTCCTCCGAGATATTACCTTGGAAAGTGAGAACAGCTTTCAGCATCTCCGGATCCTTCTCAAGCCTCACCACCTCCTTCTTGACAATCTTCTCCCGGATTTTTTGTTTCTGCTGAGACAGAACCGTGAGCTCGCTTTTCACATGAACGGCCTCAGTATCTCTTGTTTGGAGCTCCAGTTGGATCCTGCGCATTTCCTCTCTCATTTTGACGGCTTCCTTGTCGAGCTGCGGGTCTCTCTCGTATTCAAACAGGAGCTTGGTCACCAGTTTTGGTTCGGTTTTTATCAGCTGTGTTTCTACCTTCATTATCTTTTCGTGCAGAATTTCTATCTCTGAATTGGTTCTTGACCTCGTCAATGCTTCATCCTGGATCCGATTCATGAAGGACTTTATTTCCCTCTCCAGTTTGGGGTCACGGAAGTATTGCACCACCTCCTTCTCCTCCAACCTCTCCACCCCTCTCCTATTCTTCAGAGACACAAACCTCTTGCGGTATGTTTCCAGGTCTTTTTCAGCATGCAAGCGCCTTTCGATCTCCTCATTTAGTTCCTTTTTCAGAATATCACTCTTTGCGATGTCCTGCCTCTGGCTCTGGAGCTGCAGCTGCTGATTGACCACCACCTGACTGACTTTATCTTCATTCTGCACATGAACAAAAAGAAGAGGATTCATTTGAGCACAAAACAAAGGGAATTCTTCTTCTACTGCTTGAGAGTTGTTGACGTTATTTTGACTGCATAATATCCTACCATGGCTTTGATGTTCTTCGCCGTCCCCAACTGGTTGAGAAGTTGGTTGTTTTCTGCAGACACCTCAGAGAAAAGGTTCACGAGATCTTGCTCCTGTCATCGAAGCAGAAGGCAAAATCAGTTTAGAAATTGAAGACGACAGAGTGTAAATGTTGTCTTAGTACTTAGTTTACTTAAGGTGTTTGTCTTTAGGTGTACCTTTCTCTGCACAGCCTGAGTCATCGTTGAAGTGTGACGTTTCTTTAGGACAGGTCCATTATTGACGTCGTCATCATCATCATCGTCGTCGTCGTCATCATCGTCGTCAATCAGAGAGCTACGGTAAGTGTTTGACTTAACATCATACTCCTGAAAGAACATTAAAGATTGACAGATTGAGTAAAAATTGGAAGTGAATACCTCATCAACTGTAGATGATATAATAATCTTATTCTCTGAGCTCACGTTCAAAACGCCCTGCAGATCGCGGGAGAGATACTTGACTTGGTCTAAATCGCCAGACTTCCTCTTGATGTCCTCAATCACTTTCTAAAAAAGACAATAATCCACACAGACCTGAGTCAGGTTGTATGTACAGTTGGAGACAGGTTAATGTACAGTACGTCCATAAATACTTTTACTGACCTTCTGAGAGTTCTGCTTGCTTGTGATCTGCGCCACGTCGTCTGTAGGTTTGATCGCATTATTGGGCAAATTTAACAGGAAGAAATCCAGTGACTGAGCGGCGTTCTGGAAATCTTGGTTTTTATTGGTTGCTTCCTTCATGAGACCAGCCCTAAGGCAAAAACATCAAAAACAACCATGTTAAAAGTTTTAAAAAACACACACAAATACAGTTACAGCAATTCCTGAATCCTGCTTTACGCACCGGTCCTGCAGCTGGTTGCTGACGTTTGTGTATCGGCTCCTCAGCTGCTTCACCTCGTTCTCCTGGCGGCGGATGTCTGGACAGTATTCATTGAAGCTCTGCTGCAAGGTCCTGCATGCCTTCTCTGTCTGGTCCAAGTCACTGCCCAGTTTATTCAACTCGTCCTTTTTTGAAGCGACTTCCTTACGCGTGAGCTGATTGACAAGAGGAGAACGAACTGAGATGAAGAAAACTGAAGGTTCGGATCCCTTTTCGGTCGCGGTGCAGCCGATCATGAAACTCACGCTTTGGATCGGATCATCCGCATTGGCAGACACGGATCATGTTGTTGTTTGATTATTCTGCTGGTCTACAAGGCTACGGACGTATTTTGCCACTGTCCCAAAATGTATTTAAACCATCAAATACTTATTTAAACATCAAACATTCCTGATGTTATCTTTTTACTTTATTTTAGTTGTATATGGGCACACAATTTAAATAATCAGAAAAGAAAATGGTATTTTTATGGATTAAAACAAATCTTGGCATTAGTAGTTTTATTGATGTATTATAAACTGCTTTGATGTATTTTAAACAACCATAATTCATCTCTAATATGTATTCATGTTGTCGTGAAAACGTCTCCTTCAAGACTGACTCATAAAGTTTCTTATCAACACAACATTTTACAAGATTACAGGAGAACGCGTCATGATGACGTCATAATTAAATGTCCAGTACTCACTTTCACTGAACAGAACCTGAACGCATCATAAGGAAACCTTAATTAATCCAGGAACCCGCGAGGGGTCCGTTACTTTTCGGGCATCCCATGCTCTATCCCCTCATATAAAACGTGAATTTGTTAAACCCATGACCGTGTTCGGTTGCATTAAGAGGGACAACACCTGCAGCTGCTGGTAGCGACTCGGGAGGGCGTTCGGCTGATCCAGAATGGCGCCATCTTTAACCAGCTGGTCCTCAAACCCAGAGACGATGCCGTCCACGTTCTGCTTCTGCTTCTCCAGGAACATGGAGGCTGTAGCTCTGGTCCAGAGCAAAGAAACACAGGAGGTAATACCCAAAAGGTGATGGGAGATAATATTTCAAAAATACAAATGTGCTCCTTGCCTCAATTAAAAATATTCAAAGAAAGGGAAACTGGTCTTACTTTTTGTTGTAAAGGTCGAGGAGGGTGTTGATGTTGTCGATCTTGTTGTTGGCGGCGCTGAGCTTGAGAGGCAGCGTGGAGGCGACGGGTCCGAGGGGTTTCTTGGCCAGAACCGGCTCCATGTCTCTCTGGATCGCAGACTTCTCAGACTCCAGCTTTCTCACGGCCGAGGCGGATTTCTGGAGGACAAAGTCACATGATGTCACGACAAGATGGAGGCGCTTCGTTTTAGTTTCTCATGCACAAAATCCCATCTAAAAAAAAAAGAGAAAGATCAATATTGTATCAGATTTAGCTACCAACTAATGTCCGTCTGCAGCAACTGGACCGATACGAAAACAATACAAGAGGAAGCAGACTGTGCAAAGGGAGAGCCTCATTTAGGGACGTTAAAGTCTCTCCTTTGCTCCAAGCTGAACTCAACTAAACGCTTCAACAGCGGAGGAGCAGCATTGATGATGATGATGATGATGATGACGCCGTAGCCTTCATTATGAAAGCATGGTGTGTACCTCGTGCTCTTGCAGTCTCTCTGCCAGGTCTTGTGTGGGGTTGCGGTTGTCCAGCGGGGCTCTGAGCCGACTCAGGACGTCTCTTTCTCTCTGATCCAGGGCTTTGTTCAGCTCGTCTAATCCGCTGGCGAGCTCGGCAGCTCTGGGATCGTCCGGAGCGCTTTGAACGGCGGCTGAGGAGGAGCGACAACAACAACAACAACTCTACAATGAAGTCTCAGGCGAGCCCAAAGCTCCGATCAAAGATCCTGCCGTGGTCTCACAGCCGGGAGAGAAACGTAACGCTGGCCTGTGGAGACGTCTTTGTTCTCACCTGCCTTCTGGGGCCGGACCACCTCCACGGCGGGGCTCTTCAAGGAGCCTATGACCGCAGAGCGATGGCTCTTCAGGTCCTTCAGCGCTCTGTCCAGACTGAACACACAAACACGGCCGACTGTTTCATTCAAAACCATCGCAGGCGTTCTCTGTTGTCGTCACGTGACAAAACAACGCGCGGAAAGCACACGCGCACGTGAGTTGACACTCTGTACCTGTTTACTTTCTCCAGCGCCTCGGCGTCCGGCGGGGGGATCATGAAACAAGCCCCGGGGAGGGTTCTGGTCTTCCCGCCGCTGCTCTCCAGCTCCCAGTTCCTGTTGTCCGAGTTTGACTTCAGGCTGAGCGTCTCGCCACGCCGCACTACGTCCTGAACCAGACGGAGGAGACGATGAAGTAAAGAGAACGTCCCCCGTCATGTTTTCACACCAAAGCCCGTGCCGCTACCTCTTTGTCGGCCCAGTCGCACAGCGACACGGCGGCGGTGTCTCTGGTGGGCTTCGATCGGCGCGACTTCAGAGGCACGATGACGCTGCTGAGCTCCCTGAGCGAGGCCAGGCGCTGCTCGTTCCTCTTCACCGCCGGTTCATCTCCCTGCGGGGGTTATTGAATTAGGACAGAAGCAACGCAGACAAACAAGGATGTAACGTGTATCCCAAAGTTTAGCGTCGTCGAGAGGGAGAACTGGTTATTGCTCAGCGGGTGAAAGCAGGTTTGAAACCGGTTGTTGAAGCCCGAGAGGGACCAGAGCAACGCTACCTGAGCTGTGAGACACAGAAAGTACAAGACTTTACAGAGCTTGCATTCCTCGATCTGTAAAAAAACTACAATATTTAACTAGTAGAAGATTTTTATGGATCAAATCCCAGATCCCATACTGTTCATACTGAAAACATCTTTCAAAGCTTTCCTCTGGCACGCTGCAACGTACTGACACGGTCACAATCACACAAAGAACAAATGCAAAGAGGTATAAACACTTGTCTGTATGTATATTTTCGTTTGAGACATTTGGGGTATATATAACATAATTATATATATTTTTCTTTCTTTTGTAGTGAAAAGTTTACTTAATCATCAATTTAAAAATGGTTCAGCTTCAGCTCTTTGATCTTCTTTTAATTTGACACTATGTAAAAGTGATGACTTATTGTTTTATTTTTCATAGTTGAGTTGTAAAACAACCAAAATAAGCTATTTTAATGTTATATCGGAACATTTGATTGGATGTTACTATTTATTTATTTTTATGTGTGATTTATTTGTCAGGACAACATAAATAAAGCTGGCATTGATTTAGTTTTCCTCCTCATTGTCAGCACTAAAGTATTATATTATTCTATTAATATTTATAGAGGGTTACGTTGAATCTTCTCTTGCATGTTAATTCATACTTGAGGATTATTAAAAACAAATGCAGAACAGCATCTCACTGAGTAAATATAGGTGTTTTTTTTTATTATAGTGACACAAACTTGTTGGATTCTTCTCCAGCAGAAAAGGTTTTGCATCCCCTTCAAGACTTTCTGGAGCTGCTCAGGAACCGTGAGGTCGTGATGAAACACAGCCGTACCTCCAGCGCCATCAGGACCTCGGGGTTGCTCTTCTCCACCAGAGACTTGGGGTCCATGTTGGAGTTGAGCCTCTCCAGGGACTCGGACAGCGTCTCTGCGTCCAGCTGGAACTGCAGCGGACAGAAAGCCGCGTCAGTGAACCGGTTGATTCCCTGAAAGACATGAAGTCCCCGTGTGGCCCCAGAGGCCCGCTACCTTCTTGTAGTCTTCAATGCTGTCCAGGTGTGTTTCCTGAGCCAGGCACAAGTTGAGGAAGGACTGCCACTCGGTCTGCACGGCGTCTCTGTGCGCCTGACCACACCAACAGCCTCCATTAAAGTCATTCGGGTCCATGTGTCTGACCATGCGGCATGCGCTGCCACCCCACTATCGCGCTGTCACGTCATACACATGTGTGTCGCAGGCGGCTCACCTTTATTGTTGCGCTGCCCGGGTGTTTCGCTTCCAGGCGATCTCCTTCCTCCTGCAGCTTGTTGATCTCGCTCTCGTGCGCCAGCAGGCCGCTGTTTTTGAATTTCTGTTGATGAGCAGAAACAACATGAAGGTGGGACGTCGATGGCCGGTCGTACTCTTTCCTCCAAAAGATATCCCCGCTCTGCTCGCCGCTCGCTCTGATCACAAGAGGCCCCGGGTTTAATTCAGTCGGTCGCGGCGTGCACCCCTCACCTCGTACTCCATGCGGACGCCCCGCGGGTCGACCATGCGATCGCTCCAGTCCCTCTGCAGGATCCTCTCCTGCTGGCCCGACAGGTAGCCCAGCTCCTTGCTGCAGCTCTGCACGTACTCGTACAGCGAGGCCAGGTTGCTGCGCCTCAGCTGGGAGCTCTCCTGCAGGACGCACAACATGCACATTACACACACACACACACACGCACACACACACACACACACACACATCCTTTTAAAGTAACCAATGAATGACCGATGCATTCCCATGACTTGAAACCAAATTTTCATGACCAAATATTTTGTGAAATGTCAGTTGTAAACATGAAAAAGTGATTAAATTTAGTATTTAAACTCACATTCAAAGCATACCATAAACCTTAAATGACACAAATGAATGAGAGACAATAGTTTGATTAAAATAATAAACATTTATATAGATGCCTGTATGTATGCTGCTTATATTCTGAGCATCTTTCTCTTATAAGCATATTATTTATCTCAAATTCAGCGTAAATGAACGTCATGAACACATGAATATAACACCATCACATGACTTTTACCTTTTATTTTTCTTCAAACACACCAAAGGCCTTAAAAAAAACTCAACTCACATAAAGCTCAGCGTACTTCTTTTTGAGGGCGACGTACTGCTCCTGCCAAACGAATACGCAAAAGACAACAGGTGAGCGCTTCATCCTGCACCAAGTCCTTGCAGAGTGTGTGTGTGTGTGTGTGTGTGTGTGCGTGCCGTGTGTTCATGTGTGTGTGTGTGCCGCTGCACCTTGGAGGCGGTGGTGCTGGGCTGCAGCTGGGCGTTGTAGGCCTCGATCTCCTGGTGCAGAACGTTGTGCACCGCCGTCTGCTTCTCCACATCCGCCAGGCTGGGCCCGTAGGCGTCCGCCTTCAACTGTTTCTGTAAATCAACGGCATTGTCAAGCGGGAAAAGTTGTTCGACCTGGACACATTCGTGACTCAGTGGGGGATGATCAGCCGCGAGAACAAAAGATTTGTGACTGCGCTTGAACCGACCAGCTTGTCATCCAGCAGAGGACCCCAGCCGATCTTCGGCTTGGGGTCCAGGACCAGCCCCTGGGCGTACAGCTCCCTGTAGGTGGCGCAGTCCTTCACCCAGCGGTCGTGGAGGTTTTTCACGCTGATGAAGAAAAAAAAAAGAGGAGAAAACAAAGGGTTTGAGCCACTGGAGAGTCGATGGGCGGAGAGCATGAAAGGGGAATGTGGAAAGGACGCTGGCAGGATTATCTTGAAGGTATGTGACACAGCGGGTTTCAAGGCGTGTCCCGCTGGCATGTGCGCCTGACACGCCAGAACAAACTCACTCTCGCTCGATCTCGAAGGCCTGCGGGTGCTGCAGCCTCTTGGCCTTGTCCACGTCCATGAAGAGGTCCTTCAGCAGCCCCTCGGCCTGCGCCAGGTTGTCTGCGTTCTGCTTCTGGTGGATCAGGGGGAGCTTCTTCCCGTCACGCTCCGCGTCCTGAGGGAGGAACAATCACAAGTTTCTAAGCTCCTTTGATTTTTCAAAAGCTTTGAGCTTTCTGTTGAATCATTTATTTAAGATGGTTTGGGGTTTGGGGGAATGTAAAATATGGAGATTATATCACATCAAGTGCTGCGTGACGTTAGCACTGGTGGTTTTTAATACCGCTCCATTCACGTTAAAGATTTAAAGATTTAGCTCCAGAATGAAACAGTAAATGGAGGAGTGGTACTTTTGATTTTATGTCGTAAAACTGACGTAGGTGACGACCTTCGGGTATGAAAATAATAAGCCAGTGTCGATGTGGTCGAGTCACAAGGCCAACATGGACTTCTTACCGCGTTGAGCAGCTGCTCTGATCCCAGGATGTTCTTCTCCACCTGGTCTGCATTGTTCTGCATGCGAGAAACCACCACGGCCAGGTCATTGGCCTGACTCCTAGAGCACAGGGAGATGACGTCAGAGGGTAAAATATACTCTTGTTCATATTGCTCATGTGATGAAATATCTTTTTTTGTACTTAAATACCTACATGAGCTAATCTACTTCCATGCTCATGAGTAGTTTATGTATAGTTATTATTTTAAGTGAATCAGCAGTTTTGTGTGCATAAAACACTGTTCAATTAAACACTGCTGTGAAATGTGTGTAGCAGAGAACAATATGCCCATCTGAAGTGAGTTTAAAAGAGTAGTTTAGTTTAGTTGCACTATTTTAAAATACACAAACAGAAGAGGCAGAAAGCCCTCTGGGTTTATCTGAAGCCTCCACCTAAATGATGTTAAAAAGTCACAATATTAAAGAGAATGACAACGTATTTGAACAAGATATAAAATACCTTTAAAGTTCTACTGAAGTACAGTACTTGGGTAAATGTAGTATGTATTTTCATACTAAAAACCTTTCTCTCAAGCTGCTTCTGAACTTGAACGTGTCGCTCTCACAGAAAAGCAGTCAATGCCTCAGCGGCGTGTCACTCAGGAGCCGCTCTGCAGACCTGTTTGTGCTCTTTGGATTGTTTGTTCTGTCATTCCTCCTCCGCTGTGATATGACAGCCAACTATGTATTCAGACACACCCGGATCAGGACCAGGGGACCGATGAGGCCGTCCCCCGTCCCTGTAATTAACATCAGGAATGTGTGTGTCTGTGTGTGTGTGTGTGTGTGTGACACAGCAAAGTGTCACACTGCAGCGTTCAGCTCTTATCGGTGCCTTCGATACACAGCCGCTCACAGACGTCTCGTCGAGGGCGGAGAGGATTACTTCCTGCTGTGACTTCTTTCTTTACTCCCAAAGATGGAATGTGACTTCACACACAGCGATACTGCTCCTGCAGTGTTTTATCCTCACGTCACTTCACACTTCCTATAGTTACACGTTACAGGCTCTTTTGTATGCAAAGCCCATTCAATCTCAGAGATTAGGATTAACTAGCCAACAGCATAGTGGAGCTGAAGGGAGAAGACAGTTTAGAGAATGTGTTTGTGCTGATAATCTGCACTTTTATGCTGACATGACTTTCAATGAATGAATGAATGAATGAATGAGGAGATGAATCCACAATGGAAGTAATCATTAGTTCAATATCTGCTCAACTAAACAGTAATAATAACTTATAATGCCTTTATTAATAAACACCTGTACATGTTTGAGTACTTATACATTTGATATTTCAAGTAAATGTTCCTGATATTTGTATTGTAACATTTACAATGCAGGAGTTTTACTTGTGTTATAGTACTTTTACTTGTGGTATGAGTACCTTGTACTTTTACTTGTGTTAGAGTACGTTTACTTGTAGTATAGTAATTTTACGTGTGTTATAGTACTTTTACTTGTGATATGAGTACTTTTACTTGTGGTACCGTACGTTTACTTGTGGTATAGTACTTTTACTTGTGATATGAGTACTTTTACTTGTGGTATAGTACTTTTACTTGTGATATGAGTACTTTTACTTGTGGTATAGTACTTTTACTTGTGATATGAGTACTTTTACTTGTGGTATAGTACGTTTACTTGTGGTATGAGTACCTAGTACTTTTACTTAAGCCTGGGATCTGAATACAGTCTCTTATCTCCCTCCAAAGGTCCAACATGTGGACATGTTCATTCATTGAGAGATTTGTTTCAAGAACACACATTTCTGGCCAAAATAAAGGATCAATCAACATGATCAGCAGGCCGGGAGCTGCTCTTCACATCACGCGCTCACTGACTCACGCGCTCACTGACTCACGCGCTCACTGACTCACGCGCTCACTGACTCGCGGGCTCCCGTAGAGACGCAGGTCTCTCTGGCACGCGCGGCGCGCCCCGCGCTGAGGGAGATAAACACCTGGTGACGGTTGCGCAACTTCAACCCTTCAAGAGGACCACGCATTTATTGCCAAGCGTAACTTCATAAAACGCGATTGATCGCGCCGATAAGTCAACTCCTTGTGTCGCAACTCAAACACAGCAACGACAACAAGTTGCCCGACTGTCGCTGCGGCGCGCTGCGGGATGAGAGCTCTGAAAGGCACTCTGTTGATCTTTCAGCGCAGTGAGCGGCACCAGAGCCGGACATAGAGACTCCTACACCCCCAATGAGGAGCAACACGGGTGCTGCTGGGTGGAGGAGTCGCACGAGGCGACGAAGAAGAAGAAGACGAAGAAGAAGACGCTGGATGACGTAAAAGCCACGAACAGTGGTCACGCCAGAGCAAACAGGAAGAGGTGGGCTCGTGCCATCGCTACCCAAAGCAGAATGAACGACAGCAGATATGTATATATATATATATATATATATATATATATATATATATATATATATATATATATATATATATATATATATATATATATATATATATATATATATATAGTTTTTAGGTAGAGAACACAGCGGAAGAGAGGGGGGACATTATTACTACTATAGGAAACCCGACACACACACACACACACACACACACACACACACACACACACACACACACACAGCGCACTTACTTGCTGAGCTTCACAGAGCTGTATTCCTTATTGTTCGACATCTCTGGAGCTTTCGGGTCGTAATCGGAGTCCGAGTGTTGTTTCTTCCAACCTCTCTCTCTCTCTCTCTCTCTCTCTCTCTCTCTCTCCTCTCCTCTCCTCTCCTCTTCTCCTCTTTCCTCTCACGTCCTCTGCTCTCTCGTCTCCCTCCCAGTTAAGGAGCGTCCACCTGTCTCAGCTCCACCCAGAGCAGCAGGTGTGTCACCGGGAGAGGAGCCGACCGGGCGGACCTGTTCCGCTCTGCCTGTAAATGAGTTGACGCGCTCTCTTCCTCCAGCACGAGCATCCTCGTGGGTTTGTTTCTTTTATCAATGACTTTGCCTAATCACACAAGTGTATGTGGATGCACGACCAGGAACCAGCTTGTTGAAACCCAGAGAAAGCAGAATCATAAAAAATAAAAAAATAAATCACAAAACAAAGTTTTTCTGCATTTTCTGCACGCAGCACGGGCCGCGGCAGGATGTGTGTGATTGCGGAGGAATGCGGCGGAACTAGTCCCCTGATGGCTGGATATGCAGCATCATTATAGCCAGCAATTGGTCTTATTGTTCATTTACAACGTGACGGGCACGTTTATACATCGCTTCAGACAGCCAAGGTCTGAATCGGAGGAGCACGAGATCTCATTGGGGGTGATCGCGATAAGACGCGCGCGGATGGACGGTCAAGTTGTTTCACCTGACAGGTGCCATGGGGTCACTGCAGGGGGGAAAAAGGTTTAACTTGTTTTTTCAACACATACTTGTCACAGGTTTGGCAAATGGAGGAGAACTATGATTAAATAATTAATTAATTGAGGGAATCATTATAATTATCCTGTAACCTCGAGGATTGCTGCACCTGCCGGTTCTTAGATACTCATTTCTGAGTATCAGCGGTTATCGGACACACACACACACACACACACACACACACACACACACACACACACACACACACACACACACACACACACACACTCTGTGAAATTACCCCTTTGGTATACAAGTCAAGGTCTAGAAGAACGCAGACGTCGCCCACAGCCAAAAAAAACAACACAAAACGCTACTGATAGGAAAGATAGTATGTACCCTGGTGCACACATAGCATTTCATGTGAGGGTGTGTGTGTCATTGTTGCCACACAACACACATTGTGGGTGGGTGGGAGTTGGAGGCGCCGCTGCTGGTGAACAATGTGACTTCTAGAGGCCTCCGTCTCATGCTTGCGGTGGGTGCGTCCGACACACACCCAGGGCAGTTACTCAAACCCACACACACACACACACACACACACGCACACACACGCATACCTGCAGGGGGTGGGGGTGGTTTAAGGGGAGGGGCCAGAAAGATAGAAGATAAGGCAGAGACAGTGGGTGAGTGACGGGACAAGAGAGCGGCGATGATGGAGGAGGCAACGGGAGACGCAGGGTACGGCCTCCCTTGACCTCAACCTTGACCTCAACCTTGACCTTCGTCCTTCGCAGAATCTGGAGCGATACGGAGTTTTATGACGTGAATCTGCTTAACGGTGCTTTCTGTTTGTAATAACCCCCTCCAGCGCATGGATGGATGACTGAAGGGGCCTCCTGGGCTCAGGCCTGGAGGCCCCTCTGGCCCGTACCTCCAAAATGTCCCTCAGCGAGACCACAGAGACACATGAAATGACGACAAAGAGACACGAAGGAACTGCAAAGAGTCGTCAAATAAGAGACAAATGCACTTCACAGTCTCTGAATCCCTCTGTACACTACGTGGCGACACTCCCTCATTCTCAACAGGATCTATCGATTAAATGTTCCTTCTAAGCACAGCCTTCGGTTCAGTGTCTGGTCCAAAGTCCACATGAGGATCCACTTCCCCCAGCTACTGGACTTGATCTAGAACAAGTTCACAAATAGGAATTATGGACTAGTTCATATTTACAAAGTCCAGGCCGGGCCTCGTACATAGAGGCGGCGTGGAGGGGTTGGACACAATAACACGAACACGCGTGCAACGCAACCGCACTCTCTTGCCAATGAACAAAAAACAAAACGTATGTAGTTGATTCAGCACTTCTGTCACTTCATCAGCGTCATAAACGAGGGATTATTAGAAAGCGGTTCATCGTACGGCGCAGGTGTTCACTTCATTGTGCACGCCTCCGCACCACCCACCTGTTTAAATTCCACACTGCGCTATCCGTCTGAGATAAGCGCGACTCGACCCAACGCAGATCAGAAATACATCCAGGATATAATGAATAAGCTTTGTCACACACACACACACAGACACACACGCTGAAAACACAATACGCTCAGCGTGTTTTTTCTTTCTTTATGGAAATGGTTATGTCAACTGCAGGGTGTGGCTGTCACATATCTGGTTGTGGCAAAAAAGAAAGAAGCAATTGACTCTTGAGTATTTACACAGCGAGCGTTCCACACATACTTCCAGGCCTCGGATCTGTAAATATGCAGAAAGCAATTTAGATCAGCCGCACCCACAGCGCTGCTGCTCACTGAGCGATCTAATCTCTAACCAGCGAGCGCTGACCTGTGGCCAGGTTTCAGTGTGCTATAATAGGAGGGTTTGGAGGTGGAGCAGCAGTTCCACTGTGACATCAAATACACAACTCCCAGAGGCCCAAAGGGGGTCAGACAGAATACCTGCGCGTTGACAAGATAACCTGCAACACTGGTTTTCTGAAAAAGTGTTAGATCATATTTAGTTTTCCAATACTTTGCACACAACCTGGAGGTCAGAGCCAGGAGACTTTTGTTCTTTTCTATAAAGACATTTAATCCCAAACTTTCCCCAGACATGAGCGTGTCGTTAGTAACCCTTTGGAATAATCAAATAAAAAACAATAATCACTATTTTTCATAGCTTTTTATAGAAAAGTTAAGTTCAATTTTGTTTATTTTGTGTGGGCCAAAATCACAAATATAAATTTGCCTCTGAGGGCTTTACGATCTGAACACATGAGGCATCGCTGTGCCGGGACCACAGCGGTGAGAGAAACTCCCCAAAAACAGAAAAAAATCTTTTCACATGGAAAAAAGGGAAGAAACCTTCAGGAGAGCAACAGAGGAGGATCTCTCTCCCCAGATGGACAGAAGCAACACATGTCATGTGACCAGAGTGAATAACTAGCAGAGTTACAGCACATTACATGAATATGACAGTGCATTCAAATGAGTAGTAGGACCCTTATCCAGATGACAGTTCATGTCAGCAGGAGGTAGAGAGGAGGGGCCTCAGCAGCGCCGCCATGGCAGGAGGCAGGAGGCAGGACGTAGGAGGTAGGAGGTAGGAGGCAGGAGGTACGAGGCAGGAGGTACGAGGCAGGAGGCAGGAGGCAGGAGGCAGGAGGTAGGACGTAGGAGGTAGGAGGTAGGAGGCAGGAGGTACGAGGCAGGAGGTACGAGGCAGGAGGCAGGAGGCAGGAGGTAGGAGGTAGGAGGCAGGAGGTAGGAGGCAGGAGGCAGGAGGTACAAGGCAGGAGGTACAAGGCAGGAGGCAGGAGGTAGGAGGCAGGAGGCAGGAGGCAGGAGGTACGAGGCAGGAGGCAGGAGGCAGGAGGTAGGACGTAGGAGGTAGGAGGTAGGAGGCAGGAGGTACGAGGCAGGAGGCAGGAGGCAGGAGGTAGGAGGTAGGAGGCAGGAGGTAGGAGGCAGGAGGCAGGAGGTACAAGGCAGGAGGCAGGAGGTAGGAGGCAGGAGGCAGGAGGTACGAGGCAGCAGGTAGGAGGCAGGAGGTAGGAGGCAGGAGGTAGGAGGCAGCAGGTAGGAGGCAGGAGGTAGGAGGCAGGAGGCAGGAGGTACAAGGCAGGAGGCAGGAGGTAGGAGGCAGGAGGCAGGAGGTACGAGGCAGCAGGTAGGAGGCAGGAGGTAGGAGGCAGGAGGTAGGAGGCAGGAGGCAGGAGGCAGGACCGGCTCCAGACGGCACCATGCAGGAAAACACTGAGGCTCCCGGGAAGAAGAGGTCAAACTTATGTAAGCAACCTCGTCGGAATAGAAGATGTATGAATGAAAGGGTTTTGTTCCGTCATATTTCTCCTAGTATGCAGTAATCAAAATTAGACACCCAGCTCAGTAAATATGCATGCATGATGGTTTTGTAGGCAAATCTCTGTAGATAGCAGTTTGTGAATTTTGTGCCGGTCTGGCTCTTTAAAGTGAAATGAAGACGAGAGCTTTGTGTATAAAAGAACATAATGCATGAACACTATAATGATCAGGTGTCTATTACCATCATGTTAACCATGACTAGAGAACCATCAGGTTAAAGATGACTAGAGAACCATCATGTTAACCATGACTAGAGAACCATCATGTTAACCATGACTAGAGAACCATCATGTTAACCATGACTAGAGAACCATCATGTTAACCATGACTAGAGAACCATCATGTTAACCATGACTAGAGAACCATCGTGTTAACCATGACTAGAGAACCATCGTGTTAACCATGACTAGAGAACCATCATGTTAAAGATGACTAGAGTACCATCAGGTTAAAGATGACTAGAGAACCATCAGGTTAAAAATGACTAGAGTACCATCATGTTAACCATGACTAGAGAACCATCATGTTAACCATGACTAGAGAACCATCATGTTAAAGATGACTGGTGAACCATCAGGTTAACCATGACTAGAGAACCATCAGGTTAAAGATGACTAGAGTACCATCATGTTAAAGATGACTAGTGAACCATCAGGTTACCATGCAGTGTTATGTAGACCTGTGGCATGGGGCTCATCTCAGAATACAGCATGCTCAGCACTATGATGAAAGCAGGTGTCATACTGAGCTCACCTGCAGCTCCTGTGATGTGGAAAGTGATTGTATCCATTGCAACACAACATGTTGGGAGGATTGTCATCATAAGGCAATTTATTGTTGCCAAGACAACCTCCCTCACCAGTGAGCCAGAGGCATGAGACTAAAATAGTTATCATCTCCTTGTGCCGCTGAAAGACTACTTGGTGATATTTTTGCCACATGTAATCACCGCCCCCTAATAACACCGTCAGCTGCTGGGTACTACAGATTATATACACTGTACAAACCAAAGGGTACCAGAAGGACACGAATGGAGAAACACGACACCTGCTGGACAGGAAGGAGAATGACAGTTCATCCATTTCCTCAAGAGTATAGATGGTAATGCTCATGGCTGAGAAAAAACAACAACAAAGGCAAATCTCTTTTTAGGTTTTATTTGAAAGATCATGCAGTGCACTTCCAATTAGGAGCTTAACATCACTTTCAATGATACACATGAAAAAACCAATACATTTGTAATTACCTAGTACAAAACATTACTGAGGGAATGTAACAAATTAAATAGTAGGAAACAAAAACTGCAACACTACTGCTGCACTGCAGATCTTTAAAAGGCTTGAAAGAGGAGGCTGAAGTAGTTTGTAACCCTGTTGTGTAAATACAACAAATATCTGTAATAAGTGTAGAACTCAAGACAAAAAAGCAATAAATTACTTCTTTCAAGTGTATGGTGTTTTTACTGAGAGAACTGAGGGGGCATGGCGTACGGCACCAGCGGTGGAGGATGCTGCTGCTGCAGCGGAGGCGGTGGTGCCTGTGCCTGGGGGAAGGGGAATGGGGGATGGCTCGCACCAGTCTGTGCGCCACCCTTAGGGAGAGCAAACTGTTGGGCCTGGAAATTCTGGGCTGCAAAAGCTGCAACTTGGTTGTTAAAGTTGGACTGTCCATTGCCGTTGTAGCTGGCTCCAGTGAAGCTGTTGCCACTGTTGTTGTTGCCCCCATAGCCTCCATTCTGCGTACTTGTGCTAAAAGCTTTATTTGGTCCGTTGCCAAACCCTCTACCATTATCCCGGTCCCTAAAACTGCCAAAATCACGCCTTCCAGAAGAATACCTATCCCGTCGGTCGTCACCACCTCTGCCTCCCCTTGAACGACCTGGAGAGAAAAACGGAGAACAGACTTTAAAAAAAACAGAAGCATGCCATCATCATCATCATCATCATCATTATCTTTGATTTTAAAGAAAAGTGAAAATAGTTTTGAGATCCAGAAGTTCACGATGGTAAACCCATCGACTTCTGAGAAGAAAGAGAGCAGCAGAAAGAGAGGGGCTGCAATTAACGGCACAGTTTCTGTATCTCACCAATTAGATTTACCTCCTCTGTCTTCCCCCATTTGGAGGAGCTTGGGGTTGATCGCCTGGTTGGCTTCGCGGAGGACAGCGATGAGGTCACTGGCCTGCCTCATGTTGTTCGGAGTGAAGAAGGTGTAAGCTGTGCCTGTCTTTTGGCTACGAGCTGTTCGGCCAATGCGGTGGATATAGTCCTCAGAGTTGTTGGGGTAGTCAAAGTTGATGACAAATTTCACATCTTCAACATCTGTAACAACAAAAAATGCCATGTTAGTGTGGTCAGTTGGTACGAATGGTTGGAAAAAGCCACAGAGACTTGCATTAGTCAAAACTATACAGGCAAACTGTTACTGCTCGATGAGACTATGACGGGAAAAGAGGAACGGTGCACGCCATTGGCTTCCAATCCAGTGGGATAAAAACAAAACCCGCCTTGTTGTTGCTACTCAGGCTGCCACCCCCTCAACTATATATTTATAAAAATCCATTAGTCTCAAAATGCTTGCTTTAAAGCGTACTGCAGTGTCCAACTAGTATGTTGCACGGTCACTAAAAGCACCAGTAGCCATGTTACAGATGTGATCCATCTGACAGACGTTTAGGAACTGCCCACGCCATCAAGTCTATGCAACAGAAAGCACCTTCCCATTGGCTTCCCTGGGCTTGTCATACAGACTGCTCCATTAAAAACTTTAAGCGCAGAAAGCTGTTCAGGGAGGGCACTGACCTAGACCTCTGGAGGCAACATCTGTGGCAATAAGAATCGAAGCCTTTCCATATTTGAACTCTGAAAATAAAAATAAATAAATTAAGACAAGATAAAAACATTTCCTGAATGTTGTACATGTCATGAACAGTGATGCAAGCTTACCATTGAGAACCCAGTCTCTTTCCTGCTGACTTTTATCTCCATGGATTCCCATAGCTGGCCACCTGACAGAAATAAAGATCTCACGGTTAATCAACAAATCACTGATTTTTAGTCAAATATAGTTATAAAAAAAAAAGTTAATTTAAAAAGGAGAAAAAAAAATCTGGAAGCGTTTGTCTCATCACTGATTGAGATTAGTCAGCCACAGTTACACTGCCATCTCACCCACAGTGATGAGCTAATATTCCCTTCAACGACAACTCACACGAGTCACTGAGCAGACAAAGAAAGTGCTTTTTTGAAGGGTATCATAATGTTCTATACAATAACTATACGGGCAGCATGAAAGAATTAATTTATGTCAACACGTACCCATCCCGCTTGACCCTCCTGGTGATCTCATCACAGCGTCTCTTTGTCTCTACAAAGATGATGGTCTTGTTCTCCTTCTCGCTCATGATTTCCTCAAGCAGACGGACGAGCCTTAAAATTAAAAAGATAAGTTAAAATGGTTAAATTCTGAAAGTCATTAACCTAAAGTCATTACAGCAACGTCTTCTTCTACACCACTTCACTCACTTGGTCTCTTTCTCTCCATTGTTACAAACATCAACGATTTGCAGGATGTTGTGGTTGGCACTGAGCTGCATTGAACCAACGTTGATCTGGACGTACTCCTTCAGGAAGTCTTCTGCCAGCTGACGAACCTCTTTGGGCCAAGTTGCACTCCACATCAGAGTCTGGCGGTCAGGCTACAAACACAACATCAGTTAACAACCATCACCCTTAAGTAACACATTAACCTGGCGTCCAGCTACTGCCATTACATTTGCAGCCCATCAAAAAAGTAAAACCAAACTTACTCTGATTTGGTCGACAATTTTCCGGATCTGAGGCTCAAAGCCCATGTCGAGCATGCGGTCGGCCTCGTCCAGCACGAGGTATGTGCACCGACGGAGGTTTGTTTTCCCGGACTCGAGGAAGTCAATGAACCGTCCCGGAGTAGCGATGCAGATCTCCACGCCTACAATGACGATACTTGATGAGAACTCGACTCACGAAATATTCATGCTCAATGTGTTGTTTTTTTTTACTTTGAAATACCTCTATCCAGGTCACGGAGCTGGGGTCCCTTGGGTGCTCCTCCGTAGATACAGGTTGACTTCAAGCGAGAAGCGCTGCCATATTCTGCAGCTACTTGTTGCACCTGCTGTGCGAGCTCACGAGTCGGGGCTAACACTAAGCACTGTTGAGAAGAAAAATATAACTTCAATAAACTTAACGCAACAGACAGATCTGAAATTAATTCAAGAGTGCAGCAATGTCATGATCAAAACCAAAAGGTCTATTCTTAGAGTACGTTTTAGTAAAAAACAAGTTTCTAATGGTTCCATTTCAGAGTTTGTCTCATCACTGATTGAGATTAGTCAGCCACAGTTACACTGCCATCTCACCCACAGTGATGAGCTAATATTCCCTTCAACGACAACTCACACGAGTCACTGAGCAGACAAAGAAAGTGCTTTTTTGAAGGGGGATCATAATGTATGTGTATATCAGATAAAATGCATGTGAACAGTTGCACAACGACTACTTACGATGGGGCCGTCTCCACGCTCCAGGAAGGGCTGATGGTTGATGTGTACAATTCCAGGTAACAAATACTGTAGGGCAAACATGTGCAAGAGGAATCCATAGATGGATCCTTTGCGCACATTTATTTCACACATTAGTAAGAGAGCCACTTCAACATTAACATTCAAATGACATAACATTTACACACTTTAAGACAGGAAGAGTTTCTGATTTTTGTATTTGTCTCATCACTGATTGAGATTAGTCAGCCATAGTTACACTGCCATCTCACCCACAGTGATGAGCTAATATTCCCTTCAACGACAACTCACACGAGTCACTAAGCAGACAAAGAAAGTGCTTTTTTGAAGGGGAATTAGGTGTGTGTCTCACATACATAAATACTGTAAGGCAAACTCACGAAAGGGCCATACATTGATCCTTTGGCACATTTCACACATTGTAAGAGGACCACTACGAGTAGTGTTAGTTGTGCTAAATCAAAATTGAAAAAGATACAGGCCACTTCTAGCAAATACCACTCCCTTCTCATTAGCAATGTCTCGCCACTAAATTTCTGCAAATATTTTTGTGGGGATCTTATGGACTGAGATGTTAGTCAGTACAGATGCAGTATTTTATGATCAGAACTAACATAAGAAAAGATTATCTTACGGAAAGCGTCTTGCCGGAGCCAGTCTGTGCAATGCCGACCATGTCCTGGCCACTGAGAGCCAAGGGCCAGCCTTGAGCCTGGATGGGTGTTGGTTCAGTCCAGTTCTGTTTATTGATGACGTCCATCACATACGCTGGAGAAAAGATGGACCCATTTAACAGATGCACCATATCATCACTGCGATACATCGGAAACATTTCTTTTTAAACTTACATGGAAAGCTGGCCTCGTTAAAGTGGGTGATAGGATTTGGGCAGTTTCTCCCCTTGAATGTAATCACTTTGGCCCTTCTGTATTGTTCGACCTCTTGCTGCAAGACAAGAATGAATAAAGTTGGGTCAGTTCTCAAGGTAGAGATAGATTACATAACTTCAACACGTGGCAGAGTGGTTAACATTACATAAAGTGTGTCTTTACATACCGGCGACCTCATGGCAACGTCGGGATGCTGTTGGTAGAAGTTTTTCTCAAACTTTGGGAGCTCATCAATGTTCCATACTTTCTTCCGCAGTCGTTCACCTGGATTGCCGAACTTTCCTCCTCCTCCACCTCCTCGGTTTCCTCCATAGCGAGAAGCGCCTCCGCCGCTACCGCCACCATAGCCGCCGCCATAGCTGCTGCAAATAAATAAGTAGTTAAAACGCGGTTTGGCGGGAAAAAATAAAGACTGAAAAAGCCAACCTTTAACAAAAAATAAGTCCACCCTAACTGCGTCATTCTGTGAGACTGTATTTCGTTGGCTGCCATATACTTTCCAGCCAGTAGAGGAACAATGGAAATCAGCCGGCATTTTGTATCCGCATTCACGCTGCTGCCACATGGCGACACGAAGACCAGCCAGCTGAGCGGCGCGTTAACTTATGTAATCAGAAGAGTGGATATATAACAGTGTCGACTTGTCGAGAGGACGTTGTATTTTACTAACGTAATCCAACGATACCGACAGTCTGTAATACGGATAACAGTACCGTGTGGCCGCGTTAAGCCAGAGCTAACTGCTAGCTACGTGAAGGCTAACGAGACGCCGCTGTACGGGGGCACGAGGCCAAACTAGGCCTCGAGCCAAAGAAACGGGCCCGTTCAACCGCCGGGCCTGGGTGGATACATTAAGACAACGGTCTGCTTTTAGAATGCGCAATCTTATGTTAATATTTATTTTACAAAACACAAATACATGTATTTCGCCCATCGGTTGTTTTTGTCTTGGTTAAGAGTCTCGTCAGCCATTTCTATGAGTCACACGGAGAAGAAACCGTAAAACATAATAAACGACGCTCACCCTCTATCTCTATCCCTGCCGCGGTCTCTGTCGGAATATCCTGGCATTGTGTAAACGAGTTGTGCAAATTAAAAAAGATAAATAGCCTTTTTTTTGTGGTTTGACCACCGACTAAAAACTCGACCGGCAGTGGTGCTGAATGCCGGTAATATGAAAACTAGGCCCGGTATATATTGCCGGAGGAAGTCCCACTTCCGATGTATTCATCCGCCCCGCGGTTTACTTCAGTTTCTCCCGACTGGAAATATAGACCCATTGCGGACCGGTGAAACTGTGACTTTAAGTTAACTATAAGCTTTCCGAGGATACTACATATAGATCCCCACTCCCTTCACTGAATATACAAGAGAATGGGAATCCATATGTAGTGTATATATATTATAAAACCCATCATCAGTTATGTAACGTGATAGCCGATCCAGAATACGTGTCTAACATGACCTAAACGATATATGTACACGTTTTGCACTTCCTCTTACACTTCTCATTAATGTATGTTTCTTTCTTTTGATACAAATTACAATAACTCTTGGCGGAATGAGGCGGAAGGATATGTATGAAACAGAAACTGGTAATCCGACTCAGTCGACGCTCTATTACGGAACGTGACGTCATCAGGACCGACCCAAAGATGAAAAGAAGCCACGTTTTTGTGTTTAGTGTAACACTAATCTAATCACTAACCTGGGGGTTAGAGATTAAAACACAAATGCAACACTAATTAGAACAACACTGAAATCTGCGGCCATGTGGTTTCAGTGTTGTATAATAAAGGGGTTTGAAGGTGGAGCAGCAGTTCCACTGCGACATCAAATACAAGGACGACCAGAAGCACAGAGGGCATCAGTCCCCCAGTGCCTAATTTGCGAAAACGATTCTCTTTTTTAAAAAAACATGAACTTAATTATCTCCGCAACCACAACGTGCATTAACTTTAAAGTTCTACAATACTGTAACTCTTGTGAGAATATACACGTGGGTAAAAAAAATTAAAGTAACTGTTAAATGTAAGTACTTACGTAACTCCATGAACTTGCTGCAGCGACCGTAACGTTTTACTAAACTCGTGATAAGTACCCCTTACCAAAGACCATGTTTTTGTAAACGTCATATTCCTACACGTAAACTCACAAAACGGCTGCAGTTTCTTCTTTTCTGTCGGCGGACTATTTTGAAGGAAGGGAAGATGTTTCTGCTTCCGGGTCATAGAGCACCAGCAGACGGTCCTGAAGATTTAAAGCCGTAGCACCCAAAAGATCCAACAATGTGTCCCCATAAAACAAGTAACTTTTCTAATTTTTAACCGAACGACACAGTTCTTTTACTAAAACGTCTTCCCAATATGTCAAAGCTTTGTTTTGCAGTGCTTTTTGTTGCGTTTGGGTTTGGATTCCTTCGGTCCTAACCTTTCCAGAAAGGTCTGTTATTAATATGTGGGATGTTATTAGGACGCTGAACCATGGAGTTGAAAAAACCTGGGGACTGCTCGAGGACGGATTTTTTGCAAAATTGCTTAGGCTGTGGTCGAAAAGTCCTTTTTGGTTAGGAACCTTCCGAACTGAGGGAAATGACCCGGAAGTCCCTAAGTGGCCGCCATGATAAGTGCCGGTCGAAACGCAAAGAAAGGAGCTTCATGCCTCCTAATTTAGCTCCTTTAGCTTAGGAACCACTGGACCTTCCTTAACGAAAGGAAAGGAGATAATGCCGACCCACAATCCCTTGCGGCGGCAACATTTCAAGTGACATTTCAATCAGCCGTTCACGAGAACAAACGATCATGAGCGACAAACGCAGATCATGTAAATAATAAGTAGCATAACTTGTAAATACTTTCAATAATCTGTTAAACCGGCTGGAAAACTATGAACGTTACGTTGCTGTTGCTGAACACGACTGTAAAGTGATGAAACAGCTGTAAAGTGATGAAACAGCTGTATTTGATATTCTCTCTGGTGTTGAACTGCAGCCTCAGCCCTCATTCTTTTATTTTACTTTAGTTGCAGAAGTTTTAATGAAAGTATTAAACTGGTCGAGCTCTTCAGCCTGACTCATGTTTATGATTATCATCTTTTTAATCCACTATTTTGTTACATTACATTAAAGCACTATCAAGTTGTGTGGTTTTTCATAAACTGTTGTCTGCATATTGTTATGAACAGATTATAATCTGCATATAAACCAGAAAAACATAAATGGATATGAGACACACAGATATGACACACATCGTTAGTGGGATAACGTATTTAATTCAGCAGGGTTGAAACTGAACAGAAACAGTTTAGTAGCGTTGTACTTTGTGTAAAATCCCTTGGTTTCACTGTAATATTCCTTCGTTAATTTCTATTCCAACCTCGTTAATAAAGTAATAAATGAACCGGGTTGTTTAATCGTCTGCATGACGCAAGAACACAGATGAAGTATTTTAAGATGCTTTATTGTGGTGGAGATGGACTACAACGATGTAGTTTCACCGCTGCAGACAGACTGACGTCACTAACATCGCCCGCCGTCGCGTCAGTACGTCGCTTAGTGAAAGTGTAGTCGGATTCTCTAAACACACGGTGGTCTTTTCCTAACTCATGAATTTTCCTTCCCATCTTTCCTTGACTCCGTGACGTTTCCACAGAGGTCAAGGAAAAGTGCTTAGGGTTAGACGTGAGGAGGTGATTATTTGACTATTCGACCGCAGCCTCGGAGTCATGCTGGATGTATTATTATTTTTTTAAAAATATACATTTAATTAAAAAAAAAAAATGAAATAACACAAGTATTAGAACTCATTTGAGGTTGATATACCACTTGAACACAGGGAACAAGTGGAAAAGACCCAGATGTGAATGTCCCCTGCACTTTGTGAGTACTTCCAGGCCTCTCCAGACTGAAAAGCGGTCGTTGGCTGAAAACTTGTTTCCCAGTTTATCAATGTAGCTCTTAGCTACCTTGATCTCCGACATCAGTGTGTTCCTGGCCTGGTAATGTGCAGAAGGTTTTAGTTGGCACACACACTCACAAAAACTGATGTAGAATGTCAGTGAGCCCATCCAGGTCTGGAGCAGCAGCCTCACAAACACTCCAATAGATTGTATACTTTATTCACCATGAGGGGAAATTAGTTTGTCACAGTAGCAAGCAAATTAGTTTTGAGTTTTTAAGTCTGTATTTTGGCAGTTCTTTGCTGAGGTTTGCTCTGTTCAAGTCTCCTAGAAAACTGAGCAGGGAGACTGGGGGTTTGTGCTCCATGTTGATCTGCTCAGCCAGGTGTGTCGTGCCTCACTAACAAAGGTGGGATGTAAACACCGGCCAGAATGAAAAAGGAAAACTCCTGTGGCGAATTAAATAGTTTGCAGTCCATTAAAAGTATTTTTAACTGAGGACTGCCTAATTCATTTAACACTGACAAAGATGTGGATCAACGACTCCAAAGTAAACAGCTCTGGTCATGTGACCCCCACACATTTAAATTAGACCATTTTTAGTTACATTTTCAGAGCCATATAACTTAACTGTTTGATAAAGAAAGCAACATTGAGAACTAGTAGATCAATCATGGGTAATGCTCATGGCTGAGAAAAAACAAAGGCAAATCTCTTTTTAGGTTTTATTTGAAAGATCATGCAGTGCACTTCCAATTAGGAGCTTAACATCACTTTCAATGATACACATGAAAAAAACCAATACATTTGTAATTACCTAGTACAAAACATAACTAAACATTACTGAGGGAATGTAACAAATTAAATAGTAGGAAACAAAAACTGCAACACTACTGCTGCACTGCAGATCTTTAAAAGGCTTGAAAGAGGCTGAAGTACTTTGTAACCCTGTTGTGTAAATACAAAAAAAAAAATCTGTAATAAGTGTAGAATTCAACAAGACAAAAAAGCAATAAATTACTTCTTTCAAGTGTATGGTGTTTTTACTGAGAGAACTGAGGGGGCATGGGGTACGGCACCAGCGGTGGAGGATGCTGCTGTGGCGGTGCCTGTGCCTGTGCCTGGGGGAAGGGGAATGGGGGATGGCTCGCACCAGTCTGTGCGCCACCCTTAGGGAGAGCAAACTGTTGGGCCTGGAAATTCTGGCCTCCAAAGGCTGCAACTTGGTTGTTAAAGTTGGACTGTCCATTGCCGTTGTAGCTGGCTCCAGTGAAGCTGTTGCCACTGCTGCCGCCGCCGCTGTTGCCCCCATAGCCTCCATTCTGCGTATTTGTGCCAAAAGCTTTATTTGGTCCGTTGTCAAACCCTCTACCATTATCCCGGTCCCTAAAACTGCCAAAATCACGCCTTCCAGAAGAATACCTATCCCGTCGGTCGTCACCACCTCTGCCTCCCCTTGAACGACCTGGAGAGAAAAACGGAGAACAGATTTTAAAAAAAACAGAAGCATGCCATCATCATCATTATCTTTGATTTTAAAGAAAAGTGAAAATAGTTTTGAGATCCAGAAGTTCACGATGGTAAACCCATCGACTTCTGAGAAGAAAGAGAGCAGCAGAAAGAGAGGGGCTGCAATTAACGGCACAGTTTCTGTATCTCACCAATTAGATTTACCTCCTCTGTCTTCCGCCATTTGGAGGAGCTTGGGGTTGATCGCCTGGTTGGCTTCGCGGAGGACAGCGATGAGGTCACTGGCCTGCCTCATGTTGTTCGGAGTGAAGAAGGTGTAAGCTGTGCCTGTCTTTTGGCTACGAGCTGTTCGGCCAATGCGGTGGATATAGTCCTCAGAGTTGTTGGGGTAGTCAAAGTTGATGACAAATTTCACATCTTCAACATCTGTAAGATTGTGTTGCGGTGTGGCATAAAGGAAAAGGAGGACAGCACACAAAGATGTGCGCCAGTGCCACCACAACAACCAGATCAAAAACAAAAAGGCCATGTTAGTGTGGTCAGTTGGTACGAATGGTTGGAAAAAATCCACAGAGACTTGCATTAGTCAAAACTATATAGGCAAACAGTTACTCCTTGGTGAGACTACGGTGGGAAAAGAGGAACGATGCACACTCCATTGGCTTCCAATCCAGTGGGATAAAATAAAACCCGCCCCTCTTCAACCACTGCCACCCTCAAAAAGAAGGGATCAGAAGTCTTACCATTTTTTGGAGTATGCATTCACTAGTCCATTCCCATTGCAGCACACTCCACATAATGTCAAGTGACCCACAGGTGTCGCTACACAGTAAGGCTGCTATGCACACTACTGCCTCCTAGTGTGCTTCAACTAGTATAAAAAAAAAAGGTCCCTCAGTCACGCGCTCACGGGATGCTTGCTTTAAAGCTCACTGTAGTGTCTCTTGCCAAGAAACTGTAGATCTGAACCAATTTGCAGGATGCCTACAAACAGTGCACCCCCCTCTCGGCATGGCAAGATTTTCCAGACTCAGTGTTCACGTGACCATAATGTCTCTCGTTGGCAGGTCTCGACATGACTTTGAAACGCAGGCGAGGGAGGAGTGTGAGCTTGGATTTTTGTCCCAGTGTCCAACTAGCATGTCCCACTGTCACCAAAAGCGCCAGTAGCCATGTCATTACAGAGGTGAAGGTATGATCGATCTGACAGCCTGCTCCTCCGACAGAAGTTTAGAAGCTGCCACGTTAACGCCACCCACGCTTTACAACAAGTCTATGCAACCGAAAGCGCCTTCCCAATGGCTCAGATAGCTTGCAATGCAGTAGCCAGACATACATGCAAGACAATAGGAGACAGTGTAGCTGGGCTTTGAGCTGGGACAGTTACAGAGCCTGGGTGCGTGTGAAGCAGTCGAAACCATTGCCAGGGAACAGACGAGCGTGTGGGGGAGGAACTGTGGCCAGCCCTCAACTCACCCCCCCTTTTTAGGCAGGCCAGTGCGTTATGCTGCACTTGGGCCTGGTCACCTCTGTATATCTGCACAACTGGGAGACCCGTGCCTCGCCAGTCAGGACACCTCCAAGAATCCTCCTTCCCCCTCTGGAGACCTGGGCTTGTCATGCCAAGGCCTTGCCATACAGACTGCTCCTTCAGGTCAGGGGAGAAACTCAGAAAGAAGCAGAAGAGTTAAAGAAAGCAAATACTTTCTTTTTTTAAAAAACTTTAAGAGAGCAGAAAACTGTTCAGGGAGGGTACTGACCTAGACCTCTGGAGGCAACATCTGTGGCAATGAGAATCGGAGCCTTTCCATATTTGAACTCTGAAATTAAAAATAAATAAATTAAGACAAGATAAAAACATTTCCTGAATGTTGTACATGTCATGAACAGTGATGCAAGCTTACCATTGAGAACCCAGTCTCTTTCCTGCTGACTTTTATCTCCATGGATTCCCATACCCGGCCACCTGACAGAATTGAATGTGTCATTGTTAATCAACAAATCATACCAGTCACTGAGTTCTTATAAAATATAGTTATCCAAAACAAAAGGTTTAATCTTAGTTTTTCCATTTACAGTAGAAAAACAGAATGCTCAGTAATTTAATGTCAACACGTACCCATCCCTCCTCATCCTCCTGGTGAGATCATCACAGCGCCTCTTTGTCTCTACAAAGATGATGGTCTTGTTCTCCTTCTCGCTCATGATTTCCTCAAGCAGACGGATGAGTCTTAACAAAGATTAAAAGATAAGTTAAAAAAAAAAGTAAATTCTTTAAAGTATTCACCTAAAGCCATTACGGCAACGTCTGCTTCTACACCACTTTACTCACTTGTTCTCTTTCTCTCCATCATTACAGACATCAACAATTTGCAGGATGTTGTGGTTGGCACTGAGCTGCATTGAACCAACGTTGATCTGGACGTACTCCTTCAGGAAGTCTTCTGCCAGCTGACGAACCTCTTTGGGCCAAGTTGCACTCCACATCAGAGTCTGGCGGTCAGGCTACAAACACAACATCAGTTAACAACCATCACCCTTAAGTAACACATTAACCTGACGTTCAGCTACTGCTATTACATTTGCAGCCCATCAAAGAGTAAAACCAAACTTACTCTGATTTGGTCGACAATTTTCCGGATCTGAGGCTCAAAGCCCATGTCGAGCATGCGGTCGGCCTCGTCCAGCACGAGGTATGTGCACCGACGGAGGTTTGTTTTCCCGGACTCAAGGAAGTCAATGAACCGTCCTGGAGTGGCGATGCAGATCTCCACGCCTACAATGACGATTCTTGATGAGAACTCGACTCACGAAAATATTCATGTTAAAAAATGTAATGCATAAAAAAAAATTAAAAAAAGTTTAAATACCCCTTTCCAGGTCACGGAGCTGGGGTCCCTTGGGTGCTCCTCCGTAGATACAGGTTGACTTCAAGCGAGAAGCTCTGCCATATTCTGCAGCCACCTGTTGCACCTGCTGTGCGAGCTCACGAGTCGGGGCTAACACCAAGCACTGTTGAGAAGAAAAATATAACATTTCAATTCACCTAAGGCAACAGACAGATACACATTTCATTCAGTTCTCAGAATTGGATAAAATCTGAAGATGCAGCAATGACGTTATCAAAACAAAAAACTGTTTATTCTTAGTGTTTAATTTAGTAAAAAAAAACAGGAACAGTTTCTGATGGTTGTATTTGTTTCACCACTGATTGAGATTAGTCAGCCACAGTTACACTGCCATCTCACCCACAGTGATGAGCTAATATCCCCTTCAACGACAACTCACACGAGTCACTGAGCAGACACAGAAAGTGCTTTTTTGAAGGGGGATCATAATGTATGTGGATATCAGATAAAATGCATGTGAACAGTTGCACAACGACTACTTACGATGGGGCCGTCTCCACGTTCCAGGAAGGGTTGGTGGTTGATGTGCACAATTGAAGGCAACAAATACTGCAGGGGCAAGCAATCGTAAGTTCAATGAGCTAGACAAATGTTGAAATTGAGAATGAGAACTTGGCTACATGTTGGATCAATTCAAGCCAGATCGTAAAAATTAAACGCCAGAGGAATCTGTAGACTGATCATTTCTTGCACATTACGTATTAACATTCAAATAAGCAATGTTAGAAGAACTATTCAATAACCAGCTTTCAATTGTTAAAGATACAATCAAACTTTCTGTATCAAATACCACTACATTTCTGCCTAACATTTTATGTGGAAGAGTATACTTCCTCATTCACGCAAATATTGTGTAGATTTTATGCACTGAGATGTTTGTCAGCACAGATTAACGCAGTATTTGAACTATGGTGAGAAAATTCAACTTACGGAAAGAGTCTTGCCGGAGCCAGTCTGTGCAATGCCGACCATGTCCTTGCCACTAAGGGCCAGGGGCCAGCCTTGAGCCTGGATGGGTGTTGGTTCAGTCCAGTTCAGTTTGTTGATCACATCCATCACATAAGCTGGAGGAAAGACGAACCCGATTAATAGAGATGCACCATACTGTCACTGGGATGCATTAAGCATTTTTTTTTAACTTACATGGAAAGCTGGCCTCGTGGAAGTGGGCAATAGGATTTGGGCAGTCTCTCCCCTTGAATGTAATCACTTTGGACCTTCTGTATTGTTCGACCTCTTGCTGCAAGACAAGAATGAACAGATCCGGTCATGTCCGATTACATAACTTAAACACATTTCAAGCGGGGTTAACGTTACATAACGTGTTCTGGATCATGCCAATTGCTATTACCGGAGATCTCCGGGCAACGTCGGGATGCTGTTGGTAGAAGTTTTTCTCAAACTTCGGGAGCTCGTCCATGTTCCATACTTTCTTCCGCAGTCGTTCACCTGGATTGCCGAACTTTCCTCCTCCACCACCACCTCCTCGGTTCCCTCCAAAGCGAGGAGGACCGCCGCCACCACCATAGCTGCAATTGAAGTGAGCCGTTAAGTTGTAGTTTGGAGAAGAAAAATGACGGAAACCGGCAATATTTGACAAAGACCTCCATCCTCAATGAGTCATTCTGTGAAAATGTATTACGTTGGCTGCCATATACTTTCCAGCCAGTAGAGGAACAATGGAAATCAGCCGGCATTTTGTATCCGCATTCACGCTGCTGCCACATGGCGACACGCAGACCAGCCAGCTGAGCGGCGCGTGGACTTATGTAATCAGAAGAGTGGATATCTAACAGCGTTGCCTTGTTGGGGACGTTGTTTTTTACTAACGTAATTCAACGATACCCACTGTCTGTAATACGGATAACAGTATCGTGTGGCCGCGTAAGGACCGAGCTAACAACTAGCTACGTGAAGGCTAACGAGACGCCGCTGTACGGCGGCACGAGGCCGAACTAGGCCTCGAGCCAAAGAAACGGGCCCGTTCAACCGCCGGGCCTGGGTGGATACATTAAGACAACGGTCTGCTTTTAGAATGCATCATTTCAGTTTAAAAAGATATTTTTTTAAAAAAGGAGCAAATATCGACATCATATTTTTTCTAATATGTGACACTGTTTCGCCCATCGGTTGGTGTTTCTAGGTTACGAGTCTCGTCAGCCATTTTTATGAATCAGAAGCCGTAAAAGACAATAAACGACGCTCACCCTCTATCTCTATCCCTGCCGCGGTCTCTGTCGGAATATCCAGGCATTGTGTAAACGAGTTGTGCAAATAAAAAAGATAAATAGCCTTCTTTGTGGTTTGACAACCGACAAAAAACTCGACCGGCAGTGGTGCTGAATGCCGGTAATGTGAAAACTAGGCCCGGTATATATTGCAAGAGGAAGTCCCACTTCCGATGTATTCATCCGCCCCACGGTTTACTTCAGTTTCTAACGAATGGAAATATAGTCCCATTGCGGACCGATGAAACTATACTTTAAGTTCATTATAACTCTTTCCTAGAATACTACAAAATGGATCCCCTATCCCACCACTAAATATATATTATATTTATATATATTTATTGTATAAATTAGAGCAGACAGAAAAACACATCACCAGTTATGTAACGAGAGCCGATCCAGAATAAGTGTCTAACGTGACATAAACGATAAATGTACACCTTTTGCACTTGCTCCTACACTTTACATTGATTCATGTTATTTTTTCTTTTGATACAAATAACAATAACTCTTGGCGGAATGAGGCGGAAGGATATGTACGAAACAGAAACTGGTAATCCGCCTCGGACGACTCTCGGATCTATTACGGTAAGTGACGTCATCAGGACCAACCCAAAGATGAAAAGAGGCCACTTTTTAAAAAAAATAAACCACATGAATTTCACCTAATTTATGTTGGAATACTTATAGAAATTAAGATAGGCCTATACTGATTTCAAAGTGTGAGGAAAAAGTCCAGAAAGCTGTTTTGTCTTCCAGATGAAAAATAATGAGCAGAAGTCAAGAAGGCTGCCTGTGAGCTCAACGGTGGGTTAAACAGACTTTTACTCACTAAGTAAATTCTTATAAATAAAACATATTCTGACATTATTGCAGTAGTACACCATGAAAATGCTAACAAAAAATGATAATATATATACATATATATATGTATATATATATATATATATGTATATATATATATGTATATATATATGTATATATATATGTATATATATATATATGTATATATATATGTATATATATATATATATATATATATGTATATATATATATATGTATATATATATATATACATATATGTATATATACATATATATATACATATATATATACATATATATATATATATATATATATATATATATATGTATATATACATATATATATACATATATATATACATATATATATATATATATATATATATATATATATATATATATATATATATATACATACATACATATATATACACATGAGAAAATGTGTATAATTTCTGAGAGTGGCCTTTATTCTAAAAGAAAACATACACAAAATGTTTGTATTTTGTATGTAGCTACATGTATGTACCTATTTGGCATACTTATTCCTTATACTGACGATTACACATGAAAACCTCTAAATATGAACTATGTATATGAACAATTATTACTCTGATGAAGTCTCAGTCCTTCCAGTCTGTGTAGACGAACCCTGTGTAAGTATGATGCCGTTGCATATCGACAAACACTGCGAACTGTACTTGAGACCTATTTTCCAACAGTTGCATCCATTGTCATTTCCCCCTCGACCAGTTGCTCCCCTATGAGCCACCTACCAGATGTCTTCATCCAGAGTAAAGGTGGTCAGAGACGTGGGCTTTCAAATTTAAAGCAAGAAAGAGTTTTTGCATCCCCCACTTGACACTTACTCTCAGTCAGTACATCGCTAAGTAATTGCCAGATCAAAAAACCTAACAATAATTCAAATGGAGAAAAAAACTTTTATGATATATGAAACCAATCAAAGAGGAGGGAAAAGCACAGGACATACATTTGTACAAGGCCTCACATTGTTAGACAAAGGCAAGTTTATTTAGAACTACCGGTAATGACACACAAAAATAAAATACTCTTACAAAATGATAGTGTTAACATACATCAAATTGCATCAGTCAGCTATGAGAGATATAGTCCTGCTAGTGGATCATGCGAAAAAAAAAAAAGAAAAAAAAACTAAAACCCAAAACAAGAGCATCTCTCAACTTTCACTTGTTCAGGAACAAGTTCTTCAGCTCCGGGGCGATGTGAGCGCTGTAGTGTAAGAACGGACAGTAGAGCATCAGCTTGTGCACTGGACTTAAAGGCAAATTAATATCTGCTTTAAAAAAAAAAAAGAGTCACCGTTAAAATACACACGGCAACCTCATTCTGTTCGTGTGCAATTCCTCTTTTCATTTTTCCACTTAAGTTAACGATAAATTACAGGTTGTCCGATCCACATATATGAACAATATCTTATCACTGTACAAAGCACCATCTGAGGACACTTCACTTTGCATACACTTGTCCACACACACAAATAAAAATGAACAGCTTACTCTCTTTCCTTCTCCTCTTTTTCCTTTTAGTGTATGCAAACGTTAGGAACAGTCCTCGGTCATAGAGATTGCTAGACAGGCAGCGTTTCTTTTTCTTTTTGGGGAAAACATTCAATCATTTCATTTTTTTAAATCGTAGAAAACCATCCTCCTCCTCCCCCCTTTCTCAAAATAAAAACATCACTGATGGGCCTGTGTAGCGAGCTAAAACCGGATCCCTCTCATTTAGTTCACCTCTGCATGCAAACGGTTGCTGTGTGTAAATAGCCGACTTTTGGAAAAACAATTTAAGCGACAAGACTTTTTTATTTTTAACATTTAGGAAAGACAAACGGTCAGAAATAGTTTTCTCGTCAGTCGTCGAAACAGAAGACACGTTTCAAGCTACACATGACGTCTCCTGAGAATGTGGCTAGAGCTCTTGATTCATGGGTTGTGGCCACAAACAGGTGTGCGCATGAGTTGTGTAGTGTGCACTTTATTAGGCAGTAGCATGTCAATGAGTAAGGTTGCCAATATTAGACAAACGTTAATGCTGTTTAGCACCACATGGCGAGAAGGTAGCAGAGGTTTGTCTTGAGGGTTTTTCGCCCCCAACAACAATGTGGAGGCAGCGTGAAATAGACCTTTGGACTCTTCTGAAACAGAATACCATTAGAAAAGGATGGGAGTGTTTCATGCAAGTGACATTGGTAAAGCCCAGCTACAAATGACAAAGTGATACAAAACAAAAGAAAAGAGGCGGTGCTAGTCGGGGAAACGTCACACCACCACGTGTGTGTAGCTCCAGAATGAAATCAGTAGAATTTAAAGGGTTCGCTCGATATCGTTCATTCTAAAATGATGATTATGGCACTCGGAGGACATCGTGTGTTGAACATTTGTTTGTCCTGTGACACACTCCTCCTGGCACAGTGTGTGAGATGCTGCGTCGAGGAATAAACCGCAGCTTCTTACGGAGGATTCAGTCAAGCTTAATTCGGTTTTCACAATTTGTCTTCCATCGTTTAAACAGCAACACTTAACATTTTCCTTTCTTTTCTTAAACAATGGATAGGGGGATATAACAGCAATAAATTATATATAATATATAGAATTTTATTGTTTCTTTTTCAATTCCACCCCCGTTATATAAAAATAACACATTTCAAGCTATCCATTCATGTATTCATCCTTTTCCGAAACAAAACTAGCTGTCAAACGTGTTCATTTGGTGGGAATGAAGAGCTACTTGTTGGGCAGCGACTTGGGGGGGTGGAGGTGGAGGTGGAGGTGGAGGGGCGGAGGGCCCCGCTGCCGTCTTTGGAGAGGGTTGTAAACAGTCGGGCTCTGGCTGATTCAGTCTCTCGTCTGGCGATCGCAGCCGCACGCGTCCCCGTTTTCCAGCGGCGGCGGCGGCGATGCCGAGAGCCCCGACGTGAACACGGAGGCACCGAACGGCACGAGTCACGCACGCGCCGCGTCCGAGGCGTCGCGTTTTCAAGTGGTTGTGGGGAACCTTGAGAAACCCCGCGCTCTCGCAAACAAACCAGTCTCGTTCCTGTCGTTTCGGAGCGGACCGCCGTTGTGTTCCGCTTGGTAAGATGGAGCATTGCTACATGGAATACAGTCTTTCACGTTATTTACTTTTTATTTTCTTAAATGCTAAAATGAAAAAAGGGAAGAGCCAGCGACTTTGCAGGTTCCACGGGTTAGTAAATAGTCTGAGTTATTAGCAGCTGATAAAAGGTTCCTTGTCAATAAAAAAAAAAAAAAAAAAAAAAAGACGTGACGGAGGCCTGGAGGGTCTGAAAGGAAAACCAGAGTCAGCTGACATTCTGCGGTCTTCTCGGCTCTCCCTTCCTTAGCTTGGCCCCCCCCCCCCCCGGGAAACTATGGGCGACCCCCGTCAGAGTGGGTTGATTCTTAGGGGCGGTGGTGGTGGGGTGCTCGTCATGTAACCTTGTTGCTTCTGGTTGCTGAGCTCCGCCTGCTGCAGTGACTCACTCCACAGCGAAGCCGCACGTCTCCTCGATGGCGGTGAGCAACTTGTCGTACAGTTTGTCATAGTGCTCGTAGGGAGGAATGTCAATCCGGTTAAAACTGGGGGGGAAGGAAGAGGAGAGCAGAGTTAAAAACTATCTGAGTCACTTCACCGCTGCATCACTCATGACTCGTGAAGTCCAACATAAAAGAGGTTTGATAAAACAGTGGAAACCGCTTCTAGGGATCACAGAGACGGGGACAGAATCGTCCTGTTCAGACAATTCACTTGTCAGACAGTGATCCTTTTGGGTCATTTCATACATTCAAATATACTTTAAAATGTTTTAAAATTTCACCACCAGTTCAGCAATGAGAGTCAAAAGTTTATTTTTAGGCCAGTAAAATGAAGACATGCACTGAAACCACCAACAAGCAGTGATTAGTAGTACTATTTGCAGTACTGGCGTTACTGTATTTGACATGTGTGTGTGTTAAATACACGCTGTACTGCATTATCGTGTATTTAAATTATGCACAGTCCAATAGTGTATGTCATAGTTCAACACAGCAGTACTGTATGTTGATATATATTCAAGTAATAAATATACAAATCAAAATTAGTTGATAATCTGCTGGAAAAATGACAAAAAAGAAGAATAAACCCTGAATATAACGATATCTGCTTATAGTGATGACTTGACCCAGACAGACGTGGTCAAGAGGTTTCCACGCGCTACACGGTTCAACACTTCTCTTCCTCTCTGACTCCACAACAGAGTGAACACGAGTCCTCACCAGGTGTGGGCTTTGGGCAGGTTGTTGGAGCTGGCATCAATCTGGTGGATGGTAAAGAGCCGTGGGCCAGCAGCACCTGTACGAACAGACACAATCAGTTTGGTGAAGGGAATCAACCAGAACCTGCGTCCAAAATCCTCCCCGAAATGGAAACCGTGAACGTTTGAATTTTCATTTTTTTTGGTATTACACAGCTTGAAATGAGCCTGAAAAAACTTTAGTGACATCTAAATGTAAACATCAAATATTCAGCGGTAGGAGACGAGAATAAGAGACAAGAGTAAGTGTGAGAAGAATGTGTGTAAAGCTGTAAAAGTCGTCCATCGTGTTGTTTGCTTTCCTAAAACCAAACATGAAGGAAACACATCACATAGTACTTGCACAGTGAGTGGATACCAGCAGCACTGGCTGACTTGACTGTGTCCCTTGACTGCAGCCATGTGTCCAGCTTTTGACCATGAAAGGAAGCCGGTGTTATATAAAAAGGTACGCGAGGGCGCCGTCTGCTTGGGGATCAGGGCGTGCTCCTCACGCCTGGACGCTCTGTCTCTGGGCAGCAGCGTCTGCCAGCATGAACCCGGTGAACCGCCGCAGTACACGCACACTCGAGGTTCCCGTCAGGTCGGAGAAACCCAGAGACACCGGGGGGGGGAAGCAAAGCATCCCAAACACATGTGGAGAGCACTCTGTATGCACAACAAAGGAGCGGCAAGGACTTCACCACCACTTTGAACATCACTGATCTGACACTAACAGCCATTTTGAGCCTTTAACTGAAGGCAGTTCACACCCAACCCAGCGCTTCCACACGTGGGACTTTCCTGGCATCGACTGCATAACAATACCAACGTTTACGTAACAAAAACACAAAGCGTGCACAGGCGTGTTCGGGCCCCCCCCCCTCGGGTGTTGTTGTTACCTTGGAGGGCCTTGAAGCCTTGCAGGGGAACTCTGGAGGAGCCGGTGACGAACTGCAGCAGCCGGGCCCTGCGCTCCTCGTCGAAGGTCTCCACGGCTTTCCAGAACCATTTGACGGAGTTGCTCTCCGGGGTGCAGTGCTTGAGCCGCGTGTTGGACTTCCAGTCGTTGATGTCGATCTTACCGAGGCCGCAGACGATCAGCTGCAGGTCGAGGAAACGAGTGGATCTTTACAGTAAAGTCGGACTTAATGTAGTCGCAGGTAAATCTAGTGTGTGTGTGTGTGTGTGAGCGGCAGATACGTGGCGGTTGATGAAAGTACCTCGAGCTCCTTCTCGTCGAAAGCCTTGAGCAGGTGTTGGGGGATGACCTCGTTGAAGCCCTTCTGCAGGGCCAGGAACTGAGCCTCGATGCCTCGCAGGAAACGCCAGTTGACGTAGAGCCGCACGTACTCCTTCTTGGTGTCCTGGCTGACGGGGATGCTCTTGCCGTTGGGCTTGAGCTCATGCTGGATGATCTCCCCGTAGGCATTGTGTTCCACGCAGAAGGTGTGGTCCAGCACACCTGTGATGTCATTGTCCCTGAAGAGAGGTAAGCATGTGAATGAGATTTTGTTGGTGCAAAATAAATAAATAAATGCACGCTTCCTTCTGCGCAGTGATACGCTGGGTAGTTCAGTAGAGAGAAGATAGTTTCTACAGAAAAACTGCTCACAACAAGTTGTGTGTATTCAACACGGTTTAACTGGGTCATGATCTCTGAAAAGAGACGGTACTGTCTTTTTTAAAATGTATTTTTTTACGCTTTGAGCACAACAAGACGAGTGCCACATAGTCCCTTTATTCTGGAGACTGGTGAATAGCACTACAGGTGATAAACATATATATTTTTGATTTTGGGGGGGAACTGTCCCTTTAAACTGAATGGAGAACACACATACGGTCTGGAGACATGTGCTTAGGGAGCGCTGATGTAAGAAATATTAAAAAACCCTGGGGGGCGCTGTCATCAAAGTACAGCAGAGAAGTTTCCATGTTCAACATTAATCATCAGGTGGTAGATAATAAAATCTACAATTGTGGAATTGACACTGAAATTGCATATTTTTCTTTGCAAGTAGAGATGACTTCTTGGTTCTCGGCATATCGCATGGAGATCGCGGACAGGAATGCAGACACAGCATTGTGTTGTGACCCAGAAATCCTCTTTCACTTTTCATTCGGTCAAGACTGTTCATGACTTCTGAGAAAACATTTTCTTGCACGTACAGGATCCACACGAGGCTGTTGTGCAGGTCGGGGTCAACCGACTCCATGTCGTCCAGGGTGATGGGTTTCCCCAGCAGCTGCTTGTAGAAGGGCAGCGTGAAGCCTCCGTCGATGTAGTGGCCGTGGAACACCGCCATGCCCATGATGCGGCCGACAAAGTGAAAGTATGACAAGTGCTCCTGAGGGCAGACAAAACATCGTTAGTTTCCAAATGAAGCAGACGGCGCTGAGTGAGAAGTATGTGCGCTGAAGTGTTTTTACAATATCAAGACGCTGGATTCCCCTTTGACTAACCAACCAGTTCTACGTGTGTGAGATAAGATGATATGACCGAAGCCACCAGAGTCTCTGAAGCTCACGCCTGGTAGTTTTTACCATTTAAAATTCAATACTTTTTTAGGATCTTTTCATAAGCAAACATAATGTAATTTAACGCCCTTTTAATTAAAATATGGGCAGAGGTTGACAGAAATCCAGTAATAATGATGAGGCCTAAAATAACGCTATGAAGATGAACCCATTAGAAGTGATGGAACCGGTTTGCTCCAGGTCTGACGGCGCTCAGTGAAACTCAAACAGCCTCCTGCCGAGCAAAGCGCTGTCACAACAGCTTCACTTTTCGCTTGTTTGTTTTTTCTGCGTGTCGTCAGTGTTGAGACTGTGACTCACGGGGTTGACGGCGGAGTCGGGGTTTATCTGCAGCGTGTAGATGTCATCGCGGGAGTACTGGAACAGGCCGTAGTACGGGTTCAGCATCTCGTGCGACAGCAGATAGAGCCACTCCCTGCACGCAGCACACACGTATTCAGAGGAGAAACAGGACTCACAATACAATGCAGAGGTATGCAACCCGGTGTGTCGCAGCGCAGAACATGATCACTTAAACTGAGACAGAAATAAATAAATAAACAGCGAGTGGGTTGTGGTTTTCGGCTCCTCCACTAGGAGGCAGACGTCTGTGTGCAAAGTGAGAGCATTTCCAGAGTCCGTGTGGTCGATGCAACAATGCGCCTCCTTTGCTGTGGCTCCTCACCTGGCCACTCCTCCATAATCGAGCCCCTCCTCCCCTCTGAACTTCACCATTAGCCGTTTCCACAGGTCCTTCGGCCTCATCTTCATCACCTGGCGATACGACTCCTGCAACACAAACGACACGCAAAGGCAGTTAAGCGGCAGCGGTCAGACAGCTGTCCGCTGGATTCTTCCCCGCTTAGCTGCTGATGCTGCTGCAGAGCGGTCCTCGGCGGAGGGGGAGGAGTTAAAGGGAAGCCATCTTTAATATGTGCACTCTCCCCATCAGGGGTCCTGACTGCGGGGCAACTGACTAAATGTATGGAACTGGTTCTGGGGATTCACATGCGTTCAACTCCAAGAGTTAAGAGCTTTCGGGGCTGAAAATAAACGTTTGCCCGACAGTTTGGAAAGGAATGAGACAGATGCAATGTGGCGTTACAGAAGTCATCGTTTCCAATTGGTCCTCGGCTGTGACGCCTCGATCGGTGTTTATCCCACGTGCAGACGGCTCACAGTGTCGGGGGGGAGGTTCATTAAAAGTGGATTAGGGGCAGTTATAATAAACACAGCCGTAAGACTATAATAACACGGCCAGGTTCCACTCTGTCCCCACACACGCAGCAGACAGACGGAGAGAGAACGGGAACGTCTTATCGACACCGAAGAGTACACACGTCTGACAGCCCACCAGCTCACACTTGCCTGTTCAGTCATAAAGTAATGCTTCAGCTGGTCTGGAGACGCTCTGCAGTTACGTCTCGCTTAACCTCAAGACGTCCTCTGCACCACCCTCCTCCTCCTCCTCCTCCTCCTCCTCCTCCTCCTCTCTTACTCTCGCATTGAGATCAGCCAACAAAAATGTCTTCGTTCAGATTAACAGACGTGGCTGTTCCAGCACATTCCAGTGCATATTTTATGAGAGTCACGCAGTCTGTTGCAGGTGTTGCTGCTCTGATGAAGCCCCCCACCCCCACCCATCCAACCCCCCTCACCCCTCACCCCACCTCCTAGATGCAAAAAGAAAAACACACACAACCTCCACAGCTGAGAAAATGTACTTTGTAGACAATCCTTGTCTCAAACAAGAAGTGGTTCACTCTGGAGTTTGAACGGACACGTATAACTGTGTGTGTGTGTGTGTGTGTGTGTGTGTGTGTGTGTGTGTGTGTGTGAGAAATCATTCTCACAGCCAAACTATTACAGGCAATGACCTTTATGGGAGTAGACGAGAAAAACCTTCGGGGAATGTTTTGACATTACTCGGGTGCGTCAATAAATAACTTGTACAATTACAAGCAGCTCTGCAGGTACTAAAGCACGAGACGTTTGGGCCGTGCGCTCGACGCTTTGTGGAACATGAGGGCAGGTGGTTGTGCAATGGAGCAAATATTAGATCATTTCCATGTTGCTCTACCATTTGCTTATGCATTTTAATTCGCTTCACGCGGGCTCTGGCTGTGACGACCGTATTTCCCTCCGGGTTAAACTCTGTACCTATTTAATACCAGGCCCCCCCCCCCCCCTGTGAGCAACAGATGATATGACGGCATGACTGAGCTCGTTTCTTTCCATCCTCACCTCGAAGATCTCCTCGCGGGACACCTCGATGCGGCAGTGGCCGGCCTGAGGCTGCTGCTGGGACAGTTCCTGGCGGAGGATCTTGAGCTTCTGAACAAGGTCCCTCTTGTACTTGGGCACCGTGAGGCACTCGGCCTCCTCTGGGAGCTGAGCGGGGGACACCAGAGCCTGCTGGGCCTGATCCTTCAACTGGTTCTGACGACTGGCGGAGGCAGAAAAGAGAGGGAGGGCATGGGGAGAAAGAAAGGGAGAGAGAGAGAGAAGTTAAACGTTAAAAGAAAAGACAAATTGCAACTTTTAATATGTGCCAATACCAAACACAAACAAGCTTACTCGTGAAAAAAAAAAGAAACGTAAGCAAATGCTTGCACAAAAACAACAAGAGGAACGCCAGGAAAGTCAAGACACAGCTTTCAGAGAAGGAGAGTTGTGTCTCTGTCCTCTGCTGACTGCCGAGTACGAGCAGTAAACACACTGAGGTCATCTGGGAAGCACATCAAGTCAAACAGCTGCTTCAGCCCCTCACACACTGACAGACATAGGTGGAGGTGGGATTAGTGGGAAGACGTCTTCCTCATCCTCATCCTCACTCACTCACTGCCCCCCCCGCAAACACACACACACACTCACAGCTTCAACTCTCCACCTCCCCACCTGGCAGAGGCCCGGTGGTCTCACACAGAGACACGGCTGAACTAAAAATAAGGCTTTCTACGGGGGAGCAGCAGAGAACGAGTGAGGGAGAGAACGCTCTGCAAATAGATCCTCTGTTGCCTTTGACTCATCATGTGCACTTGAGGTAGCGAAGGGTCGACGAGGCCAGAAGAGAGGGAGGATAGCGCTCTGATACAGAGAAACTCACGGACTCAGCTATCAGATGCAGAAACTACATATTTGGCCACGAATGAGATAAAACCTCATAAAATCTGATTGATCATCGAAAAAACTAAAAACATAGTGAATGATCCGTTTTGATGAATCTTTGTAATTCAGTTCGTCATTCCACATGACTTATGAGCTTTACTTTAGCTACAAGGAAACTCCCGCTAAAGCTAACTCCTGCTAAAGCTAACTCCTAGCTTTTGACTGTCGTGATTCGCGCGGCGGTTGACCTAAAATGTTTCTCAAACATTCAAAGCTGCTATAACAGAATGTTTTTGGGACACATGGAGGCAGCAGAAACAAGTTGGGAACACGTCGCTGACATATAAATGCATAAATGCTGAATTAGGGAATTAGTGACACGCCCAGCAGTTGTGAGCAACTCAAATGTATATTTGGGGGTCATGTTTTTGGCCACCTGATGGATTGAGAGTCCAATATTCTCTCCTTTTTTTGGCTCTTTTGTTGGTTTCCACCTTTGCTGCTCTGTTTCCAACTGTGTCTGTGCTGTCTGCTGAGGAGCAGGTGTGTTTTTAGTATTGTTGTTGTTGTAGAAAACAGTTGCCTGCTGTAAAGTTTAGCGGGGCTGCAGATTCAGGTACAAATCTCTGTAGCGGACCTCTTTCTTATTGTCCTTTGATACTTTGTCGTTGGGATAAATATAGATTAAAGGCAAATCTTTTTTTCACTTCTTCCGTCATTGACTTTGAATGTTCAAACATCTCATTGAAAACCCCCCAGAAATTAAGCCAATAAGTGCGTGAAACCCCCCCAAAAAAGAAAGCTGCATTTAACTAAAGATTTTAAGCACAAACAACGAAACCGTTTAACACAGTATGGCCAGTGTGACCGGGAACATCATCTGCGGTTCCTGATGACAGAGGTCTCCACTCTGCACTGGACGGAGAATACACGCTTCTTTTTTAAGCGAGGCGCTGTGTTCGGGAAGACTGCATCAGAGGGCGGCACACAACACACACAACCCACACACACACACAACCCACACAACCCACACGCGGAATCAAAAGGGCCTTCATGGGACCGGCACTAAAGGATTTCTCGCACAGTGGCCTTTTGCACCCCAGCGGGGGGGCGAGCGGGCGGGCTCGGCTCATAAACACCAGCGGCGAGCACGCAGGGCGGTGGAGGCCGTACACATGTCGGCCCGCGTGTGCGCGCGGTTCGGCCGCGTGTGGGCCGGAAAACACTCTTAAGTGGCACCGAGGTTAAAATAAACACATTTTACGGAGCAAACAAACGCGGGAGGAGCCGTAACCGCCTCGTCTCTTTCCAAGTCCTCGGCGAGTCGGCTTCCCGACAGAGTGCAGTGTCTGAAAGTGTCTGGACTGGAAAGCGCTGCGCTCCAGTGTCCCGCCCGCCGTCTTACATTCTGCTCCACCGCAACGACAACTTCTCCTCAGCAAAGTGACTGCGTTTGGTTTCCGGTGTCTGCCCGGTAAGACTCCACTTTGGCTCTTCAATCCCTCTCTTGCCATCCCAGAAAGCCACAAGAGGCCCCCACGAGACACTCGAGACCTCCCCTTGAATCCCTTTTATTTCCTGCAGACTAGACTCAGTGGGAGAGGAGAGGTTCGAGGGAGGGCAGGAACTCACCCGACAGCACCCAAACACGGCAACTCCCAGGGTGGGCAGGACAGAGGAGGCGCTGAGCGTCTCTCCCCGCACTTTCACCTAGAAGTCAAACACTCGCCTGGCGTCAGGCTTCGGGGGCCTCTCTTCTCTCTCCAACTCCTTACTGACGCTGAAGATGCTCACGACGCGTCGCCGGAAAACAAAAGCCGTGTTTTTTGTTGAGCAACACAACACAAACGTCCGGGAGGTGACACCATTGTCTCTCGCGCAACTGTTCTCAAGGCAGCCGCTCGGCCAGGTCTTAAAACCAGACACACGGGTTTGGTTACGTCTTGAACAGTGACCTTGACCGCGTCGGGGGGGAAAGGGCTTGAATTCGGGAGAACATTGCAACATCACGGGGGAAATATAATCAAAAAACCTGGCCTGGACGCTCAGGCGGTGTCTCTAGCAGACAAAAAAAGGCAATAAACTATAACTTTGAGGGACACACATATATATATCGAAGATTTTTGTGGGATGACGGCACACGTGTGGTGAAAATATCTAAAATCCCTGACTTGATAAAAGGCAGATGTCTTGATGGAAACCCATGACGACTGATATCTTTTCCAGAGTTTTGTCACGAGACAGAAAGTCACTCTAATATCTGTGCTATTAGCGGTAACAGAGCAGCGTTGGTCGGGACAGACACCGGACCAAAGAGATCCTCTGCTGCAGGGTTAATGTCATGAGAGGATAAAACCCGACTCATCACAGATCTCAGCTCGAGCTCCGGCCGTCGACAATGAGACGTGCGGCAGTCCACAGCCCAAATCTAACACGTCAGTTAACTTTTATACAACAAAAAGCCTGTAAAGGAAAAATGTACAACTGAGTGACATTAATAACTCCAATAGCTGTGGAGACCCCAATCTTTCTGTCTGTGCATCAAATCAAGCACCTGCGATAATACATTGAAAAAACCTTCCCTCTTCCTGGCTTTGATGTGAACTAATCATCCTTCCAGCATACTATAGAAATTCTATGCATGACATTTTCACACATCTGGGCAAAGTCCTGCTCATGGATGAAATTCCTTCATTAAAAGCAAATGTGGCGTGCCAGGCTGCATTTTTATAAGACTTTTCAGAGGACCGTAGATGAATACAATGATCCCAAACACGCTCTTTGATCCGTCAGAACGGGGGAAAAAGAAAAGAAACCTGATCTCCTCGTCCATGCGTTCCCTCCCTCTCCCTCTCTCTCTCTCTCTCTCTCTCTCTCTCTCTGACGAGAAATGAGGTCAGGCGGTGGAGGCCCACAAAGGCCCCAGTACACTGCTCCACCTTTGTGGAGCAATGACCTCTGGGTAATTCTATGGCTATCGCCGCACAGTGTGTGTTTGAACAGCTGCACCGGGGAAGACACCCCGAACATGTGCGTCTATGAACGCGGGCATGTACCGAGCACAGGAGCATGAACTAAAACACATGAACCTTCACACACACACAAACACACACACACATGCACAGAAAGCTCATTCATTGACTTGGGCATCAAATTTATGCGCCGTTTCCTGGATGTAAGACGCTCCTCAGCCACAGACACAGCCGCCTTGGTTTCCACTCGGCCATCTGATGTCTGGCCAAAGCTAGCTTTGTGACGGATTGTGTGCTAAAACGCCTTTATGATCAAAACCTCTGTGAGGCTGAGGAATTAGAACGTGTGTGTGTGTGTGGAAAGAAAAAGACTGTGGGGGGGGGAGAAGTATTTCTGTGTGTGTGCGCGAACGTCTGCTCAGCAGACGGGCCGCTCTGAACCTCTACAGGTGGCGAACACAGCTTGGCACCGAATCCCGATGTAAAACATGGGCTGAGGGGGGAGGGAGGGCAAAGCGAGTAAGTCTGAGAATGTCTGAGCGAGTGCGTGCTTGTGTGTGTGTTTCAGTCTGCCGGCACCGAGCCCAAACCCTTACCTGACATTCTGACTCTCGATGCCTCCGCGAGAACCATTGGGGCTCGGACTTGGAGTCGGGCTGCAGACGCGAGACAAAGACAGAAGATAAATCTCTCCGCTCCTACGCACCGCTTTAAGTTGTTTTTTTTCCCCGGTTCACGCGCAGTCACATTGACCCCACTCACTTTAGCACGAGATGCAGGTTGGCGGAGAGGCGCGGGTCTGTGAACTGCGTGGTTCGGTTGTTGTGGTCGACAAAGTAAACCCTCCCGGTGGCCGTGTTTCGGATCTCCCACCCGGGAGGCAGAGGACCCAGTTCCTCACAGTTCACATTACTCAGGTCTCTGGAAATGCAGCAAAGGAACACACATTGAAGCATTAGTACGCAGGAATACGGGAAAATCAGAGGCAGCGCAGGACCGGGGACAAGAGCGACACAGAGCACGCACACACGCACGCACACACACACACACACACACACACACACACACACACACACACACACACACACACACACGCACACACAAGGTATGAAACATACCATAACACTGACTAACTGGACTCAGGCGGACAGCGAAATTCCGAAATGTCTGAGAAATCACTTTTATTCTAGTTTTCTTCTCCCTCCCATCGACATTATTTACTGCTGCCCTGCAACCCCGTTCGGCTGGACTCCACGGAGACAAAAGGGTTCAGAAAATTACAGCAGGCTCGCGATGCTGGCTCTTGGCCGCTCCGCTCCGCAGGTTTAAAGCCAAGAAAAAGGGGACCGGAGCCTCGCGAGCCGCCGAGAGCTCGGCCGCTAAGCCATCTGCTAATGTTGGAGCCGTCTGAGGAGCACCCGGTGAGGTGCGGCGTGACCAAGAGCCTCCTATCAAGGGCAATAAAAACATCGGCCATCACTCACAGGCGGATAGAATGCGAGCAGCGGCCAGGTATTATGATATCAGTCATGTTTTATTGATAGCGTCTGGAGTGCAGTAAAGCCCGTCTCTGCGCATGCAGATCTACGAGCGTGCGCGTTGGCGTTTTGGAATATGGGAACCAGCAGGACACACATGCCTGACTGAGGATGGCCCTCGGTCATCTGGTGTTTGTCGACCGAGACCCGTGTGCTGTTGGCCGTGTGTCCCGGAGCGAGGCCCCGGGAGCGAATCGCTCAGAGCCCCGTGACGGGGGGTCTCCTCGGGCCGTGACCAGCTGCAGGTTTACAGCAAAACTACAAGGGGACCAGGAACTAAGAGACCATGACACGAGGTGCGTGCAATGTCAGATGTCACGGTGAATACGGGAGGACCGTCAGGAATGATAGCGATTCTGAGCGTCCGCGGACTCTGTTGTATGCATTTTATTGTTCTCTCTGTATTCTTTGCAGCTTATACGGCAGACAGTGAAAACCTACCTTGGTACTCGGGGGTCATGCCACGTGCTGACACCCGTCTGGGTGTGGAGGAAGTACACTTGGCCTTGCTGCGTGGTCCTCTGCTCTGTTAGGGGGCGAGGGATGAAAATAGGATTGAGCAAAATGAGATCTGGACATCTGTGGTTATACAATCATGTGAATCCAATTTGAAAACGGAGGCACGACAACATTTTTGCCTTGGACCTCGGCGCGTCAAATGTTGAAAATATACGGAAAACAAAATTGAGTTTAATTCATGTGCCACATGCAGACAGATTGTGTTTATAAGAGAGATCACACAGACGGAGATAAAAGGACTGTCTGAGCGAGTAGAGATCCCGAGAGGCAGCCAGGAGGAGGAGGAGGAGGTGAGAGACAGGGTGAAGAACATTGGAGCGGAAAGGAGAGGAGAGATGGGGTTGTCTGACTTTCGAGTTGGTGAGCTCATTCATCACCGCCTGACAGATATTTCCATGAGACGGCCTGCCAGAGAGCTCTTCTGGCATCCCTTTGGACCTACCGCCCTGCTTTAACATGCATGTACACATCACCCTCCGCCCCCTGATGAGTGTGCAATATATATATATATATATATATATGTTCGACATGCGGGGGGACATCTCTTGGCCGGCGTTCGCCAAACATGAGGAGAACCAGAGGCGCTGACAGGTTTCGCAGGAGCTGCCCGAGAATTAAGAAAGCAAAAGGGCCGAGGCGGAGAGAGCGAGAGAGAGACAAGTGCAGGGCGGCTCGGAGCCTCCTAATCTGACAGACTGGGAGCAAAGATATGCTTCCTTGGCTCGGGCTCAAAAACATACAGAAGATTTTACTGCGAGGATAAACACAACTCCCTTTGGGCCGGTGTGCGGAATCGCAGCTTGTGCGTGCGTGTGTGTTTGCTTTTACATGAATGCGTCTGATTGTTTGACTGTGTGCAGACAGGAGAACAGCGGGAAGAGGAGGAGGGGGGGTGGTGGCTGCCGCCAGCCTTTAACAGCCAGATCAATTAAATTAGATTGTCTAAAATGGAGCCAGTATTCCCGGCTCCTTGTGTGGAGCTGCAGCGTCGTCGGAGCGGCGCTGGACTGAACGAGGACACAGATTAGCTGCTTTGCTGAGCCCAGACAACACAACGGCATTACAACGATGACACCATGTCCGAAGTCGAGGTGACTCTCACAAGCGGATAAAAAAATAATATTTCCCCGGCACACTCTGGTGCAGTCAGAATATTAAATATGTATCCGTCTCTAGAAGGTAACGCTTGTACAGTGTTAACAGCTCAGTGCCGTGGCTTCTAAACGTATGTTGCTGTCAGATGAACTCAAGCACCCCTTCAGCAACACCACCATCGCCACACACAGCATGGCCGCCGTGAGGATTCGAGCCGGCCGGTGAGGTTCGATGATCGGTGCTCGTTCGCAAACGCGGCGCGGCGCCGGCCTCCCCACTCACCGTATCCCTCAGGGAGGTCCGGCGGCGTGTGCAGGTGGGTCCGGCTCATGTAGTTGCGGTGCCTCTGGGAGCGGACCCGTCTCTCCTGGATCCGCTGGTCACCGTTGATGGGCGGCAACACTGTGGTGGGCGTGGCCCCGTTTGTGCTGACGGGCGTGTTCTCGTCCACGATGCAGCTGAGAGGCCGGCCGGGGCTGGAGTACTCTGACGCGGGCCTGAGAGGGGGGGAGAGGAAAAGACGAACGAGGTCGGGTCATGGCGCAGCGGCCTGAAGGCCTTTACGTGACTCATTTGCACGTCACTAGATTTTTTGTCTTCTTTTTCTGAAAATGTTTTTTTCTAAGCGAATAAAAGGGATCAACAACACGGAGGCTGAGTCCAAACCAAGACAGCACCTGATTACAGAGCATACTAGATACACTACTTCTTTTCTTACCTTTCACAATAAAAGCTCTAGACATTCACACTGCGGAACTGAGATTCACTGCATTCAGGAAACTCAATAAAATAGCTTACAGTAGCTTAGGCTGTGGAACAATTGACCTCAGACAGACTGCCAGATGCTGCTCTGGATCAATAGGATGCTGCTAGTTGGTCCTCTGGCTTCTCGTGGTATTTTCACTGAAAAAATGCTGCAACTGTCGCAAATTTCGTATCGCTGCCGATATGAATAGTTTTCATGTGAAATATCTGCATGTGAGTATTTTGTTCTTTTGTGTGGCTTATTTGTCGGGCATGTGCAGGCCTTAAAAATAAAATACAAAAGCGTATTAGACGGTGCTACAGGGTTAAAAAAAGGAGAAACTCATCTCTGCAAACACAAAGCAGCAAATCAATAGGAAGCATTTAACAAGTCTTCAGGTGCTAACTGGAAAATCCATACAGGGCAGCACACAAACATTAAAAACAAAAGCACTGAGACTGCCTGAGGTCAAGCTCGGGAAGAAGCGATAAAAAGAAGCGAAATACAAAAAGGCAGAGACGCCTCTGTTTCCGCTCTCGTCAGCTGCGTGACTTCCCTGGCTCTCTCACATCATTGAACACCACTGTCTGGAGCAGTGTGTCTGACACCTTTTCTTTTCTTTTTTTTCCAAGGAGCCAACTCTAGCTTTGCACAGACCCCCTCAGTTTGGGAGCGGCGGGGGTCGGAGGTACGCTCTCCTGCCGGGTCGGAGTGTCTGCGGGCTGCACGGTGTGTACTCACCTGGTCGGCCTCTCCCACTGCGTGGTGCGCGTGATGTGGTTCAAGTACTGGATTCGCCCGGACGCCGTCCTCCTCTCCTCCCAGCTGGCGGAGGAAAACATACACAGACACGCGGCAGTGAGCGGACACGGTTACGCAGCAACACATGCGAATATCATGCTTCAGATACACCGCACTCGAAGGCACGAAAAAGAAGAAGAAGAAAGAACCGAGCCCTGAGACGATGGAGACATTTCCCCCCAAAAGCTGCTCACCCGTCGGGGAGATCGTTGTCAAACAGCCGACTGCAGTCCACCACGGAGCCCCCGGTGCCGATCCGGTCCCTGGACTGCAGGCTCACTGCAGCAACACATGGCAGACAGATGCACACGCCATTACTAGACAGCAGATCGCAGTTGCAGGCGCAGACATTTTTTTATCGGAGCACAAAATGGAGCTATCTATGTTTATGAGCAACAGGAACCGGGTTCAATTTTTATCAGCGGTATCCTGGAGGGTCTGGTTAAAAAGGAAGTTGCATTTTTCATCTTTCCCATCTGCGGGGGAGGGCTCCGGTGTTATGGAACTGAATCAAAACATTTTATAGGAGGAGGACTGAGATAGCATAGAGCACACATGGATGCACATTACGGGCTTTGTGATTAATACAAGGAGTCTCCTTGTTTCTGTACTCACCCACTATCTGGCCTCTGACCGTGTCGCTGTCACTGGGACTCAGCTTGTTCAAGTCTAGTCTCTGGTCTGTGGAGAGAAAGGGAGAGAGAGAGAGAGAGAGAGAGAGAGAGAGAGAGAGAGAGAGAGAGAGAGAGAGAGAGAGAGAGAGAGAGAGAGAGAGAGAGAGAGAGAAACACACAGGAGATGAGAACACAGAAAGATGAAAGGAAGAGGGGAAGAAGAGAGGATTCATCAGTGTCAAGAGATTTACATGCAAAGGCATTTTCCCCGTCCTCCGACAAGCCCAATTGCCCCGGATCATTTACATCACTCGGAGTCAATTCCTCTCTCCCTCATTATCCGTCCCTCACTCTCCTGCCTGCAGACCACGGCTTGGCTTTGCCCCGGAACAGATGGTCTGGTCCGTTGAGCAGCCACGGGCTGTAAAAAATCTCACTGAGCGTCGCTACACAGCGGGCGTCGGTTCAAATGCAGAGGTCAAACATTTGACAAATGTCAGTACAAAGCCCGCACTATTCCGCTCAGTCTTAGCATGGACACGAACGTCTGCCAAAGTCTGGAAACTCTTTGTCTGAACTTCTTAAAGTCTGCAGGAATTCGAGAGTGAGGGAGAAGCAGAGAGATCAGGCGGAAAGGGGAGAAGAAAAAAAAATGAAAAAAATGTCCAAGTTGCCTGCAGACATGAGAAATGCCACTATCTGCTCTCTGTTGTCTGGGTGTCATGCAGATCAGCCCAGGATGTCTGTCTAGACTAAACAGGGACCTAAACAGGCAATGGTCAAACCGCTACAAGGCTGGCCTTGGAGGGGGGGGCTGCAGAGAAAACGGAAAGCACGCGCAGAATGTATGCAGACGCACATTGACGTCCGTGCAAATGCAGCCGCGCAACGACGCAGCCGCGCTGCAATCATGCATGAATGTCCCATTCATCCCAAGACACTCTGCAATTACACACACACACACACGTTTCAGTCAACCCGATGGCCTCTCCACGGCCCGCGGAGGGGACAAAAGTATGTGCAGGGAAAACAAAAAGAATGACAAATGCTCACGGCGGGCGACCACAACAGAGCGAACACAACAAATCTACGCTTACACTTTAATAGCTCTGCAATTATGCGTGTCTGCTTGAAATGACCGGTTGTCTAGATCGGCAGACGGAGATAGAGGGGGTGTAGTTACAATGGCATTTTGTGTGTGTGTGTGTGTGTGTGTGTGTGTGTGTGTGTGTGTGTGGAGGAGACTGAAGGGGAAACCAAGGGGTGAGGAGGAGGCCAGGGGAGAGAGAGGAAATGCAGAGGCAAACCGCTCACAGCTGTGGCACACGGTTCAGGTTTCCTGAGTCGCTCCAGGAAAACGGCCGCGTCAGGGGGCTTCTAGGAAGCGCGGCGGGACTCTTTCCCGTTTCTTCCCAGAAGGCCGTGCGCGTGCCCGCCGAGCAGGTACGCCGCCCGCAAGGGGAAAAAAGAAAAAGAAAGACTTTGTGGAAGCTACAACGGTCTGGCACGGCTTTGTGCCGGGAGCCATTAACTAAAGCCTCCGTCTCCATTTATCCAGTTAGCTTCTGACATGAGACATTTGTTTCTGTAATTGCGGGGCGATGCTGATTGGCTCTTTCTGCTCTGGCAGGCGGGCAGGAGAGTTGACCCCGCTCACTCGGCCTGGCCTCTGTCAGACCGAGTGAGCGGGGACAGGACAATGAAAAGGAGCGCTACGCTGTGAGCCGCCACTCCGGCCCCACAGCGGCAGCGTGGCATTAATAACTTCAGGTAGACGTGCAGCTTGATGGATTACAGCCTCGCTTTCCCATTAGGGCTCGAATAACGGCATTTAATAATTCAAGAGTTCCTCTCCAACCCGGTGGAGAGGATAATGAACGACAGTTGGCGCAACAAAAAAACAGAAATAGCGCACTCGAGTAACACAAACAAGTCCTGTGTAGTTTGGCAACATGATCTGTTGCGCTGCAACTGTTCTGCACAACTCAAGACAAAGACAGCATCTGGGATGAAAGGTTCTGGACGTCGGCGCGGCGTTACAGCTCAGTGATTTTATAGCCAGTAAAATGACACACAGTGCTGTAACGATCTGTGGAGTAAACCAGCACAAACTAATTGCAGTTGTCTCAACAAAAATAAGAAAAGTCTGACAGCATTTTATCCTGTCAGACTTTTCTATGCACAGATATTTCAGCTTTCTAAGAATGCAAAAGGAAGTAGTATCGTATGACACAGACTTTGACAAACATACTTTATACAAGAGTTTAAAGTACCTCATGCAGTGTTCTCGGGCGCAAACAAAGAGGGTCGTGACCGTCATTTGTACCAAACCATCGGGGTCGGTGCAAACAGACGAATTCAGAATACTGGTGTAGATCGGTCACACTGATGTGCAGCACACATGGACTTGTTGCAAAAACTATGCTGAACATCTTTATTGATTATATGTTAACAACAGAAACGAAAACTAAAATGTTGCAGTGGAAAGTCCCTCAAAACCCCATCATACTTGACCTTTTATTGTATAATCTGAGGGAAAAACGATTTGGGAAAATGTTGTGCACAATGTGTAACAGGAACCTGAACTGTCTTTCTTCTTTTTCTTGAATAAGCCTTGAAAGTGTCTCATGTACTGGACTCAATAAACTTCTAATTGAATTGAGTCAGTCACACTACGACAAATAACACGGCAGAGGTGCCGGACAGCAGCGGGCAGAGTTGGCGTCGCTGAGAACAGAAACACGTCCAGCGTGGTGACGCACACTCGACAGCATCCCCCAGATGTGCCGGTCACCTGGATGCTTTTGATGTTTAAATAAAGCTAAGGTGGAACTAATTAACACACTCCTGTTGTAAACTCCTCCAAGTTGTATAGTGTTTTTATTACGCTATGTATTTAGGTGTTTTCAGTTTTATGGCATAACAGATGCTTTTCAGTGCTTTAGTGTATTATGGTCTGTTTGTACAGTTTAACAGAAGAAAAAGGTTTTGAAAATAGTTCTTAAAAAGTTGCCAGGGGGCAAAATGTTTCCTCAGCATTAAATTGGTGTCGGTCTTTGACACAAAACCGAACCATGACACCTGAACTGGGTTATGAAAAATGTTCTAACGTGACCTTTGTGTACTGTAACACCCGACAAACAAAGGTTATGTAAATCACCCCCGAAACACATTGTTTGTATCCTTGATGCTCGACAGACGTGCTGAATAAATTCCTTCCACTGACAACATTTGCAGAGCCGTTTATAATTTCAAAAAAAGCGCAGAACTGGAAGCAGGGCTGTGTCGCAGGTGCACGTCCGTCTTTGTGCACCTTTCAAACCAAACGGGGATCCATTTTGTCTCGGTGGTCAGAAACTCCACAGGGAACCATTCAGCATTCATCTCTAAACACTCAGCTTAGAGACGTACAAGCGTAGGAAGGAATGGAGTAATACTGACACTTACAGCCTGTGTCTTTAAGGCGGTTGATGGCGTTGGACAGAAGGCGGACGCAGCCCAGGAAACCGGCCCCTTGCTTCTTGTGAATCTTCTTGTGGTTCCACACGCTGATGGTGATGGAGTCTGATTTTCCGACGTATCTGAGGGGAAGAGAGGGGAAAGGAAAACATGATGAAGATTCAATAATGGCCCTCTCGCGGACGCCACCAGAATCATCCAGTCCCCAGCAGAGACACGTCGTCCACAGGGGGGCCGGCACGCGGCGCACTGCGAGACTCAGTCGGGACGTTGGAGGCGGAAGAGGAAGAGGAAGGTGGGGTGGAGGAGAGGGACTTTCCAGCCAGCGCACAGGAGCGCGTGAATCTGACCCCGAGCGTCTGCGTATGAGACGGAGCACCACTGTGATCCTGTGAATCATTCACACACACACACACACACACACACACACACACACACACACACACACACACACACACACACACACACACACACACACACACCAGGAGGAGCGAGAGAGGAGACGTACAGTAGAGAGAGAGACGACCGTGAAAACAACAATCTTTCAGACGGTGGAAAAACAGTGTTCTCCAGCCCCGTTTGGTTTGGTTTGGCCTCTGTGACCCTTTAAGGGAACTATTTCCTCCGAATATATGAAGAGCACCAATGAGCAGCTTGATTATAGCAGCTTAATTGGAAATGTAATTAAGTATAAACAGCCATCAATCACGCTGTAATATAATTCAAGGGTCGTTTGCTTCCGAGTAAACTATTTTCAAGCAGTTCAGGGGAAGTTTGTTGACTCGACTGTAAATAACACCGTATTCACATCTGCTGGAAGAAAAAGGAAAATCACCGTATTTCTCACATTTTATACATTTCTAACTGATGACATTATGGATAAGCGTCGCACGACGAGAGGAAGCGCTCGCTCAGCACGAGCGATGACAAGAATAAGTTGAGCTGCACTCTGGCAGAACGATGCTTTGAGCCTCAGGCTGAGGAGGATGCAGGTATGTGGTCATAAACCCAAAAAGAATTGGACAATTAAAATGTGACTTCATTATTTATGACGCTACATTGGGTGGGGAGCGAACATAAATGTGATAATGAAATGTAATGGAAACAGATGGGAGTAGATCAGTAGACATTGGACTGTTTTCCGTGGTCGTCACAAAAGGAAATGGTGATTGTTGAAAGTTGTTACGGTGACGGCGTTACGTAATATTGCAGAGGGTGGACGCAGCTCCGCAGAAAGATGGCTGGCTAGCTAGCTTGCTAACTACTTAAAAATGGCCGCCGATTTGACCGTCGTGCGTGTGGATCTGAGTGGTATTGCCTGTCCCGCTTCTGTTCTCATTTCAGCGAGTCAACGTCAGGGTGGCACAAGAGGGGAGGGAAAAGGGGCCGCTAAAGGGAGGATGCACCCTCTGGGGACCGTGAATGTCTGGAGAACATGTCAGGACAAACGAGTGGTGCGCAGGTAAAGAACATGGTCCTGTGACTTCTGTTGCGTACAGACGGCCAGATCAGCTCCCTCCATCCTCGCCTCCTTCCTTCTCCTCCTCCTGCGCCGGGCAGTGATGGTATCTCGTCTGCTCGGGTGGCCTCCCTCCGTCAGTCTAAGAGTAATCGCTTGTACGCTTCGCAGAACTGCATCCCACTGTAATTATCATGCCGCTTACCAAAAGGGATATGAAACAATGGGGCTGTGAGTAAGTCGTCTGGACATTTTGAGTCAATGCCAAATGCCTGTCTGGGGTGCGATGTGAGCGAGAGCTGCAATGTCAGACAGACGTGACGGGAGGGAAGTATTACAACCAAACCCCAGTCATCTGGATCACCCTCCACGCAATAAAATTCATTAGTCTGGCTCAGATTTTTAATACCAGTCACAGGCAGGAGCGCACACGCACTAACACACACACACACACACACACACACACACACACACACACTGCACAAGAGACAATGGGAAAATGGCAATAAAAAGGAGAAGCAGCTGATTTAAAGAGTCAGATGTGCTTTCTAAATACATCCTTTTATATGGCAGACTGCATTCATATGAGAGGCATCTTTGGCAATGTTTTGACTGCTTTGCCCTGAACGTTACTGCCAAGAACATATGGTCAACGTGGAAGAAGAGCATTTTCATTCCAGCAACACCCGAGTCCCAATCCGCGATACAAAACAACACGGGAAAAAAAAAAAAAAAAGAGGGGAAGGCCCGACACACTAACATTCACTGGTCGGGACTGCAGCCTGCAGATGTTCTCAAATTGATTGACAGATCTGTTACACACCTAATCTGCACAGAAACACTAAGGATCTGACTGGTGTGCCTCCATAGCAACTCGGCTCGGACGGTGGGAGGAGGATGGATGGATGCGTGGGCGTAAATCATTTGAGTCTAGACTCTGTGCTTAACATTGCAGATGTATAACTTAATAATACCGTATTTGACGAGCTCCTAATGAACCGAACGTGATGGAGTGAGTGCACACCGGAGGGAGACGCCAAAGAAGTGCCTGAAAACACACTTTGTGACACGCTGAAGACGAAGGCCCTGGAAAAACATCATTACATGACTAATAATCGGCCTGTCCGTCAAACTGACAACTGACAAGAGTGTTATGTGTCGAGCTAATGTTTCATAAAATACGACCCCATGCCGCCGCTGGGAGGCGGGGCAGCCGCATAGACCGCGTGAGCTCCCTCGGCACGTCGGCCACCATCCCGCAACGATGGTGTGAGGGTCAGAGTTCACGGGGGAGTAAAACCCCGGACACACACACACACACACACACACACACACACACACACACTTAAATGGAAAGCAAGAGTCTCTGCCAACAGCGTTAATGCTGGAGCTCGCAGGCAGAACACCAGGCGTCCCGTTTGAATAAGTGTCAGCCGGCCAGACAGATTTTGTTGCCTTCTCAATTAAAACGCAGCACCTGAGAGTCCCTCTGCCGGGCCGTGACGATAAACACTGCGGACAGTAAAAGGGGGCACACAGACGTTAAACTGGCAAAGGAACGGCGGCCATTTGCACATAAAACTCCGAACAGCCGAGTCTGCGCTGCCCCCTGGGACACATTAGGGCAGAGGAGCTCTGGTGAGCCCTTCTCCATCGATCCATCGACGAAGACACACACACACACACACACACACACACACACACACACACACAGGACTTTTTCCCCTCTTGTCAAATGTGACATGAGCCGCTAATTTAACAGCCTCGCAGAGAGAGAGGGGGTCCTGTATCCCCAGCAACCAAACAAACGGAGACATGTGCTTCCTCTCGCTCGTTGGCTGCGCGTGGCGGTTGGATAAACATCGGGGAGAATACTGGAAACTTTCACTCTCACATTTTCACTCACGCGCTCCCGGCTCCCTCCCCCCCCCACGTTCCCTTCACGGGACAGACCATCTTTGGGGAAAGGCAGCGAGAGTACAACAAGACATGCACGTGTTTCAGTCAATGGAGGAAAATACTATTGGTCTCTCTACGCACCGCTCAGAGGGACGTTTTCAGGCTCGCTCTGCTGAAGAGTTATGTCATTACATAATATCTGGATAAGTGAGAGACCAGATGCAAGAGCTGTTTGCATCTGGTGCTGTTTAGGTCCCGTTAATGACACGGCCTGCCGCTTCGCAGTGTGCTCACTCATTGAGGTTAAATCAAGAAAGACGTTAAAAATTGTGAGGCATTGTAATGGCCCCGGGCCGCGGGCCTCAAACCGCCGTTTGAAATCAGACGGAGTCTTGTGGACGGTGGGAGGTATTCAAATAAACCAAGAAGGAATCTGATATTTTCTTTGAGAACAGATGTGAGGAGTGAACGGCTGCGTTGAGGTGTCTGGGACTCACAGGTCATAGTGTTGATTCCACTTGGGGTCAAGCGTGTTCCTCACAGTGTCTGTCGAGTGGCATTGCCCCGAACCGTCCACCACCACCTTGGCAAAGGGATCAGGGAGGCCTGCAGGGGGGGAGGAGAGAGGAAAACACCACGCTCAGCACAACAAATGACAGACATTAAAACCAGACACAAATGCAACACAACGCAGCGGCGTGAGCTCGTGATTAACCAGGATGCTGTGGCGTCGACGACACTGTTGTTCTGCCGTCACTGTTTATTTTCAGACTGAAAAGTATCGATGTGCATAACTACAGCTGTTTTAGCTTGACATCAACTTAAAAAAAAGGTTAATCTGGCATCAAAAGCCTGTCTTTTATTTTGTGTCATTAAAACACGATGCAGATGCCAGGATGCTTCTCCTCACAGGTCTTCACAAAGGTCCTTTTTTGTTGTTTTTCCATTCAGGTTCATTCTTCTTCGTCAGTTTAATCAAATTGCACTTGTGGCTTGTGATGTGGACCGCTGTGGAGAACTTTTTAACGACTCAATTAGCTTCACCGTTGTCTCTAAAAGAGAGGCCTGCGGTTCTGACTGCAACAGCAATGTTTACGGCGCGCGAATCCAACGTATATTTCAAATGGATTTTCCCCTGTTTTTCCTCAAGGTGCTGGTCGGTGGCCTCCTGGCCACTCTTCCAGTCCAGCGCCGCTCTCACTGAGCGGGTGTGGAAGTACACCGCATGACTATTGCTCGTTTTATCAGCAGATGTTTGAAAGTGACGTATGCGCTGGCCTGCGGTATTTGTGTAAAGATGTTTGCACACACACACACACACACACACACACACACACACACACACACACACACACACACACACACACACACACACACATCAGGTGGCAGTGCTGCTCTCCACCGGCTCCCTCGCTGAGTGTTTGCTCAGCTCCAGAGCTGGAATGGCAGGAATGGGCACCGCAGAAACCACCTGAGCGAGCAGAAGGCCTTTACATGCTCACTCACCATGACAGCCTGACCCAAACACACCCAAACACACACAACACTTCAGACACCTACACACCAGAGTGAAACAGCCTTTGGTGGACAAAATGAACTGTGCTGGTGTTTTAATGCAGAGTGGCTGCAGAAAGGTTGGAAATATACTCGCTGCAAAACCTTATTGTGGAGACAGTACGTCAGTCTTTAAAGTCATTGTGCAGAACGTGGACAAGACTTCACGAGGACTCATGCAGGGAAACGTCCCTCTCCGATGAAATGGCTGAACAAGGAGACCCCAGTGTGTCGTTGAAGGAAGCCAAACTTTATCAGCCCAAAGTGACCCTTGTGTGTGTCTCCATTTCAACAGAGCGCGCATCACACACACCCACACACACACACACACACACCATCATCACGGACAGCTGGGATCTGCAGATACTTACGGAAGAAGTCCTTCTTCACCAGGTTTTTGGCGCAGAGGACTGAAAGAGAGAAAGAAAAGAAGAGTTCAGCGTTCATTTAACATTAAAATCAAAACTGGTAAGGAGTTTTTGTTTCCGTATTTGGCGTTTTTCTTGAGAAGCTGTGTATGTTAAAAAAAAGGGATGTGCAAACAATTTGTCCAGGAAAACAACAGCACTGCAGCCGACTAGGGGGGCAGATTACGCAACCCGTCTGCTCATCAGGACCTCACCAGCTGAAGCAAAGGAAGCGGCTGCTTTGGAAATTAACACTCATTGTATCGTTAGAATGAAACCACTTGCGTATAAAAAAGAGTCACTCATTTCAAAATCCAGCCTTTGAGCTACGGAGAGAGAGGGGGGGGGGGGTGTCTCTCTTTCCCAAAGCAGCCCGAGGTCGACCCTCTTAAAAGGGAGGCGGTTGCCGTGGTGATGAGGCAGAGCCCCGCCCACTCTCCTCCTGTGTATGTGTGGACGGAGGAGGATGCTCCGTCACCACCCGGGCGTCTGGAGTCACAGTGACATCCTGTGAGTCAGGCACATTGGAAATACTGTGCTGGCGATAAGATACAGTGCGATAAGGTTTTTTCGGAGGAACAGAAAGTGGTCTGGATTCACGAGGGGGGGAGAAATAAAAGATAAGATGTAATTAATCTTGTCTTTTTCTAGCCTTGATTTTTTATCTTTTTTTAATTTACCTGTCCGGGTAATAAATCAGCGTGTAGCCAAATATGTATGAAGAGCTTTTCTGAAGCAGTGAAAGCGTGGAGGATGAGTCCACTGCCCAAATCTCTTAATCGCATCCAGACAGCAAACACGTGGCGCTGGTTCTGTTCACGCTGTAGCCGCCCGGTCGAAGGACGACAGCTGCTTTGTGACAGGCGTCCCGCTGCCACATGAGCTCATTTCACACCTTCAGGGCCGTCTGGTCCAGCTCCAGGGCTGCAGACGTAACGCGACGGTCAGGAAAGATGAAGTCACAACTGATTGATTGATTGATTGATTGAAGACCACAGAACAATGATGAGTTGCAGCCCGAGCCGTCTGTCTGTTTCCCACTCGCTTCATGCGCAGGTGAGAGTGCTCAGACATCGCTAAAGCAAATAGACAAAGGCACACCCATAGTGGCAGACTTAAGCCATTCAATCTGCACTGCACCCCCTACACTCCCCATCCCCTTCCACACATACTCAGACACACACACACCATATCAAATATCACCCTGAATCCCTTCAGGCCGGAGCTGGAACCATTTTTGCCCGCCATGAAACAAGAGGACGGACTTTCTGAGTGCCGTGTCGCCGGAATTAAAATAGACAAATCACTAGTTGTTTTTTTTCTACGTATGCGTGTGGACACAAACACAAACACACAATTGTGGGTTTAATGACAAAGACCACCATTAAGAAAGACAGAAGGGAAGGAGAGTGAACTGAATGCATACCCTCCTGGGTAGATGGAGGAGGAAGAGGAGGAGGAGGAAGAACATGCCCGGCAGATGAGGAAGAATTTCTTCCCGCAAACAACCCTGGGAATGTGTTACGTCCCAGTGAAACCCACCTCGTTTCTACAACATCTGGTATGCATCGCTTTCTGTCGGGCTCTTCATAGACACATAGACGAGCCTGTGCACGTGTGGACACACACACACACACACACACGACCCTGACACAACTTGTTCTCCACTGATCTAATTCATCATTGAGCGCCACAGAGGAATACGTGCAGATGTGTGCGAGCTTGGAGGTGACTGAGGTGCAGTAAGGTAACAGGTGACAGTTGTGTGTGTTTCCACGATGCGTCTGACCCCACACGCCAAGGACAACATGTGCGGGATGTAAAAAAAAACAACAGGGATTTGATGGCGTTTCCAGAGGGGGGGAAAAAACATTGAGTACTACATTCCCTCGTCACGATGCTATAAATCCACAGGAGGTGAAGAGAAAGAACAGTGAACAAATGGGAAATATACCTCGATGGCACGGTAAGGCCGCGGCAACAAAAGTCCAGACGGGAACAAAGAGGCAACAGAAAGGACAAATTGAGACACAACGTGGCCCGAGCGGCAACTACACAGTCATACCTCTACGGGCTGCTTGTGAAAACATACAAGAGGGCCTGATTACAGCTGGAAACAGAACAGGAAAAATAAAACGCTGGTATAGCAAACGCGGGGAGACAATGGTGGCAGGGAAGCCAATTAGTCTGAGGCCGCAGAGGGCGAGCGCGAGGACGGCAATCAGGACGCAGCGGTATCCAACCGCCACCGCACACGGAGGAAGACAGTCCTTATGAAATGTTGGAACGACACACAGACAGACCAGAGTTGACCTTCACTTGAAGTAGAACTGTGGGAGCGTTTATTTTGGGATTTTATGTCGCAAGCGCGTGTCATTATAAAGACGCACGTGACACACACGGCAGCGGAGTGAAAGGGCCGCCACGTCTGGAAGAGACTCGATACACACAAGCTGACGTTTTAAAAAGCATGCCGGTCACAAGCTTAAACTTAGTTTGCACCACCAATTAGTCACAACACAGAGTTGTATCATCATGAACTGTGTAAAACATGGAAGCAGTCATCATGACAACAAGCAGTTATCATGACGCTACAGAGACCAAAAACCGTGTTCATACCCGGATGTAAATATGTTTATTTCTGCTGTGAAGTTGAGCATTTTAACATTGGGGTCTATGGGGACTGACTCGCTTTTGAAGCCGACCTCAAGTGGCCATTTGAGGAACTGCAGTTCTTTCTTTCTTTTCACCGCATTTCCTCACGCTTCCTCCTCTCCGCCCCTTTTGTCTGCATTAATTTGAATGCCTAACACACCCGGCTTGTAAAAGTCTCTAATGACGTTGTTTTACCTCAAAGTGCGAGAAAGACGCTTCTGAAGTGATTATAAATAAACTGGAGAGGGGGGATCTGAATGTAGGGCAAGCAGGCAGGAGGGTGTAACGTGTAAAGGAGGGAAACACTGGAAGAAAAAGCGTCATATTTTTGGATCCAATGGTGAAAACATTTCATTCAGCCTAAGGATTCATCAGAAGTTAAAAGACCCAACAACACGTCAAAGTCCATTACATATTTATTTTTTCCTGGCGCTAAAAAAGCTTCACGTAATGACACTAACAGAAATGGCCGGGCCTCTTCGCCCTCGCCGGCACACAAAGGAGCGCCCCAAAATGTTACGCTGTTACGGGGAAGGGGGTCGTGATGAGAGAAGCCTTCCCGGAGAAAAGGAAGTGGGCGAGCGTTCACCTCCAGGGCAGCGTCGTAAATCTGCTGTTTTATTGGTCGCCCTGGACCGCCGCTCTCACGCTCACGCACCGACAATTACGTGCCTCTCTCTCTTTCTGCCCTTACATCAAAAAAAGGAAGAGAGACACATACGTCAGCACACACACACACACAGTCAACCCCGCAATGTGAGGGACACACACACGCAGCACCTAACAAATGATGGGAAAACTAGAAATTGTTAAAAAGCTCATTTCAGACGCCAGCTGGAGTCACACCATCGCCGTTCCGTGGCAACGCCGCTCTCGGGGAGCAGCAACCAAACAGTGTGCCGGGGCGCCAGACTGAACACGAGGTGAGGAGGTCAGACCATGTTCAGAGCGCGAGACGAGTCGCCACGTGAGCGCAAACTCACTTTCCCCCAAAAACGTCAAAATTAGGATTACTATCATATGACAGAAAAGTAGCAAATCATCGCAGAGAAGAAAGAAGCCCGGCTCCACGGAGGACTGGACCGTCAGATTAGTTTGGATTCATTTTCTGCCAATACGTTTATTTGTCATCATAATAAATCTAGTGAAGTTTCCAATTTGACATTAGCTTGGACTACATTTTCATCTGCGTGATTCAATTGTCTTTAAACGGTGCACTTAAAGAATCAGCGCACATTTCCTGCGACCAGTCGAAGAGACGAGTTTGATCCGTCGGGAGCGTATTGAGCAGGAAGTGGGGAGATGACATCATCACAGTCCTGGTGGGCTTCAACTTCCTCCTCCTCGGTCACGAGAAAACACACACACACACACACACACACACACACACACACACACACACACACACACACACACACACACACACACACACACACAGAGGATAAAAAGCAGCATGTAGCCCCCCCCCTCCTGCCTGTGCATCACCTCCGCCCATCCAAAAATCCTCCGTTGTCATGGCGACGGCGAGCCTGGAGGCGACACAGAGAAGGGTCTCTGTGTCGCCTCGTTTCTCATTCCGGTCTTCGCTGCATCGCACAGCCGGAGACTGCAGCGCTGAGACGGGCACGGACATTTTTTTTTAAAAAAGAAAAGGAGGAGACAATAAACAAAGAAGAAGAAGAAGAAGAAGAAGAAGAAGAAGCCTCCACTTGCAGACGTATTTGAGACCACGGCGGACTTTTCCAACGCAATTTCTGTAACGAGCGATTCGTCTCTCTGCTCCGTTATCGCAGCTTTACTGAGCAGGGATCCCTCCATCTAATGAATGAGCATTAAAAACCTCAGAGGCTGAAGGCCCACTTCTCTTTCCCTGAGTATTGGGAGTCGAAATCAGACCACGGACCAAACGCGCACTCGGCGGTTTACGCACCGACCGCTTGAAACGAATACTTAGCAGTCGTGTCCGTGGCGGAGGGGGAACGTGACCTGGCGGCTCACGTGAGGAGCCGTTGGTGCTCGGACTGGTCTGCTCCCTCCACCCAACGCTTAACAAGCACCTCACACGACTGAGTTATCGGTTTGATTTTTGCTCGGCACCGTCCTTTGCCCTGCGCCCTGATAAAAAAAATGTAAAAACAATCATCAGCGGCAGCTCCTGCGGGCCGAGAGACACTTTGGGGTGAAGTTGAAGCTCCACCTGTGGGGAGAGGACGGGCCCGGTTTCTCACAGGCCGCCGCACAAAGAGCCCCACTGTGCCGGCGAATCAATGAAAGCCCGCCCAGACGCAAGCCAAACACCTGGGGAGGGAGAGGTCACGTGACGTCTGAGGGGGGGGAGGGGGGGGGGGGGTGTAACCATGGTAGCAATCGCTGGACGAGACAAAATGGAACCGGGGGCCTACTTTTGTGCGCTGTGAGCCGACACACACAGACACACACACACATGTAAACGCACACACGGCGGAGCATGGGAACAGAAAAGAGCGAGCGTGGGGGATTGAGGGTTTGTAGCCTGTTGCTCTGAGGTTAACCGTTACACTGGAGCCTACGAGCTGGAGGAAATGAGGGGTGTGTGTGTGGGAACAACGCGCCTGCTAATATTACACCATCGCCATCCAAAGTCAAAATCTGTCTGGAAGCCTAATAAGAGAAAGGGGGGATGGGGGGGGGGGCGGAGGCGTTTCAAAACATCAGCCGATCTTCTCGTTACGTGGAATCACAACCGCGTGTGAACCTAAACAAATGTCTTTCGGCCCCGCCAGCTCGCCGTGACCCCGGTCTGAACCTCCCTTCCTGTCCACCTGGTTCCTCCAGTCTGGTGCGCTGACCCGACCCGCCAGACAGTCTGACACATCTTCGGGGGAACGGTAGACCTCCCCCCCTCCCTCCATCCCCCTCCGCCCGGTCTGCCTGTTCGCCTGTCTGCTCTGTTTTGACTCGGGGCCCGGGGGCCGGCCGTCTCACGCGCAGCATTGTTCTTCTATAAACAAAAGGCTTCCTCCCACCCCCTCCCTCTCCGGTCCTCCCCGACCTCCGTGAGACTTAAAACCTCCAAGGGAGGGAGGAAAAAAGAGATTATGACTGACAAGTGCTGACGGTTGTGCTGCTGAACCTGTTCTCTAGCCGTCTCCTGCTAATCTCTGTGGCCCAGTTTCCAATTTGTATTATTTTTTTTTTAAAAGAACAACTCGGAGCCTGATGAACTAAACCAGGAGCTGAAAGTCTCTTTTCGCGCTTTGTGTTGGGCCAAACGGTGACAGCCAGCCCTGCAAACTCTGCCCCGATGGTCTTTTGAAAGTAGCAGGGAGCAGGGGCTTTAAAAGGAAACAATGAATGAATATAACAACATCTAGAACCGCCTCCTCCAGCAACCTTGTTGTGCAAACCCCGTGTTGCAGAACGACAGTGAATGATGCCTGAATTAAATGCTTTCCGGGCAAGGTCCAGTGCGTCCGCCACAGAGGCAACCACGCCATCCCATTCACAGTCAGCGACGCCCTCCTCGCGACTAAAGTGCGTTACTTTTTCAAAAAGACCCGGCGACACCACTTAACTTCAGCCCTCAACTGCAGCCAGGCAGAATGGAGCGAGGGAGCCGGGTCGGGTTTCAGACGAGGCCGACTCGTCGGGCTGACCGTGGAAATGCGGTTAAGGCAAATTGACTTGTAGACACCGAGAAAATATCCCTTCTCTGGCAGGCTTTTACATCCCAGCAAATTCACTTATGCAATGTGAAAATCTGATAAGATTCCTTCTGGTCACATAAAACAGATATTAGAGTCCCTGGTGGCGGAGTGATCATGGAACCAGCGACTGCCAGGAAAATCTTCTAAACCTCGAAACAGACATGCAATTTCCAGGATTTATGAAATTAGAAAGGGAAAAAAAGAGTAATGAAATCTCCTTGTGCATCATTTTTCTAGCGAGAGGAAAGCAGAAGAGAAACACTTCAAAAAGCAGAAGGGGGCTGAAAGATATATTCTTTTAAATGGACAGAGGCATTCGAAGACATGCTCCATCTCCTTCCCACACGTGCCCCGAGCGAGAGGAAGCACGATCCGAGCGGAAACCAGCAGCGAAACGTATTAGGAAGCTCATAGTCCCTGTGACGTGCATTAAATGGCGCAAAGCAAAACACAGACAATCCCCAGGACTCCTGTTACACACTCCAGTAAAAGGATGTCTGGGGACATCTGTTGCACCAACTCACCGTGACCAGAAGCACTGGAAGAAACTAAAGAAGAAGAAAAAACGCAGCGGACTTGAAGGAAAAAGAAGACAGAAGACATGTATATATCCCCCCGATAGCTTCTCCGCACGAACGGACAGAGGGCCGAGACTAAAGGGAAGCCATACATCATAATCCACCACCAGCACCTGCCGGGGAAGTGACGAGAGATCTCGCGGGGTCGAAGCCCGGCGATTATTAAAGAGGATGGTTTCGTTCTAAGGATTCATGGTCCATGACGCGGAGCGATGGCAGCTGGAACCCAGAGGAGGTTTCTTTCCCCCCCCAACAGTTCAAGAGTTAAAGCTGCTGAGCGACAGATGACTCCAGGCTGACACTCGATTGCCGGGCAGGTGATGGTCGAGGATAATCTGATGCAAACGGGATGAGACCTGCGACGATTCATCGGAGTTGAACCACAGTTATTTTTCGTTCCAAACATCATCTGGTACCGGCTTCCTCAGCTCTGGACCGTTGGCCGATACGGAGATGCACGCTTGTAACGAATTGTGAGGAGTTCATCTCCGTGGGGGGAAACTCCACCACACACACGTCCACACGCGAAAGGAAAGAGGCTGGCAGCACTGTTGTGTGGGAACATTTCCTCCATCTCACGTCACCTTTTCCCTCCGCGATACACTGCGCAGTAATTGCATAATAGAGGAGTCCACCTCGACTATTTTGGGCTGGAGAAAATAGTGGGAAACCGTGCCACAATGGCCATTCCCCCCCCCCCCCCCCCCCTCATGGCACTCCCCGTTGCCCCTGCGTAGCACGTCACCCTCTCGACGCTCCTAGCGGAGAGAGGCCCGCGGGGCGGGTGCAGTCTTCTGCGCTGCCACCGACGCCCCTCAGTGAGAAGTCGTAAGGCGGCCCTTCCGGCTTCATGCGCGGCTGTTGGCCGGGACCCCGGAGCGGTTTTTGGTGGATGCTCGGCTCCACGAGCTGCTTGGCTGCTTGACCCGCTCTGATGTAATGGAGCGAGAGCCGGGGCCTGGACCGAGCTGCAGGGGGAGAGGTTGGGATTGTACCGGCCTGTTTCGCAGAAGGCCGGGACCACCGCGCCGCCTTTTGCAAATGCCAGAAATGCCGCCTTTGCTTCCCCCTCCGCTTCCCCTCCTCCCTCACAATCCTGGGGAGTTTTCAGTTTCTAGGAATGATTTCACAACTTCATCTCGCGGCAGTTACATCATTACCACCCGGTCGTATTTTCTTTTTATACGGTGTGCCTTACCAGGGAATGTGTTGGACTGAGAGGACCCTCCGCCTTTTCTGAATCGGGGAAGTAATCCTGTCGTAATCGGAGATCGCGGCGCGGCAGTTTGCTACTATGTCTTGAGAATAGGGCTGCCAAATGAATCTTTAATTCTATCCATCCCAACTGCAAAGACGTCTTCAAATGTCTGAAGCTCCACCAAATGTCTAAAATCCAAAGTAAAGCCCCAGACAGTCGATTGGTACATCGAGTGGTCGCTATAATAATAATAATAATAATCTGAGCGAGAGTAAATGTTCGGCCACACTTCTGAACATCTGCAGCATCTGCTTCAGAGCTGAATCAGACGATATTTGGCGCTCGCACGTTTGGATATTCTCCTAATGAATATCCTGCTAACAATGGATCGGGTCTACTCACGGGCCTCCGTACATATTTGGGATTCTTTGGTCCAAAGAGTGTTAGGGAACATAAAGCCCAACGTCTTTTTTTTTTTTACTACGCAGGAATGCCCTGTGGTGTATTTGTCCCGACTTCAGCGGAGGTGCCATTTGAAATGTGATCCGGTGTGAATATAAACATCTTCTGATCCCGTCTCCTCAGAGGACTGAAGGGGCTCAAACGTCAGGCCGAGGCACCGACGGACGCCTTTCGGTCAGCTGTTGGCGTCTTGCGGCTTTCGTGCCAGCCCCTCTGGAGACTTGAGCCCCCCCCCCCCCCCCCCCATCTGCTTGAGGTTAGTCAGAGTTAATTGTATCAACCCGTGTCCGTCCAAGTTTAAGGCCTCACGTCGGAGAATCATTCTCAAGTTACCTTCCTTCATCATCAGACAGCTGGGCAGGATCGCTCTGGCCTCTGCTGGCAGACTGCTCCACCTCAACCTTCCAGAGGAGGAACACTGACCAGTATGGTGATTAAAAATGAAAATGACGGCTGTCGTTGCAGCACACCAGTGTGAACTAGGAGCGTTAAGCTCCTGGAACATGTCGAACTCAGAATGGACAGCGTCAAAGTCTGTGCAGCGTGATTTCACACGTTCGTCATCTTGGGCCTACGTTACCCACGATGCACCTCGACAGCCAACAGTTCAGCGTCAGAGATTCGGGTGTGTTATGTGCCTGGCCTCCAGCCTCCAGCCTGAAGCGGAGATGAAGGAGAGGTCACAGAGGAGCTCACTTCTTCAGAGGGCCGTTCACATTTTTGTGTCTACTTTTCATCCATTCATCTTAAGTGCCGGGTGCAAACTGCACCTGAAACAGGAGCTTTACCGCTCAATGGGATTTTGTAAGTTTAGCTGACCTTCTCAACCCGATGTTGTGATGTCTTTGCACGGCAAAGAAGGCAAGACACGATTTTCCGTGGAACCTGCAACAGATGTGAGAGCTTCAGGTGGTCCTGCACCAAATCGATTGACTTTTCCTTTGTGTGTTTGCCGTGGTCTGATATTCACAACAAACAACCTGCTGTCCGCTAACACTGACACCAAAGAAAAAACGGTGCGGCATGTGAACGACCCCTCAAAGTCCACACCCGCAGGTTTTTGCTTTATTTACAAACTTGTGATCTTCAGCTCTGACAGACACTGACTCGAGTGACATCATTTGAGGCCTTTGAGCAGGCTTTGCGCAGCAACCCTCTGGAGCCGCGGGAAGCTTTATTGAAGCGTTTCACATCACGCAATCCAGACTCTGAATGCCCCCCGTTTTCTGCAGCCTAAGTCCGACAGTGGGATCGCATGCAGCTGCCTCTGATAAAAAAATAAAAAAAAGTACCCTCAAGTAGAGTTTGGAACTTCAAAGGGAGCACTAGTTTTGGGAAATAGGCGAGAAATCCGAAGGGGCTGGGGCCGCATGGAGAACAGCCAGGCAGGAGTGATAGGATAACAGCCTGCGGACAAGAATGAGCTCCCCTCCCTCACGCTCAGCGCTAATCCAGTTTGGACCCATTAACCACCACAGCCAGGTTAACAGAGCCGGCCTTTGAAGAAGGTCTTTCCCCAAACCACCCAGAAGGATTAGCACGTCTCCAAGGCCACAGACTGCTGCTGTCTTTCCTCCTTCCGACAGCGCTACCGGAGGCCAGCGGCGTAGAGATCCTGAGCTGAGATGTGAAGTCTCGTGACTCATCCCGGCTGAATACGCCGCGCTCATTTAAATTCTTTAGGAACGCCGATGAACAGCTTCCAGCATGCCGAGGACAGAAACGCAGATTAAAAAGAGGACGCGTGAGGTTGGAAACAACGGAACAAATGTTGGAGCTTGAACCTCACTGCATTTTTTATAATGATAACGCATTGTTATACAGTAAAAATGTATTGTATTCAATTAGCTCTATCACAGCAGGCTACAATATCAACAGCTTACATGTTAATACAACAATAATAAAAGTAATTGTAATAATGTACAACTTATTTATTATACACATGCATATTTGCTTATTTCATTAAATGATGTACTGAATTTAAATGTCTTCGTACCAGTTCAGTCACTTTCATCATCAGTGGCTTGTGAGTCAGAACCTCATCACCACCAGCCTCCTTTTCCTCTTCTTCCTCCTCTTCCTCCTCCTCCTCCTCCTCCTTTCCTTTATAGAATAATCCACCACAGACCGCTTCATTTTTGGAACACGGTAACAGCTCAACACGCCAAATTCAATAAAAGGAAAAAAAAGGTGCAAAACCAGTAAAACCAGTACAACTCATCACAACCCGAGAAGAGTCATAAACTGCAGTCTGGAGTCCTGAATTATTCACTATTTTAAGCTAACTACTTCAACCATTAACCATTATTGACTCAAAATGTGGATATACTGGGTTTCAAAATGATTTAAGCTGCATTCGCTCCATGTGGCCCTGTGGCCCCGTGACCCCGTGGCCCTGGCTGGGTCTCTGCTGTAGGACAGTCCAGTGTAAACAGCGAGCACGGCAGGCCGCTCTCTCTCTCCTCTCGGCCTCCAAGTGAGACAGGATGTGCGGACACGGGAGCATATGATCTGTTGTTAAAGTTACAAAGCAGCCGCCCTGAAGCCACGATGCTCCGCTAGTCAGGAAGAGCCAAGCTCCCCAAACCAGGCATGCCGCCCACAAACCCTCGGCACGCTGTTTTAATACACTGATGGGACAGAGCTGCGAGCAGCACACATGTCTCAGGTCCTGCGGAGTCACAGCAATTCTTCACATTATTATTATAACAGGGGAACCTCAAAAAAAGAAAGGGGGGGTGTTCCTGGACGGTTCTGCTCCCCACCTGTCAGGGGTGACGTTTGGACAAGTGTTCGGGTCCGCGGAGCACTTCCGCTACATCTGGTGTCCTCGGGGCCGTTGCTGGCGGCGGTTGAGGGCAGAGCAACCGCACAAGGCTTTGTCCTCATTGGAGAGCAGCTGAACCAACAGGAAAGCCAACCCCCGGCCTGTCCATTAATTGATGGAATCATTTGAAACGGGAGGCTCTCAGCGCGGGGAAAAGGAAAATGTTTACAAACGACGCGCAGTGATTGCTCGTTACGTTCGCCTTCCTCCTATCCCCCTCGTTTCTTTTCCTTCTCCCGCCATTGCGTTTGGTTTTCTTTCCACGTCTTGTTTAAAACGAAGCGTTAAAAAAAAAAGTTTGCTCAAAATGCATGTCCACGATGAGCCAAGTCGGGCCAACGGTTCAACCACATGCAGCTGATCCCTGTGTATTTACCATGCATCCTGTCTGAACACCCAGATGAAGCCCAAATCACTTGCAGCCAGGCGGTGAACACGGCTCTGACTGAGACCACATGAAGGTACCAAGAGCCGGTAACTCAGACCACATGAAAACGGTCTTGATCACCGGGCCCTGTGCCTCCACAGCCCCATCTGCACCCAGCTGTGGGTGTGTGTGTGTGTGGGGGGGGCCTACATCTTCGATCAACCAAAGACCCTCCCTAATCTGTAGACTACAGTCAGACCAAGCTCCATTGAAAAAGCGAGGACTAGCGCAAAAAAAAAAAGGGGGAGCGCCCCCAGCCTTTCACTGGAGGCCGCACAGAGGGCCAGTGTGAAAACCCAGGGCCTTTGTTGCATCTTCAAAGTCAGCTTTATTCTCAAGCAGCATCTGTGTCCATTCAACCGGCAGTCCTCCTACGAGGGGGAAAGGGAACACGGACGATTTGCAACTATTTTCATTAGAAATAAAAAGCGCTGGCCCTCCTGTTCGGAGAATCCTGTTCATTCGCAACTGCAGCTGATGAACTGAGAAGGAAAGACAACGACCCACACAGAGAGCGCATCGGACAGTAAACAGGATCCGTGAGCTCGGTTAGCGAGGGAAATATGCTTTGGACTTGTCTGCTTTGGACTTGTGGGGTAAGGGAGAGGGAGGGGGGGCTGACAGTCGGAAAGAACTGGGGTGACTCAGAGAGGAAGAGGTGGGAATGCGAATGGAGACTTCTAGGGAATCCCACTGAGATAGCTCCCTTCGCTGGTCCGCAGAGCGCCAAAGAATTCAGACGAGCAAACCATATGCTTAACAAGTCACATGTAAACTCCAAAGCTGAGACACGAAAAGGGCAATAAATGTCAAGAATCTGAATCGGAGCAGGAATTCAATCACACATCAGATCATTTATGACTCCGTTTGCACGTCTTTCTGGGCGGAAAAATGTATGCAAAAGGAGTAAAGACAGAACGTCGATGACTCTCGCAGATTTCGTTTTTTTAGGGAGTCTGATTTCACTTCTGTGTGACAGGACAGCGTGTGAGTCACAGACGAGTTGAAAGGACGCGTTCCCTTCTCTGCAATCGCAGGGGAGGGAAACTCGGTGACCCATTAAACTTACAGTGGCACAAAAAGCGGTGCTAACTATGCGATCTATGGCCAGACGGATCATGCAGTGTTGTGCCACTGGAGCCACGTCTCTGTGTGTGTGACGTTATTTTTAGGAGTGATCAGCTGTAGAGCATAATGGAAACATGTCCCGTGCATTGTCAAGGGGCAATTCTCACCCCGAGTGTTAGTTTTAGCAGCTCGCTCGCCATATTTTTTTTCTTCCAGTTTAATAGATGGCAAACATCTGCAACATCTGGTTTAAATGGACGGGGGTTGTAAGCAAGGAGAGACGCCTAGAGCACAAACAGCTCCGGGCCTGTTTAAATGTAGCAGCCCGTCGTTCACAACCTGCCAGGAAACCGATTCATCTGCAGCCGTGTGTCAAAAAATCTCCCCGACTGCAGATGACAACTTGCAGCTACAACGTCGCAATGACACTCCCCGGACCCGTCACTCTCCGGACCCGTCACTCCCCAGCAGGATCATCAGCCCCGTACACACAGCTGTGCGGTGCTAAACAAAGAAACAAGTAATGACAGTGTGTCGTGAGGTCTTGGGCTTTCGGCCCACCAGACGGCCGTCCTTCCTATGGAGCTTCCTTTCCCCCGCTGCCCTCCAGCAACAGACATGGCACAATATTACATCATTTATGAAAGAATTTCACGCCCCCTTGACAGATATGCAGACAGAAAACCATGCAATGGGAGTAATACTATTATACTTTAAAAGGGGGGATGATATTAAGCCTGAAGGGAGAAGGGTGGAGGGGGGGCGTCTCGCTAAGTGTCAGGAGGAGAGGTGGTCTGTGAGGTCCTGCTCTCACTAGTTGTCCCAGTGTGGACTCACATTCCCAGCATTCCACCAGGAGACCTCGCTCCCAAGCTGCAGTGACAAACTAACAGACTCTGGATTTCAACATATAAGCTTTGCACAAAACTTTTTTTCCTTTTGATTTTATGAATGCTGGAATGTATACAATGTTTTTCATCCCATATTGACCCGTGACTGACTTCTGACAAGTAAATAAATACATGTAGCTCAGAGCTTGATGTCGTTGGCCATCTTGCATCTGCAGCTCATTAAATCCAGCTCATTGAAACCCCTCCTGCTCCTCCGTCCACTTATTCCTATCAGAAACAGAACCAGATCAAATATTTCATTTGGGCACTCGTGATAGAAGAGACTGCCATGGAATATTTGTTTCAGGTCAGACCTCTGGACCTACATCAAAAGAGTGCAGCTGTTGGGCCTCTCCTTCCAGTCAAAACAGTGGGCTCTCTTGTAAACCTTTCTGCTGTTTCTGTTGAAAAGGCACAAACTAAACAGCTGGAAAGGGTAATGCTGTAATGCTGCAGTCTGAGCTCAGAGCAGAATGCTTCTCAAAGAGGATGCAGTTACAACTCAATGGGGACCTGTTTTAACCACAAGAGGAGGCAGCTGCCTGTCTGTCTGTCTGCTAGTCTGTCTGTCTGCCTGCCAGTCTGTCTATCTGCCTGCCTGCCAGCCAGTCTGCCTGCCAGTCTGCCTATCTGCCAGTCTGCCTGCCAGTCAGTCTGTATGCAGCTGGAGACTCGTGACCCGTAGCGGGCTGTCACCTCCACCGGGGCATGAAGGCTGCCTTATAGCTAGGTTAGCCGTCTGGCTGTCCGGCTAAGCTAACTTCGTGAGCCCGTCCGGCAGCAGAGTAGCGTGGTGACGTCAGTCAGGTGGCCCTCTGACGTCTCAGAGGTGTAGCGACGTGTTGCCGGTTACGTTGACACGCCGCACGCGAGACGTCATCCCACGTTTTGAGGCGAGAAACCCGCTCAATGGCAGAGCAGCACAGCGTATATGAGCTACAACCGTGTTATGGCTGCTGCTGGTGCTGTATAGTGGCGACTGTCACAGGGGTTACGACTATTTCCAAGAACAATACTATGCGAATTCTGCCGCATGTACTGGTCCACTCGCTCAATGTTGCCATGGTAGCCAAGCCCGTGAAAACTGATGTTTAAAATGCACTGTAGCGGGTAACAAAGCCGAGGAAACCCCGGGGGAAGAACCGGCGCCAAGCCAGCGCCATGGCCCATGGGAACGGTTCCCATCCAGCAAATACACGGAGCCTCCCTCCTTCGCTAATGTGTGTGTGTGTGTGTGAGAGAGAGTGTGTGAATATACTTGGGGGATTTAAAAGCGTCGCTACCTGTTAATCGCAGCTTCACGGGGCCGCTCCGCCGGACTCCTTGGTTAGACATCTCCTCTTGGGTCCAGCCTTCACTACTCGTAATACAAAAAAACGTGTCGTCAACTGTAAAAAATAATAATAACAACGTTCATCAACCTCTCCGCCAGTTTTAGACAATAATGGAGTCAAGGCATTGTGGCCCGGATGTGAACTGAACTGCCATAGCGATCGCTCACAAACGGAAAAAAAAAATTACACGCACAAAAAAGAAAAAAAGGAGAAATGAACAGCGAGTGGAGCAGTGCTGCCGAGCGCGTTTACTACGACCGACTTCTCCCCGGTGGCGACGCAGGAGCGCGGGGTTGAGCCTTCACATCTTCGGGAGCAGACTCGGTGCTCCTCGCCGCTCGCCGAGAGTTGAACTGTGGAGCCTCCGGTGAGGATCCCGCTTCAGGAGGCTGCTGCTGCTGGGAGCTGCCCGGTGACGACACGCCACTCTGGGGGGCGGGGGGGCCTCTCCAACATGTGGCACCTCGCTGTTATTCACACACACACACAGGTCCAAGTGTGTCCTTGAGTTGGTGATGAGCAGTCACAATTTATATTTTGTTTTACTTTGACGGCTTAAGTAAACGCAGCTACCCGTGTTTGACAGTTTATGACTTTTTAAACAGAGGCGTAGCCACAAGGTAGACCAGTCTGGCCCCCTTCTTTCACCACATGCAGTTAACATATACTTCACCTGTCACAGTAGTGCACGCTTCATAGTTTTGTTAGAAAAAAGACATTCAATTAAATTTTTCACAGTAGTGAGGTAAACTGCTAGATTACAAAGAGGTTTTCTGGAATATGCAAGCAAGAGGATGGCATTTGCTGGACCATGTTACATTACAGAAAGTTATCCAGGTTGAGACTGGTTTGACAGGGTTTTTTGTGCCAGGCTGTCTTTACTGTTGGCAATTAGGTCAGTGAATAAGTGCATTTCCCGTTCAAAAATCAAACCATTCCTGCAAATCTGTGACATTATTGCTGGCATGTAGCATGAATGCAACAGAGGTTGCAAGCTGAATTATTTGTTGTACTGCTTGTCACATACTAGCAGTTATGACTCATACAAGGTCAACATATGAAGTAGAACAGAGTTGGATGAGGAAGCGTCACTGATGACAGAGATCGGACAGTTACCATTCCCTCATAAAAACATCTAGTAAAGAAAAATAGCAAAACACAAATGCATTGACCAAATCAAAGTAAAAACACTTGGTGAGAAAATAAAGCTCAAAACCCCAACACATTATCTGATAACTTTATTTACAATCATGTTTCTCATATTAAAACAGTATGTACAATACATACAAAGAAACACCAGTCACATGAAAAAGACAAACATGAAGGACAAACCGTAGCAAAGAAGACAAAGTATAGAGTAGAGGTAGTAGAACTTAATCTAGAAATTGAAGGTGTTCTCGTGTTCACTGATATGAAACGCATAACCGTCATCAGTTGCTTCTGGGGCGACACTCTGCACCACCTCGTCCTTTAAGTAAGAGAACAATTGATTTAGAAAAAAAAAATATCTGGGAATAAAAAAGGTAATTTTTATTTTAATAAAACATTCTGTTCAAACATCTTAAAGGACACGTACCTCGTCAGAGAAGTATTTCTCAATCAGATTGAGGGATGCTTTGTAGATCATCTCATTCTCATGAGACTGCAGCGCCTCAATCTTGTCCAGTCCGCCGCATTCTTCCACCATTAGACTCAGCTTGTCGGCCTCGCCAATTTTATCCCCGGCCTGGTAGGAAAACACAGAATTAGAATTATTTCAGCCATCTCCTCATCGCTAATGATTATCAAGCAGCCTTGTCAGATATAGCAAACTTGATCACGCACAACTGTATTCCTCCATGAAAACACTCACCAAGAAGATATTGGTAATGGCATCCAAGATGACGAGGACTATTTTGCTGTCCTTGGAGGAGAGTAGACGTAGAAGAGGCTCAAGCACATTGGCTTGTACAAGGTAAACCACCTGCGCAACAGTGCCCCCACTGGTGAAGTTTGTTATGGCCCACACAGCTTCCTTCTGTGTTTTGTAGTCACCCTGCAAAAGGGAAAAAAAAGGGGAATGATGAGCCAAATCGACATGACCTGAAAAGTTAAGACAAGACCAATCTGAGAGTCTGCATTGAGAACAGCGCACTTCTAAATGATATTCCCCATGAGTGAAACTAATCCAAACAATAAGAACATACCTGCACAAGTGTATTGACCAGGGCCGGAATGAGGCCTGCATCAATGACCTCCTGGATTTGGCTGTCCTTTCCTGCTGTGATGTTGGACAGTGTCCAGGCTGCCTCCTTCTGAATGTTGGCCTTTTTGTGGCACAGCAGTCGTGAGAACATGGTCAGGGCCCCAGCACTCAGCACCGCCTGGGTCTGCTCATCCGTGCCGGTCACGATGTTGCCGATGGCGCGCAGCGCTGGGGTCTGAGGGGCAAGGGGGACCGGGTCATTCTACGCCCTGTGAGAACCTGAGGATTTAGCCTCAGGGTGCTGTAACAACGCGCCAGACATACACGCTTGAGAACGGTGCAGGGTTTTATACGTACGACGACCGACAGGTCTTCAAAGCCAAGCAGTGCCACCAGGCGAGGAATGAGGCCGGTCTGGATCAAAACCTCGATGCGGTCGTTCGAGCCGTCGGTCAGGTAAGAGATAGCCCAACACGCATCAGCCAACACCTCACGATCGCTCTGGTGTAGTAGACGAATTAGAGAGGGGAGGATCTGTTGGACTGCCGACATAGGAGGGGAGGGGTTCTTGTTGCGGCAAAGGTTAGACAGCGTCCATGTGACATTTCTCATGTAGCTGGTCTGCAAAGAAATCCAGAAGAATAGAAAAGGGCAGGCATTAGTTTGACAGGGGGTAGCAATGTGGTTGAGTCAGAGGACCCTCTAGTGGGGGAAGAGAATAATACTTACAGAAAATACAGACAGGTCAGGGACCTCCAGCAGACTGAGCAGAGGGGCCACAGCTCCATGTTTAATGACCCTGTCTCTCAGAGCAGATCCATCACCTAAAAAATAAAAATGTATACAACTTTATTTTAACCAAACAGTGACGAGAAAGTTCAGACAAAAATATTTTTACATACATATTTTTTTTAAAGATAAAACTTCTGCCAGTTACCAGCAATGTTTCCGAGGGCCCACACCGCTTGCTCGCTGATGTGCTGGTGCGGCGACGTGACCAGTTTGACGAAGGCAGGGATGGCACCGCTCTCGACAACTGCAGCAGTCTGATCACACGTCCCAGAGGCAATGTTGGTCAGAGCCCACGAGGCCTCAAACTGGATGGGAGGACAGTCGAACAGGCCCAGGAAGGAGACAAACTTGGGGATCAGGCCGGCGCCGATCATCTGGTTAATGGGTGGGTTCTTGTCACGAGAGAGGAGCTTCCTGCATTCGGGACAGTACGGTTAAAGAGAGTCGTTGCAGAGTAGTTTTGATTGTGACATGTATTACATGAATTGTCATTAACCTGGCAGCCTGTGTAGCCTGGAGCTGGGACTCGGCATCGCCACTAATCACTCCCGAGAGAATCTCTTCAACTGTCCACTGTCTGGCGGCCTGCAAAAGGTCAAACAATAGGAGTTAAAAAACACACCCACTCTTTGTTTTTATTAGGACTGTCTGAAAGAAGTTAGGAAGGAAATAGAGGGTGGTGTTGCTACACTGGCCCCTACTTAATTTTGTACTTGTTCTATATGAATACGAATTGGGAGAGAGCGATATATAGATAAATGTAATTTGCACAAAACAGGATTTAATAGAACAAACACTTTAATTAAAATAATTGATAAATATAAATAAGACATACCAGGCAGTTCTGGGTCCTTTCCTGGAGGGGAGAGGTCGCCTCGTCCGGACACGCGGACACGTTTCTTCTCTTGAACATCTGGTCATCTTTCTTCGTCTTGCGGAGCTCCACGTTCACCTCCACCCTCCTGCGTCGAAGTTCCTGCGGTCGTTGGAAGTAAAGTGACATTTTAGATAAATACCGCAACTCGCGGAGAACGCTGCCGATGTCAAAATGAACGTTTCCTGTACTCACATTGGCATCTTTGCCCTTGTTCTTGAACTTGTTCAGACGCTCGGTGTTCTCAGACATGTTTTCAAGTGACACAGAGGCGTAGCAAGAGAGAAAACTTGAGTGTTGTGGAGTTATTCCTGCAGACAGTATGTAAAAAGGAAGTGTTAGCTGGTGCAAAGTACTGTGGGCCGCCTCGTGAGCACGGAGCGCGACGAATGACAAACACGTCACTTTGAGCAGACCGTCAGTTAGACATCAAAACAGACACCTGACAGTTTGCTAGAGTCAGAAATACAGTTGGAAAAATACGAAATAATGTAATTTTTCCATATCTAAAATGACATGCCTTATATACAGCGCCATACAGTGAACACGCGCTTACCTCGTCCTCGCGCTGAAGGTTCTGATACACAGAAAGCGCCGCACAGACCTTTAAATTCCTGCCACAAAGCCCGCTGATTGGTCCGTTCGAGCGAACGCATCCAGCCTCGTGCGCTCATTGGACCGTTTCAAAAAATCACAGAGCACACCGGAAATGTCGTCACTGCGCTGTATCATCGCGAGATCTCCTTGAACGTAAACGTTGCTCCGTTAAATCTGACTCTGGGTCGGTTCTTTGCCGTCTTTGGTTTTGTTAGTAGACGTTTGCGAGAGATGGGCTGTTCGTGGATCGGTGCATTCCTGTTTGGGCGTCATGAACCATTATAAAAACGTGTCCAGTTTAAAATCATGTTACAAGTAAATGTAAAGAAAACGCGTCTTTTTTCATGACCTTTGTTTCCACATCTGGATTCTAATATTTGCAAATAAATGTATCTTTCGGGAGAGATTTTATTTCTAAGAGCCGAAATAACAGCACAGCTGTTGAAGGAAATGAAACGTCACTCATAAACCAAGAACAATGTCCCACATTTCAGACGCTTTTCAAGTAATGTGCAATATTATTAGCGTTTCTTCAAATAGCAGACTTCAAAAAGTAAATATAAACTCATCTAATACATTCTATTCTGTGCGTGGTCAAGATGCTCATATATATTATCTCAAGATGCTCAAATTAAGCAACTTTGAGCTTTTTGAAAAGCACTACATAAAATGATATATATATATATATATATATATATATATACATATATATATATATATACATATATATATATATATATACATATATATATATATATATATACATATATATATATACATATATATATATATACACACACACACACACATTCTTGAGCTGATCTGTAGGCTTAAACCTGGCTTGTGCTAAAGCATTTAAAAAGATTTATATAGATATAGAACACTCCCATGTGTCTGTCACAAACACACAATGAAGAAATCAGTCTTTTTGTTTTTATTGAGTTCCATATACATCAATATTTTTTCAGATGTAATACAAAAAAAAGAAAAGGAAATAAAGTCAAAATCTGACAATTTTTTGTTTTACAAACAGGGCAGGAGCCTTCAAATATGTTGCTTCATCCTTCTCAGTCCATCACTGCTGCAGAGCAACCCAGTTACAATAGCTTATTACTGTATTTCAGGAGGTTATAGAAGTGTAACCAAGCAGACTACTGGTGTCCCAATGTTTAGTACAACTCTCTTTCATGCCACTTCTGACTTAACAATGAGTGGAAATGGAAGAAACAAGAAGAAACAAAACTTCTACTGTGATATCCAAAATTTAGACAACACTTGATGCTCAGTTTAACTCGGCCATTCTATGTCTGTACTTCATTTCCTTTTTCATTGGACATGACTACAAGGATGGCCTGAGGGTTGGTAGTTTATTTTAAACAAAGAAAAAGACTGAGATCAAAAAATAAACATGGAAATATGAGAGCTCCTTAAGAGTCTTTTCCTCCGAGGTAAACTTTTCTTCTGCAATGCCTCAGTCGCTCACGCTCCTCCGTACAGTCCCACTGATGACGGGTCAAAAAAGAAAAAGAAGGTCCCTTAGAGCTGAAATGGCCAGCTCTGCCTGAACAGCTCTGTGGGTGAGGGGGCCGATCCCAAACACAGGATGAGGCAGAGTCTGTCACAGAGCTACAGTTCAGAAAAGCCATATTCTTGGCAAGTGCATTGTGTTTGAGCAATGTGCGGTGCGTTCTAAGAGGCTGGCGAACATTGAAGCTTGTTGTTATGAGACCTACAGAATGCGGAGAGAGGAGTGGGAGGAAAGTTGAGAGCCCTTCGCAGTTTGTTTATTTGTTGTTTACAGTTGTGACATCTTGACAAAAAAAAAACAGACAGAGGATGCAAAGAGGTGGGCAGAGGATCGTGCAGCCATGTTGGGTTGATTCACTGGGAATGCCTTTATTGGTGAAGGAAATCTTCCACAACTACAAACTGAGGTTACTTTGTGAAACGAGGAACAGGGTGAGCTCAGTCCTCACTCTTTGCAGTACATTTTTAGTCTCATAAAATAATACTATCTAAAATGATTTGCTTCATAATTCTTTTTAAAAACATTCAAACACAGAGTTAGATATATCTTACAACCGCTGTACATGATAAAAAAGTATGTACATTCAAGACAACCACCTTAACAGCCGGCTTCACAGCCGACTCGACCAAACTCAAAGGGATGTAACATACAGAACTTCTCATAAATATCTCTAGATAATAAAATATGCAGCTGTATATATGTTTCCTATACCTGGCAAGGTCAACACATTACCCAAACCAACTCATATGTTGAACAGAAAATAAATACAAGTTAGGAACTAAAATGCATTTAAAATCCCACTGAAAAACACAATGGACTGTTCAATAAAGGCCAGATTTAAGGAAACGATGAGAAGAAAACTTGTCCCTCGATTACATGGTAAACGCATGTCAACATGGCTGCCATTGTGATTAAACTGAATATTATGGTTACCAAAAAAAAAGTTAAACTGGTGGCATTTACATGAAAGCACAATTGGTGTTTTTGTGTAATTTTTTTCTCTTTAACAGATTTTTCTTTCTTTTTTTTCTTCTTTTTTTGCCGTTCTGGAAATAGAAAAGTTCCCATGTCATTATTACTAGACACCCCCAGCATCCAGTCCAGACTCCAGCTAGACTGGCCCACTTAAGAATCTGACAATCTGCAAGAAAGAAGAAAAATGGGATGGAATAAATAAAAAAGGCATGCAGCAAACAAGTGAACAGACACAAATGCAAGATGACACACGGTACAGATGTAACACGGCGGTACGTTCTGTTAAGACATCGGACGTGAGATGCACTGAAGCCCGTCAGCTCTGCTGGTTTTAGTGCGGCCGAGCCACAGCGACAGTTTAGAGCCAACGCACGTCCACGAAGAGAGCGCGCTCTACTGCGAAAATGACACTTTGCGACACATGCCAGTGGTGTAAACCAAAGTGAATGAAGGGCGTAAAGGCATGAATCAAGAAAAAAGACTGACACGACAGCCCGCGTGGCCAAAGTCACAGCTCTACATATGCAGACGGAAGCGTGGAGAAGGAGAGAGAGAGAGAGAGAGAGAACTGTGGGAGTCCAGAGAGTCTGCTGCAGTGGGAGCGCCCGACCTTACCTGCTCGCTTTGAAACCTTTGAGCTTCTGTACAAAGAAGGCTTCGAGCACCTCGGCGCACTGAAAGAAGGGCGTGTCATTGGGGTTGTAGTAGCGACAGTTGTCGAAGATTTTGGTCACGTCGGCCACGAACTCGGTGAGCTTGTGGTAGTGTCGCTTTTGTAAATGGGTTTCCATTGTGGAAAAGTCTGCAAGGGGACAGAGAAATGTGTGATTGTACTTGTAACTGAGCGCTTCATAACATTTCCTGCAAACGGCCGTCGCCTTCAGTTCTTACCCATTGGCTCCTTGATGACGCGATAATAATCCGGTGCGTCGTGGGGATCCACCGGTTCAAGGAAAGGCCACGCCATCTTGTGAGTCTGTTAAATAACACAAAAGGCTCACTGAACACCGTATCAAAAGTACCAGAAAACTAGAAACTATTAGCAGAATTACTCTGAAACGTCATTCAGAGTTTGCTACATTTTCTGACCATAAATTAAACTGCGTTAAGAGGGAAACCTTGGACTCAGTTTACATGAAATCTTTAATTTTATGATATTTGACAATATTGCTCCTTTTAAAACCATAAGAGAAGATTTTAAAAGATCCCTTGTGTTAAATGGATTATTAAAGGGGTTGAGTAGAGGTCATCAAATGAAGATACACCTTTTAAAACGTTATCTACACCCACTAATGTTTAAAGAGATAAAAGTGCGATGGCATGTCTTATATATTGTAGTTATGTTTTTACATTACTCATTTACAGTGTTTATAATACTTTTATTCTAACCGATTCTTTGACTAAGATCCTCTTTGTATATTACCTGCTTTTTTAAAAATTCAGCCAACTTGTAAAGCCCTTTGTAATTTTGCCTCTAGTTTGTATAAAGTGTTTCTTTCGCAATAGTGGCTTCCTTACCTGTAACGAGCGTAATATTCTTTTCAATCCCTCATAGTCTTTGTCAGTGAGCGGCGTGAGGACCGTCATGGCGTCTTCCGTCGACTGACACTGCGGGCAGACGTACACGTCGATCTGATTGGCCTCGCACTGCAGGATGCCCACGCAGCGGCCGTGGTACCAGTTCTGGCAGCGGTCGCAGCCGATGTAGAATCTGCGGGTGAGAATCGGACACGTTATTATTATTAACGTTATCATTAGCACATGAAACGCTCCAGAGGTACGAAGCCAAAGTCATGTGGGGGCGGGGCCTTACTGCGATTCGTCGTACGGCGTCCGGCAGATGCAGTACAGCTCCACGTTGCTTTCTGCCTCCTGACCGCGTTTGCAGTCGTTGCACACAAAGTCCTCCAGCTTCTTGGCCTCTTTCTCCGTGATGCCGACGCACGCGCCGTGGAACCAGTTGGAGCACAGGTCGCACCCGATGTAAAACCTGAGAGGAGAAGGGCGTTAATTTGGGTCTCGCATATCTCGCCATGACGCTGGCCGGTGTGCGTCGGCCAACAGTTGAGCTCCGCCCCCCCAGAGAGCTTACTTTGACTCGTCGTAGGCCGTTTTGCAGACACAGTACAGTTTGGTGTCCTTCTTGTGATCCTTTGGGAGAGACAGCTTCTTCTTCTTCTTGTGTTTGGATGAGCTGGAATCTCCGTCCTTGTCCCTGTCTCTGTCCCTGTCTTTGTCCTTGTCTCTGTCCCGATGTCTGTCCCTCTCCCGGTCTTTCTCCTTCTCCTTTTCCTTCTCCTTCTCTCGATCCCCGTCTCTCTCTTTATCTCGGTCTCTACATCGGTCTCGGTCCTTGTCCCTGTCCCGCTTCTTGTCCTTGTCGTGGTGCTTGTCCTTGTCGTGGTGCCGGTCTCTGTCTTTGCTTCTGTCTTTGTCCCGCTCCTCTTCTCTCTTGCGCTTATGGGACGAGGATGGCGAGGTCGTGGTGTGGGCGCCGTGAGAGGAATGTGTGGAGTGAGAGGGATGGGAGGAGTGAGAGGCGGCCGCCTTGACCGTCGCTGCGGCGGCGTGAGTAATGGCGGCTCTGGCTTTCTCCTTTTCTTTTTGTAGCCTGGCTATGTCCCGCCTCAGCTCCTCCTGAGAAGGAGACAACACAATGCAATGTAACGTTTAGCATCTCCGGCTCCGGGGTATCTCCGGCTCCGTACTGAACCAGCCTCGATGGAGGCAGACCGTGAGCTCACCTGTACTTGCAGCTGCAGCTCCTTGTCCAGCAGGGCCCTCTTCTTCAGGATCTCCGCCTTCAGCTGCTCCTTGTGCTTGTACAGCAGCGCGGTCAGCTTGGTGGCGTTCTGTTTGGAGCGTTTCTGCTCCACCACCTCCTCCTTTTTCCTCTTCTTCGCCGCCTGCTTCTCGTCCTTCTCGATCTTGTCCAGGATGAACTTCATCACCTGGTTGCACACGATCATTCTGAAAACACAGAGGACAGCAGGGGGCGCCAGAGTCATTGCTGTTCAGTTGGTGGTGCAGTTAATGTGGCAAGAAATACAGAACAATTCAGTATTCAGCAGTTCGGGATACACGGACAACAAGAGTGGAGTCGAGTGGAAATACCACTGTCATCCAACATTTGTCATTAACCCCCACATTTCTGTGATTATTAAAGCCCAAACCTCTGGTTCTCCTCTCTCTCAGCTGCAGCCAGCGTCTTCCTCTGTTTCAGCTGTTCCGCTGTAGCGTTCTGCTTCACGACCGCCTGACAACAAAAACACTTTCCGTCAATATCAAAAGATCTTAGACGCTCTTAAAAAAAAAAGAATCACAGTGAAATTTTCTATTTTTGTTGCACCTGCTTCTGGATGCCGTCCACGGGGCTGACGGCCTGCAGAACCGGCTCTTTCTGTTCTCTTTTAACCTCCGGGTGCTTCTTCTTCTTTGGTTTTTGCTGTTGCTGTTGTGGTGGTTGTTGTTGTTGCAGTTGTTGTTGCTGCTGTTGTTGCTGCTGCTGTTGTTGCTGTTGCAGTTGTTGTTGCTGCATTCTTTGGAGCTGCTCCTGGACGCTCGCTGGTGCCTGTATGGTCACCATGTTCTGGATTTGATGCGCCTGGATTTGCCCGCCTGTCTGCTGGATCTGGATTGGCAGCTGCAGTTTGATCTGCTGGGGAACTGTGCCACCCTGCTGCTGCTGTGCCTGGATCTGGGCTTGGATCTGAGCGGCAACATGGGGCGGCAGAGCCGAGAGAAGCTGGACAGGCTGTTGGAGGCCTGGAACAGTGATGAGCTGATGCCTGATAGGAGACTGGACCTGAAGCTGAGGCTGCGCTTGAACTTGAGTTTGGTTCTGAGGCTGGAACTGGACTTGGAGCTTTGCTTGGACTTGGGGTTGGGCGTGGACCTGAAGCTGCTGCTGGACCTGGGTCTGCTGCGGTGACTGGACTTGAAAGTGGGGCTGGGTTTGTACTTGAGTTTGTACCTGGGGTAGCTGCAGGGTCTGTGGTTGTGGGTGAACGTGACTCTGTTGCTGGAACTGGACCTGAACCTGGGGGTGCAGCTGGGTTTGGATCTGAGGCTGTAGCTGAGTTTGGGCCTGAGACTGAACCTGGGGTTGAGATTGGACCGCGGGCTGTTGGTGAGCCTGGGGTTGGGTTTGAGCCTGTGTTTGAAATGAAGCCTGCACCTGGGGGTGGTACTGAGGCTGCACCCTTGTTTGGAGTTGGAGCTGGGCCTGAACCTGGGGCAAGGTTTGGTTTGGGGTTTGGGACTGAAACTGCACCTGAGGTTGATTTTGAGCAATGGGCTGGAGTTGGGCTTGGGGTGGTTGCTGAGTTTGCGGCTGAAACTGAACTCGGACCTGCGGGTGGCTTTGGGCCTGGAGATGCGTTTGAGCCTGAATGTGGGGCATTTGTTGCACTTGGCCGAAGGGCTGGACCTGAATCTGTCCACGGATCTGGGGCGGCCGCTGGGGTTGAAGTTGCGCATGTGTTTGGGGCTGCAGCTGAGGCTGCGAGGGTCTGACCGTCGTAACAACAGAGGAGACTGGTAACCCCATGTGAACCTGCACTGCCGAGACCGGGATTTGAGACACCTGCTGCATGGACACAACGGTAGGGTGCTGGACGTGTCCTTGAGCTTGAGGAGGAAGAGCTGCTTGAGGCAGCAGGGTAACGGGCGATGAATGCACGGAGACTGACGCGGAGGCGGGTACAGTGGCCAGGCCGGGGGTCTGCGCTGGAGCTGCAGCCTGCTGAACAGGAGTCTGAGCTTGAGCCGAGGCCGGAGTCCACACCTGGGGCTGAGCTGCCCTCAGCTCCGTCAGAGCTACAACAGGACAGAGAAGTAACAAGGTCAACCATCATGGATAGACAATGACTACAACAGGACGCACTTGGTGTGTGTTTGTGGGAACTTTGTTGTTGGGTTCTTTACCTGGCACTGAGGGGGTTGTAAAGGTGGCGGTGACTGGTGTGACCACAGCGTTGGCCACAGCAGCATGAAGGGGAACTGGAGCTGTGGCCTGGATGTGGGTGAGCGCTTTGGCCGGGGACGGGACAGCGATGTGGCTGGTGGACACAACCGCTAGGAGTGGAGCAGAGACGGGAGCCAGAGCTGGGGTCGGAACTTGGACAGGCGAGGGAAGAGAGGCAGAAGCGGGCATTTGGGACGAGTTAGAAGCGGCCGCCGTAGCGGCGACTTGGGAGGCCGCCATGACCGAGACCGGGGCTGAAGCGGGGGCGTGGCTGAAGGCATGGGTCTGGATCTGGGCTTGAGGTGCGACGTGTCCCGGGACAGGGAGCGAAACTGCCGTTTGGACGGGGAATAAACCAGGGGTGAGGGTGGAGACGTGGGTCTGTGCAGGGGTTGAGGCTGAGGCGAAGACTGTGTGAGACATAGCTGGGCCCGCGTTTTGTACCGGGGAAGGTACAGACCTTGCCAATTGGGGTTGTTCGGGGACAGAGGCTGGTGTGGAAGATACGACCTGTTTCGAGGCCTGGGCTGCAACGTGAGGCAGGGCCTGCACAGGAGTGGACAATTGAGAATGTGCAGGGACTGATAATGGGGTAGTAGCGACTTGGGTTTGCACCGGGACTGTGGGCGCCAAGCTCGGCATTTGTGCCTGAGCGGGTACAGCGGCCGGCGCTTGGGTTTGGGCTAGGGCCGAGGGAGTCGTCTGGACCGGCGCAGGGGGTATGGCTTGAGTTGGTGTTGACGTTGGGGCTTGAGGGGTCTGAGTGGGTGCTGAAGTTGAAACCGGTGAGGATGGGAGGATGGGAGTGAACAGGAAGCGCTGGAGCTGGCCGTTGGGCATGGCTGCCTGCATGAGCTGCTGACCAGGAACGGGGATGACCGTTACACCCTGCGGGATGATTTGCAGCTGTCCCTGGGTCTGCCCCTGACCCTGGATCACCACCGTCAGACCTGGGTTTCCACCCTGCAGAAAAAGGAGACTTGCATTCAGCCTACAGTGATAAAAATCTATCTTTGTACCATTAAAAACAAAGCCATGAGGACTTGAAAACATTTAAGACTTTTAGGACAGGCGAACCAATTAAGTGAAGAAAAGGACATTAGAGAACACCCTCACCTGAGCACCCTGTGTCAGCTGCAAGAGCTGTGCCATAGTGAGTTTAACTTGACCCTGCTGTGGTCTGGTGGTCTGGGAGGAAGCTACAGGTGACTGTCCGGGTGCTGTGGTGGCTGCATGAGGTGCTAGCGCGGGACCCGCTGCCCTCTGAGCAGCAGTCGTCTGCACAGGTGTAGAAGCAGCACCCGTCTGTGTCACGGTCGGCTGAGGTTGGCCTGGGGAGAAAGGGGGAGAACATAACATTGGTAAGAAGTGATCCACCAAAGGCTGAAGTCATTCATTTGCGTAAAATAAAATGAGCAGTGAGACAGGACACCTTGCTGCGCCAAAGCAGGACCTTTGCCCACAGTGGTAGACAGGACCGGTGACTGGCTCATCGCCGTGACGGGCTGCATTTGGCCTCCTGCTGCGACGGCCTAGAACACAAAGTTAAGATCATCATCATCATCCTCATCGCGCTTAAAATATTCCCTAGCGTCAAGCGTAAACTGAAGGACGATTGGGAAAGTCAAAAGACCTGCTGCTGGGTGGTTGAGGAGGTGCTGGCCCTGAGGTTGATGTTGCCGGTCGTAGGGTGGAGGGTGCTGTACGTCCTCAGGTTCGCAGGGGGCCCAGAGGGGAAAATGCCCAGGACTTTCTGCTGGACTACGCCTGTTGAAAAGCACGATTATGTAAAGAAAGAAGCAAATATGCACTGGGTACGTGCAGAGATGCAGGTCAAGGATGTACAGAAGCGGTGAGGCATGCACTGTGTGTGGGGAAGAAAAGTAAACCAATTGTAAAAATATATATACATATATTTAGAGAAGCTTCACTTATGGGAGAACTGTAGATTATACACAAAAAAAATGCAACCAGGAGGTCAGATAAGCTCTTTCATATAATGTAAAAAAATTGAAATCATCCATGCTCGGCACCGGTATTCGTTGCCCGCCACATGACACTCTTGCATCCATCTTGGCAAGTGTAAGCACAAACCAGCGGCAATGGATGACACTCGAGCTCCCTACCTCCTTGCGCGGTGGGCACGTTGAGCGTGACAATCTTGCTGTTAGCGGGGAGCGGGAGTTTGGCGGCGAAGACCTGGCCAGCCACAGCCAATGGGCTGCCAGCGATCTGGAAGGTTTGCTTGGAGGCGGCGACGCCGGTGGCCACGGTGGTCACCGAGCCAACGGAGGCTGCAAGACACACCATGCCACCTGCAGTCACGCAAACCCACAAGGGCCACTGCGGCGGCCAGCGTGCGCACGGCTGTGGTGTCCACTGGAGGGTTGGAGTCAACGAAGGGGCTGACATTTTTTGTAATTTTGGGGATGATTGTTTCAATTTGGGTGAGACACCGGCCCTCCTCTGTCTATATGAAACATTTTAATTGAAAATGTAGTTTTACCAGGGCTGGGAGTGGACACCACGAGCAACAAAGTAGTTTTGAGAAAAAAAAAATAAACTGTGGAAAGTCATGCTTATGGTTGACTTCATACAAACTGAGATGACTGTCAAACAGCAATTAGAAAAGAAAAGAAAGTGTCCTGTGAGGGTGTTTGTCTGCCTGCCTCTAACAGATGATGGATGAGAACGCACACAACCAACCAACCAACCAACCAACCAACCTGTGGGGTTTCTTATGGGATCGTTCAAATGATCCTCGCATTCGGTTCCGGCTTACCTGAGGTGTTGTTGGTCTGACCCTGCTTGACCCAGGAAGCAAAAGACTGATGGAAGTTTTTGTCTTGCTGAAAGGAAACCGGAGAGCTCAGTTTGGAGGCCAGGACCATCTTGGCTCCAGGTGTGACCTGACCCGTCCTCTGGCCCATGGACCCGAGGGTGCTGGCAGTACTGGGAGTGATGGACGAGGTGGACGTGGTGGTGGTTGTGGGAGTGCCGGAGGGTGTACATGGCCTCTCCAGACGTTTCTGTTAGAACATTGTGGACATTCAGACAATTTGTTGACCTCCAGGAATAGTGCTACCTGAACAAGAGCCGTTAAAGCAGAGTGTGTTCATTGTTCCCACCTGCTGAGCAGCAAGTCTGGCCTGTTTCAGCTGATTCTCCAGATGGGCCTTGACTTCCTCTGCTGTCTTCAGACTACTGCCGGACTTAGAGGAATCAATACCCTGCGACTTCTCCCTCTCAACTCTGTAACAGCAAGGTGATAACAGGTGTGTCAGTGCCCCGATCAGACAAACAAGTGTTCCCCAGAGGACGCTCGCTGCGTGTTTCTCACCTTTCAGCAAAAGCCCTGATCTCCCACAGCTCCAGGTCCTCTTCAGCCACCCATGTCTCCACAGCTATGGGCCCGGTCAGCTTGGCCGGCTCGTGCTTCTTTGGCCTCAAGGCGCTTGAGCGCAGGCCTTTCCTCTGTGGAGTGGGCGTTTCTGCTCGTGGGAAGAGAGAAACAAACTCTATTACATCCATTATACGTAGAAAAAGGTTGCTAGAAATCAATCTGCTTCAAATTAGCCAAGTCTATTTATTTCAGTCAAATCCTCCATTTGTTTCGGATGTTGAGCCTTTACCTTTGGGAGTGTCTCTGTTTCCGAGGGGACAGATGATCTTACGGATGCAGTACTCTGAGCGGATGCCGTAAGGCCCCACGTCTCTCCGTTTTATGATCTCCGTCGTGGTGATGTCCGTCTCCGAGGTTTCTGTGGCGGCAACAAAACATATTGTCACAATTATGAGGGCAGTCTTTTATTGTTAAATTTCTACGAGCATTCATTCAAGCGTTGGAAGGTGGATGTTTTGTTGGCAGAAACAGAAGAGAAATAGCAATAAGAAGAATAAGTAGTAGTTATATGTTTGAAATTGAGACTGATATAAGAGAAGCACAAAGAGAAGATCACCCAAAGCAAGTGAAAGACCAGTCCAGGTGAAGATCTCAGTGTACAGCAACGTCTCACCTTTCCGTGTCGTCCCGACAGCAGCAGAGGGCTTCACAGCCATGTCGTCCCACCTCAGGCAGGCCCACAGCAGCCTCAGCATCAGGCTGACCCCCGCCAGCGACTTCACGGTCTGGAGACGGTACCTGAGTGAGAAACAGAAGAAAACATGAGCGAACAGGAAGTATATTCACACACGCAATTGTATTTACTGTGTTTGTATTTTTACATCTTAGAACAAATAAGATGAAAACACATTCATTACATTCATTACTATTAATGTGTACTAATTGCCAGTTCTCAATGTATTCTTTCAAGTATCCCATGCAGTGTGAAAGGATCTCAACGTGTTACAAACCTCCACGTGATCCCAAAAGTGGGCCGAGGTGAGGGGTAGGGCCATATATCCAGGGCGGGCTTGGCGTTGTAGTTGAAGATGGGCACCTCTCTGATGCCGGCCCTCCTCGCCATCCTCTTCAGGTCGTCATTCGGCAGGATGAAGATGCTCTTCTTGCTGCTCTTGGTGACGAACTTGCGGTAGGACGGCAGGGCCGTCCCCGAGCGGGCCTTCCTGGATTTGGAGAACCTGAGAAGGCTGATCCGGTCTTTGGTGGAATACTCTTTACTGATCGTCATGGAGCCGGTTGAAGTCTTGGCGTCGCCCATTGGAAGTTTAGTCCTCTGAAAGCCGAAGGCCCTGGAGCCGGGCTGGGTGGCGGCGGGGACAGAGGCGACTTGAGGCGTCACATCAGACTTAATGATCTTGCTGCACAGGTCCGATGTCGCGGCCTTTTGGGACTCTGCGGTGGTTTCAGCCGGGGTCTTCAAACCTTTGCTGCTGCTGTTACTGTCGGCACTATTACTATTCACCAAAGACGGGCTCGAGGGCGGAGGCTTGACAGGCACCGCCCCCTCGCCGTCCATGGCCACATCCACAGCCCTACTGGGAGCGTCTCCTTTCTCCGCCACGTGGTTCTCTAATTTGGGGACTTTCAGGGGAGGCGGGTGACATATGTCGGAGACGTCACTTTGCGAGAGGTTCCCGTTCATCAGAGACTTCACAGGCTCTTTGCTGTCCCCTTGGTCTCGACTGGCTGGGTCTGAGATGCTGTCCGAGTCAGCCGGGGCGGTGACCCCGGCTTCCCCATTCACCTGCACCGCACCGGTCTTGCTTTGGTCGACCTCCGTGCTCGGACCGCAGCTTTGCTCCATTTCCTCGTAGCCACGCTTCTTCGCATTCTCTCCCACTCGAGCCACCTCTGGCTTCTCAGCAGCTGAGATACAATTGTTTTTACTGTTGGGCTCAGTGCTTGATAGGAGTCCTCCGTTCACTTCTTTGTGCGCTACGGCCTCCTGCACGGCCTTCACCTCCGCCTGTTTGCTGTGGTTGGGTTCCGTGGTTTCTGATTTGACGTCCGTGTCGGTCTTCATCTTCGTCTCCTCCTGCTCAAAGTTAAGCTTTTTTACCACGTGGTCCTTCACTTCAGGGCTCTCCTGCGTCTCTTTCTTCACACACGGGGTCACAGCAGGCTGCTGTTTTCCTAACGTGGATCCTTCGCTCTTAACTCCGAATGGAGGCTTCGTGGCAGTCTGCCTGAGCCGCTCAAGCCTCTGCTTCTCCTCCAAGGTGAACTGTTTTACCCGCCGCTCCAAAAGCCCATCCAGTTTGGAGGGCTTTACCTTCTTCTTAAAAGCGGTGCGCAGCTGGAAGCCCTCGCTGACATTCACAACGTCATAGTAGGTCTTTGACGCAGGCGTCGCCTCACTCTTGGGTGGTTCCACTTTCTGGATTGGTTCTTCCCTCACGGGCGACACAGAGGGCAAGGAGGAGTCTTTGTTTCCAGCTTCATCTATAACAAAGAGTCACAGAGGTCAGTGCACGATGGAAACACACATCCGTCCACAAACAGCAAACGGGAAATCCAAAAGACAAAAGGAGGGAAAAATTCATCTCAAACCTTTACCTTTCTCGCCGCTTGAAGCAGCAGCAGTTTCTGAGCAGGGGTCAACCTCCATGTTTTCATCTTGACTCTTCTTCTCCTCCGCCTCCTCCTCCTCTTTCATTTCCTGCTCCCCCTCCGTGGGTTTTTCGTCCTCTTTTGGGGTCTGGGGTTGGCAGACCTCCTCTGATGACGTGCTCTGAGAGGAAGCAGTGATGGATGCTTGTTCATTGTCCCCGTCCGGTGTGTTCGGAGTATCCTGCTTCTTATTTTCCATCAACTTTTTCTGCTTTTTAGTACAAGCTGCTGCATTTTCCTTCCTCATTTTAGCTACGAGGAAAGCGGGAAAAAATATATATATAGTATGAGCCACTAGTGCCAGCAACAGGAGAATTAATAATGGACAAATTGCCAGCGTAGCGCTTACCCTCCAGCTCTTTGCGGTAGTTAACGTTTGTGTTCCCTGGCAGCTTCGGGACAAAGCGCGGCACATGAGTCTTACTGACCCAACTCCAGCCACCGTATCCCGTCACCCTGTACTCCTCCCCCTTCTGCTTCCACACCTTGATAGAGAAACACACAAGTGAGACCCCAAAATGACGACGCTTGCAGATGAAGAACCACAACGTGGATACACGTCAAACCGAGACAGAAATATCAAACGTGAAGCCTTGAAGACGCGATAAAACTCTGGAACCACGTTAAGACACCAGCATCAGCAGGTACGTCTACAGTTGTCAGGGGGAACGTGGAGAGATTGCAAATTAGCTTCACTAAATGTGTGTGAAGTAAAGATAATGGATAGTTGATCTGAAAGGGCTGTGGCATCACGCCGGATAAGCACTGCTCTGGATCAGTATGCATGATTTAAAACCTGGCCCGTGGCCTCAGGAGGAGTTGGATGACGGGTGAGAGACGCGGTTGTTTTACCTGGTGCTTGATGGGGATGGTGTACTTCACCCACGTGGCCTGTTGCAGGGTCTCCTCATCCTCCAGCTTTTTCTCACGCTTCTTCCCCTTCTCCTTGTCCTCCCGCTCCACGGAGGTCATTCGATGAAGCCTGAAGCGAGAACGTACAGAATGTGAGCAAGATGTAAGGTGCACAGGCAAGATGGAGACCGACATCTTAGGATCGACTGAGCTCCTCTTCTTCTGTATGAATTCATGTCTCTTCAATGCTCATTACTAACTTTACTCCTTTTCCAGAGTCTTTGTGATTTCTCTCTTCCCAGGTTTACATGGATCGTGGTTTTATCTGTACGCTGGTCCTGCCCAACACCTCCTGCTATTATCATTGTTTTTGCATTTCTATTAGTATTGTCAATACCATTACTGCTTCTATCATCATCATCATCATCATCATCATCATCATTATCATCATCATCATTATGATTCTACTATATCCACTGTTGCTGTTGATAGTTTTTCATTATGCCTACAACTCATATGAATAACAATGGACAGAGGGATCCCCCTCTGTTGCTGGGGGTTGCGGGGACAGAGGAAAGCCCTCTGAGGCAAAGTTGTAATTTTGCGTTATAGAAAATAAATGTAATTAAAATGTTAATTTGCTGTTACAGTTGTTTACCTTGTGTGTCCAAGAGAATCTTTCCAGACGGGCAGCATGGCCACTGGTTTGATGGCACACTCCAGTATGGCCAAGGCCAGAGCAAATTCCCTGGCCTTGCTGCACATCTGCACAGCTTTGTTCCAGTTGGTCCTAGAACAAGGGCAGACAAACTGTATGAAACAGCACAACTGCATTTTTCTTCCATTAAGCTTCATCATATTTGAAATGTACCATGTTAAACTGGACTATTATGTTTGCAAGAACAGAAACCACAGTGAACTTCCCCAATAGCCTCAGATTAACTCGTACCTGTGCGACGCCCAGTTCGGATGCATGAACGGCCCGGGGACATTGGTCTCCAGCTGGATGATGGTGAGCCGCAGGGTGGAGACGGTCAGGCTCCGCGACCCGTAGATGGAGCCGTTCCACTTGAACTCCGCTGCGGTGGTCAGGCTGAACTTGTGGGAGAGGTGGCGTCTCTTGTCGTGGTCCTCGCGGTGCTGGTGTTTGTTCAGGGCCAGCACGTTGGTGCTGTACTGGTTGTGGTAGACCCTGTATTTACCCTCCTGACCCAGTTTGAACAGGTTGTTCAAATTCACCGTCAGGTCCCTTTTTAGGAAGCTGAGACGCGAAGAGTCGCCGTCGGCGCGCACAGGAGAGGACTGAAACGTGAGAGAGGGCGTTACACTCGACTGAGCTACGAGACGTGAAAACACAAGCAGCTTTGTTCAGGATGTGCTCAACCGGCGGCTTTAACCCTCGAGAGGGGAACGATTTGATGCATGTTCAGATACACATTTTTTACAAGTAGATACGTGGAAGAACATTTCTTTACAGAGCTTTTTTTGTATTTGCAGTTACATGAAACATATATTGTCATGGTTATGCGCTTAAATAAGATACAGGAGCCCTGATGCTAAGGACTTAAGTTAGTTTTTATAAAACTTAAAAAAAAAAATTCAAACAGATTTTCAACATAAACGCATAATTAATCAGTTTTGTTTGAGACTGCAGTTGTAAAAAACACGCCTCACCTCTTTGCTGCCTCTGGGCATCTGGTTATCCGATTCCTGTACTGCCGGTTTCCCATTATCGCTCTTGACCCTGCTGATGTACTCGTCTGTCATTCAGAGAGAAGAGGACACAAATGGATTCAAACGAAGCCACTGAGAGGCACCGATTCAAAAGCCATTAAGCTGATTTTCGAGGACCAACGGAGCGCCTCACTAGTGTTTACCTGTCCCGTCCTGGCTGGTGAAAGAGGACCGGGAGGACGGATCAGCCAGGTCGGGCTGCTCTGGTTTCCTGAGGCCTGAAACCTGGTGGCTGCTGCTGCTGCTCGTCTCTGGTTGAGATGGCTGCATCTGATCTTGGGAAACATCAGTGTGCTTGTCCTCGCTGCCCGACTCTGCTTTCACACCTTCATCTACAAGGAAGACAAGTTCGGAGAGAGACTGAGCACAGGAGGAAAGGGATGCACAGAGTGAAAGCGAATGACTTTAATTACAAGCAATATGTTTTAAGCAAAGATGGCAGCTGAGTGAGCGAGTACAATTAAATAGACATACATAAAAGATAAATTAAATTTCTCAAATTGAAAAATGTCTCAAGCCGGCTCAGTCAGACCTCGTTTAATTTAACACCAGGTCACAAGAATTGTTCATGACCAACACATATTTTAGATAATAATCTTTAATGGACCAGTAAAGTCTAGATAGGCCAATAAACCTAAACCCTTCTTGCAGAGGAAAGACTCCACTCATCCAAAACAAGCTGTGCACTTGCTGCAAAGCCAACTCAAGACACCAGCTCTGCATGTGAGTTTGTGAGAAGAAGGGCGGGAGTGAAAGAGAGAGAGTCCCGCATGTATATGCAGCTCTTTGTTGCCAAGGTAGCAGGTGGGCCTTTTGTTTGAGCAACAGAAACCCGCCCAAATGCTCACAAATTAGATAAAGAATAAGGAGCCGGTTGTGACAGACTGGCTGCTGCCGTCTAGCATGGAGCCAAAAGCATGACATACAACACAAAAAAAACAGAAACAGATGCAGCAATAAAATGAAGGCTACCGAAGAGACGCCGCATGCAACAGCTTTAGTGTCGCGCTCGAGAGTGGGTCAAGACGAGACGAATGGCAGAAAACGGCCCACAAAAGCATGCAACGCTGCGAAAGGGGGAATCTGTTGCATCTTTTGGCAGTGTTGCACGAGGTGTGATGAGTCTTTAGTCTGAAATGTACTTTTTGTCGAGGTTAAAGCACACAGAGATCCACTGAAGTCCTCTTTCAGTGTGTGCCCATCCACAGCAAGGGAATATGTATTGTGAGCTGGTGAAAGACAGACAGTAACCATGTGAAACAGACACAAACGCCCCGGCATCCTGCCCCGGCGACATATAATGCAGAAACTCAGAGGGAACCTTGCACGCGTGGCAGAGTCAAAAGGAAACCAAAACGAATAACAACGGTCTACTATCAAAGCACTGGAACGCCTACAATCGCCTCAATATTGCGCAAGCTTTTGCCGGGGACTGTGTACACTGAATTAACTACAGCCTCCTCCAAGGTCTCGCGGCTCAGTTTCATTACAGTTCACCCAAAGAAACTCAACCTCCTCAAGTCCAAGTAGAATAAACAATGACAACAAATTCTGCTAGTCCAAAAATTTGTTGAAACCAGATTTAGCTTTCCGGCCTGCCTCGAACATGACACGTGTATAGAGACTGAAAATGCAGCCAGCGCCACACAGCCGACAAGACCAACGAGCAGGGGGGGCGAAAAGGGCAGGGGAATGGTTAGTGGCAACCGGCACAGACAAGCGGACAATGAAGATGTGCAGCCGGGCATGGAGCTGAATGGCGAGCGATGCTGCTGATAGCTGGACACCGCAGGGTGAGTCCATCTTCGGCTCCCAGTACCTGTCGTTTCCTGCTTTGCCACCGGAGGGGTCTCCCCGCTCTCCTGGCTCCCAGAGGGAGCGGGCTGCGTTTCCCCGTCAGGTTCGAGGGAGTCCGTTTTAGGCAGCGCAGCGTCCTGGGTGGCCGAGCCGGTGCTAGGATGAGACACGCCGCTCTCCTCTGCAGCAGGGGGAACCGTGGCCGCTGTGGTGCGGCACACATACACACATGGATACATACACGGGGCCAACAGCACCGGGGGCACAATACTGTTCAGCAGAAAGTCAAGTGGGCGGTTGGGTCTTCTGGTCAGGAGTTGCTTTAAGAGAAAGGCTGCGTAGGGCATTACAGAACAAAGTATGTGAACTTGTTGTTTACCTTGTGAACCGGCGTCCTCCTTGGCCTCTGTGTCTTTGTGCTCTCCACTGTCGGGCAGCGAGGTGACCTCGGCGGTGGCGTCCGCTGCCTTGACAGAGCCCGAGCCCGCTTCCGGCTTCGGGTCCTCTGCCCGCCTCTTTGATTCCTGCGACTCCCGCTGGACCTTCATGCGCTCCATGATCACATCTAAAAGAAGAAGGAAACATATTAATTTTTTAAAATAGATCAGCGGCCACATATCAATGCATCTTTGTACCATTGAAGAATGTGAAAGCTCTTTCTTGAGCCGCTGCCTTTTCTTCATAGTTTGGACGACAAAAGAGAAATGAAAAGACACCATGAGGATGACATTATTTCATTTCAGATATTAATGAGTTTAAAGTATTTAATTAATACAAACCATACTTATTACACATTAGGAAATAGAGTTTAAATAGAAAAATAGTTTTCACACCTAACGTTTGCATGTGAAGATCCTCGGCTCCAATTAAAATAATCAGGGCTGCAACTAACAAGTGTTTGTTGATTTTTGTAATCTTTCTATAAAATAGCAGAGCAAAGTAGAGCATGATATATTTGCATAATATATTCTAGCTATAAAAGTTATATACAAATCAAAAACCATAGTAACATAAAACAATGTGAACTGGATCATAGTTCCGAGATGAGGGAATTTCTTTTTTCCTCAGACGGACAAAATCTGGAGATGTAATCTCCTCTCTGTCTGAACATGTTTATCAACTACAGTTTTCTCTGGAACAGAAAGAGCTGCGCCACAACAATCTTTAAACGAAGAACTGCAAGGCAGCACCAGCAGCAGGCTTTTAACAGACAAAAAAATACAACCACACCAATAAATCACTTAGGATGAGGAGGAAAAAGCACTGCGATGGCTCCACAGAAACATCTCTTCTTCGATTTACGGCGAGAGAATACCTATTCAAACCTCGAGCTTCTGACAAGATGCCAGAGACGTGTTCCCCCCCTCCAATAAACCAGAGCGACAGTTAGTATTGGTGACAGGCGAAGAAAAACGGTAACTGAAACCAGATATGGCAGCCCGTATCCGTACCCAACATGAACGGAAACTGCTAGCGCGGTAATCAAAAGCTTTGTCAGAGGAGGAAAAACAGTCGCTTGATGTCTGAGAGAGCGGGAAGCAGGAAGAAAAAGTAGCGCCTCACATTAGTGAGTCAACTGTCATCATAGCAGAGCACTGCTGCCTGAGGGGAAGTAACTATTTGATCTGAAGCTCCGATAAGACTGTTTGACAATGTAGCCCGAAAGGACACACACAGATATTATATGTACGCAAACATCACACCACAATTCACACGTTAGGATCAGTCACTGCCAGATGAATGATTTTCCCTCAAACGCAGATCACATGACCATTATCCTACTCGCATGTACCGCTACAAGATTACGCTTCAGTAAGGTTAAACAAATGCATCTCGTGTTTTTGGAGGCAAGTCAAGAGCATGTCGAATCCCGTACCGTTGGCAGCAGAGAGGTAGGCTCTGTTGTGTCCGCGGGCCTTGTTGGTGAGGTCCTCCGTGATGGCCATGTGGGCCTGCACCTCCTCCTTCATCTCCTCCAGGGTGGCGTGGAGGTCCGGCTCCCAGTACTGCCGATCCAGGCGGTCCATGAGCTCCTCCAGCTGCGCCTTGGTGCTGTAGTACCAGGTCTGTTTCTTCTCGTGCTCTCCGTCCACCTCGCTGGGGAGTGAGAACAAGACAGGCTCTGAGATTGTTCAATACAACAACAAACCTCGTCGTTATAGAATTAATTCAAAATAAAAGGTTTTCATTGAGGTTAAAGAACCATAACACTTGTTTTGTTGCTGTTGGATTGAATCATCTCTTTACATATGTCTAGTAAACATCACTAATAAACTGTGTTTAGTTTTAGATTACAATTTGCTTAGAAATTGGACAACAGAATTTTGTTCAATACCACCATGATTATTATGAGTCAAGAGTTATTGTACTCTGCTTTGAACAACATGTAAAAAGGGTTGCAACATGTTACTGTGTTCAGCTACCAGCTGGACACCAATCTATTGGTTATTCTCTTTTGTGTGTTTTTAATGGATTTGATGACAATATCTGTATTGAATTCAGGAAATAAAGCCGCTGCCATGGAAAGGTAATTCTCGTGGAGCCAAGAGGCAGTGATGGGCCTCAACTTACACAATAATCCTTCTGTTTAGGAACCAGTACTTCCTCTGGTGGCGGTCGTATCCAATGGGCTCCTGGCGGATGTAGGGCCTGTTCTTCTGCGCCTCCGTCACACTGTCTGTGACACCGGGCACCTTGTGCGCCACGCAAATCTCACACTGCCACTCGTCCTCTGGAACCTCCACGAGTGGGGGTTTCACACACTCCAGGTGGTAGACCGCTGAGCAGGTCTCGCAGCAGAGCAGGTCGCCCAGGCGGTGACACACGCGGCAGTGGTCGTCGTACAGCATGACGCCGTCGGACATCAGCTCCTCGCGGGCGATGTTGGTTGTGAGAAACTGGTCCATCAAAAACTGTAACACCTTGATCTTGCTTTCGAGTGGACCATAGGGATACTCGTCCACCTCCTGGTACGGCAGGACATGATGGTACTCCCTGTCGCTCTCACAGTACGCCCGCAACACCTCGGGCCATGTCATGCCGTCGATAAAGTACAGCGTGGAGTTGACGCTGTCCTTGAGGTCAGCGGGGCCAAAGGTCGTGGTGGAGGTGTCCTCCTCGCGGAGGATGACCTTCAAGAAGGCGTTATGGGCCTCTGCTATCAAAGTGCACTGCTCCTGGCCGACCAGCGCCGCACAGAAGTCCTCAAAGCGGAAGGGGGAGAGGCGCAGCACCGTGCTGAAGTTGCGCAGCACCTCGTAGATGGAGGCGGCATTGAGCAGCTCTTCACTGGGCACTAGAAGATCCTCAGAGGTGTCCGGGAGCTCGAGAGGAGGGATCTCCTTCTCCTCGAAGATGGGAGTGCGAGGTCGGGGAACCCGTACTTTTTTCCTCCCTGTAGGACACAAACATTATATTAGTCAACCAACCTTTTAACATAGTCACACTCAATGTGAATGTGTGTGTATACATATATATATATATATTTAATTTTTCTATGTTGAGTCCACCCAACAAAACAAAAAATAGCCCAACACACTGATGTTAGGTTTTTATGGCAACAACCATCTTTCGGATGCAATTATATCAAATATGGCCAGTAGACCAGTTATAAATGTAGTTGTTCACCTTGTTCTCAAACCTACAGGTGCAGCTACATCGTTATAACCACTCGACGAGATTCAACATTTTAGTGTCTTTTAAACTTGGCAGCCAACTAGCTAAGAGTGCTACTCTGGCTGAGGAGCTCAATGCATGGCCAGTCAGTCAGTTAGCTTAAGTGAGGCTGTATCTGGGAAAACATTAACTCTCTAGCAGGATTATCACGTAAATGTTAGTCAGACCACATACTATAACCCCCTTCCCGCTCATTTTCTTGTCGACGCACGGTGAGACATTAACCGTCATTTGAATGAGTTTGGGAGAGAAGAACTGTCAAAAGGAAAGCAAAGCTGCCCAAGTGTAAATATGACAGACGCGCTAGCCACAAGCTAAGTTAGCTCGCTAGCTAGCGTGCATATTTTGAATCAGCTTCAATCATAAACTCATAGTTATCCTTCACCTATAAGGCAGTGGGGGCTGACGGCACCTATCAGGACGTAAAGCTTCCGCTATCCAACGCGCAGGCTGCAGGGTGACAGTAGGCAGCAGGAGCTAACTGTACCCGCTAACAATAGCACGCTAGCAGCGAAGTTATCAACTTAAATGCAACAGGGAAGCACCTCGGGCGGGAGTTATTCTTTAAAAAAAAATATTGTGTGCTAATTATTTCACAGGCAGCGTGTTTTGCGGACGGTGTGTCAACAGTGCCAGCTCGTGTAACGGCGGACCGACTCAATCCACCTGCAGTAGCAGCAGTGAGCCCACTGCGGCCTGTGTTCATACAGTGTGCATTCTCCATTTTGAACAATAAACTGTCTGCTTCCTGCTCTGCAGCGGCTCACGTTCAACCCCTCTGCCGTAGCCGTTAAGACGGCGTTAACCGCCGCCGGGTCGCGGTGCTTATTTACCCGGAGTGCTGGCGTGTGTGCTCTGACTGCGAAAGCTACTGTCTGTGCAGTGGCTCGCATCATCATCCTCCTCCTCCTCCGGCTGCTGCTCGTCCAGCTCATCATCTTCGAGGCAATCTGACTCCTCTTTGAGGGCCTCATCCTCTTCGGATTGAGGTTCCTCCTCGACGAACTCGTCCTCCTCGGACCTCAGGCTGACCGCGTCGTCCTCCTCGTCGCTCTCGTGGTCGTCGTACACCACCGTTTTGCACGGAGCAGTCCGCTTTCCTCCGCGGCCCCGTCTCCCTCCTCTCCCACAGCCTCCACGCCTGCCTCGTCCCCTGCCCCGTGTTGACGTGACGGGTCCCGCTTTCCTCTTCTTCGCCGACTTGCTGGGCTCCCTCGTGGGGCTCTCGGCGTCCTCGTCCCCGCTGTCCCTGAACCTGGGCTTCAGATTCCTCCTGGGTCGCAAGCCTCGGGCCGTAGCTGGGGACGAGTCCTCTGCTTGTAGCGGTTTGGGCGGCCTGCCCCTTTTCCCCCTCATGATAGCTGAGATCTATTATTTTACAATCCCAATTTTTGCGTTGATTTAACCGACACGAACGCGAGCGGAAGCGGCACCCCTACCAAGCTGGACCTTAGGGGGTTCAGATGGTGCGGGAACCCCGCGTAGCCCCCGCGTCTTTTCGGGTTAGAGAGCTCAAAACGTTAGCCCGGCGTCCCGTTTAGGTTCACCTAGAGCCGCCATTTTTCTTCTTCTCTGCCTCTCTGGCTGAACAAACAGCAGGCTCGCACTAGAGGAGTCACGTGGTTCCCCTGCTTCCAGCTCGGTGGCAACAATGACCGACATGACAATTACTCGCAATTAGTTTAATGTTTTAGTCGTACTTCGACATTTTTTTTCTCTTCCTGACCTAAGTATGAATGTCGTTAATGATAAAGGCAGACAGAAAACCCGTAGTCGTGGCAGCTTCTTAGTGTTTAGGAGTGGCAATGGGAGCGATCAGTAAAGCAGATTATTCCATGCAAACAAGATACAACTATAAGAAGATAAACCATCCAGGCTATGCTAGCGTGGTCCTATTAGTTGATTGCCTTGCAGGAGGGGTGTGTGGGGAAACCTATAATTCAAATGTATGACATACTAGATGCATATGAATGTTTATATTCTGGTATTAACTTGTTTCTAGCAAAGGTGGTGGAAAGTCTAGCTCGCGCCTTTCCTGCTAAATAAAACGATAATGCATTACGTGTCAGTCGATCACGTATTTTCTATATAAATAATCTTGTAAGTATTATAAACTCGTCATATGGCGGATCTGAGTTCTAAAACATGTAGTACATCAATATAAAGTATCAGTTGTCGTGGCCGAGTGGTTAAGGCGATGGACTAGAAATCCATTGGGGTCTCCCCGCGCAGGTTCGAATCCTGCCGACAACGAGCAAAGTTTTTACTTCACAGAGCTTGATTTGAATTTATCACTATGGCAACACTGTTGAGATCAAACGCTGACATATACAGACAATATGTCTTGTTTGCTGTTATAAAGCAGTAAATAAGTGGATATCACCACCTTAAAGTAATGAATTAATAAATCAGCGCCCCGACAATGCGAGTTATCTTATTTACTGTAGAGACCAAATCCAAAAATACGTGTTTATTCTTTGGTGGAGACCAAGTGTCATTAGAAGCCAACATAAAATCCTAATTATTGTCTTTATCCGAATATCTAAGTGGCATTATATTGTTTCATCTAGGACGCAGTATATAATTTAAAGAAAGATAACTTCAGTATAATATAAATAAACCAGAAAATATGACCACCACTGACTTATAATGCAATGTTTGATCCCATATACTGCGTCTCTCAATCAGCACGTCCCTGAGGACTGTACATTAAACATGGAGTACAGTATACCTTGATTTTGTTCCTGTAGTTTGGAGATCCGCCAGTAGGCGGCAGTAATGTTTCACAAATGACGGATCAGACAACGTGCGCCGATCTCATTAAACTACATCAGCCCGAATAATACATCTGAAGTTTATGAAGACGGGTTTGCCACGTTTTATAGTTACTTGGGGGAGGAGCAGGTGTGTGTGTGCGGTGTGTGTGTGTGTGTGTGTGTGTGTGTGTGTCGGGGGGGGGGGGGGGGGGGGGTGCTATAAGAGACGCGCTGAGGGACTGGCACAAACAGGTCACCAGTTCACACGCGGATAATAATCTTGTCATCCTCGCAGCATATCCCCACTCACTTGCAAATCCTCAAAGCATCTTAAAGTGCCCGAACAAGAGGAGAGCGCAGCGGGCTTTACATGCTGACACTACTATAGCACGGGCACTTTGGCCCCTTATACTTATAGACAAGCTTCATTATTACGAGACGTATCGTTCATACTTGTATCCGCGCAGTGCACATCATGCTGACGCAGAGAGGACGTCACATCTCATGATGAATGGGAACAAACTTTAATCCATTCCAGATGAGAGGCTACAGAGAGAGGACACGGCAACGCGGATGCAGCGGCGGCTGCTCGAGGCAGTCGATAACAACAAAAAAAGGACAAAAAAGAGGAGAGCGACATTGGTACGCAGAGTCCAAATGTGGAGCAGACGATGCACCAGACCGAGGCTAACGCGGCGTTAAAGACCTCCCTGGGCGGCGCAAGCACAGCTCTCTCTCTCTCTCTCTCTACCTCTCTCTCTCTCTCTCTCTCTCTCTCTCTCTCTCTCTCTCTCTCTCTCTCTCTCTCTCTCTCTCTCTCTCTCTCTCTCTCTCTCTCTCTCTACCTCTCTCTCTCTACCTCTCTCTCTCTACCTCTCTCTCTCTACCTCTCTCTCTCTACCTCTCTCTCTCTACCTCTCTCTCTCTACCTCTCTCTCTCTCTCTCTACCTCTCTCTCTCCCTCTCGACCTGGAAGACGTTTCCATACTTCTAGGTCATTTCGGTCCTCGTCTGGTATCTCGCACTGATACAAAAATGTTAACTTTTCCCCCCAAAATATTGGTATTCATTTATTTTGTATGTAGATACAGTGCCAGTATTTTGACGCTTCTCAGTAGGACTCGTCTAAGTTTTTCCATCTCATTGTCAGAAATGGGCTTCCACACTCTGGTGCATGCGGGATGTGAATCTATCTGAAGTACACAGACCACAAGACACTCATTTTTTTTTTAATAATTGCATTTTATTAATTGAAAACAAAAAAAAAAACAAAGGAAAAAAATGCAAATAAAAAAAAGAGCAAAACAAAAACAAAAAACGGTATCATTGGGTAAGACAAGGCGAGAGACACTTAAATAAGAAGAGTTCCATGTTGGTGAGGAGAACAGGTGGAGGTGGGTTGATGTAGAAGAGGGGGGTTGTCGGATGGGACAGGTTGGATTATATACACGGTTTCTCGCTGTGGGGTGAAGGGAGGGGGGGCTCAAAGTAGCAGGTCGGAGACACTGAAACACCAGAGAGAAAGGCACTATCCAGAGAGAACAAGAAGACAGCGACACAAACACGGTAAACAAAACACACACGGCCAGAAATCAAAATGCTTGACAAAAAAAAGAAAGAAAAAAAAGTGCTTAACCACACGCCACATTGGACAAAAGAGAGAAAACAAAACAAAAACGTTTACATCATTAAAGCTGATCTCTCAACTTTTAGCATAAAAGACAATCTCTCAGTTTTCTGAACTGTTAAATCGGTGCCAGCTGCGGATCGGCACTGATGACGTCTCACACACACACACACACACACACACGCACACACAACGTGATTATCCAAACTCGGCCTTTTTGCTTACGTGCAGGTGTAGCAAGGAGGAGAGCGTCTCAAGTGTGTGTGTGTGTGTGTGTGCGCATACGATTGGCTGCTCGGGGGATGTGTGCACGTGCACTAGCGGCACACATCCCCCGAGCAGCATCGACGGCGTCACCGCCTCTTCTTGGTTTAGTTTAAATCCCTTTGCACGGTTTGTGTGGTTCAGCTCTCCGACCTCGCTTCCCTCATGTTAATGTCTGTGGACTCAAGTCGGCTACATTCACCGCCCGAGTCAAGGGCTGCAATAAATACATCGGCTTTGAAAAAAGAAGGCGGCTGGCCTTCACACTTTGTAACACAGCAGCTCCTCGCGGCTCGATACTTTGATTAGTAGAACTAACTATACTTTCCTTGCATTGCAGACAAGAGAAACCCTCTGCGAATGGACTTTATGACGCCTTAAATATCACGCGCGTTATCCGAGAGCCCTCAGATTCAGACAGAATAAGAAAAAAAGAAACAGGAGGGACAATTCAGCACATCCTAGAGCTACGTGTCTTTTCCAGACCAACAAAAGATTCAACATAATTTACAAATGAAAAAAAAAAAATACAATTTGTGATGAGAGGTAAAACAGACAAACACATACAAATATATAATATATATTCTTAAAAAATGGATTCTCTCTATAGTTGATTTATTTATACAGCCGGTGGCTGATGTACAATGCTCTCGTGCCAATGATCTTACACATGGAAACTTGCAGTACTGTAGATTGCATTTTTTTTGTACATTTTTTAAAACCATTTCTTCTTTTTTTATTATTCTTTTTTTTAAAACATTTTTTTCTTTAAAACAGAGTCAGGATTAATCGGTAGGCATTTCATTTAGGTGATTAAAACAACATGCGGCAAAGAAAAAAAAAAAGAGGAAGAAAGAAAGAAAAAAACAAACACAAAAAGGGCAGAATGTTAAGAAGTTAAGGAGAAGACAGAAGCAGCTGCGGGAGAATCATTTGGTCGTCTTCACGGTTGACGCTCTACTCTTTAGTTTCTCTGCGTTTAGATTTCACTCAAAAGGCCGATCAATCCTCCGCCGAGGCGCTCGCTTGGCAGGCGAACGCTCAGCACAAGTAAAAGTTGATTTTTGCTCAGCTGCCGCCCACACAGCGACGCCCACGACGACACTACTCCTGCTTATCTCTCTCTCTCTCTCTTTCAGCTGTTTGCGTTCTTCCTGTCTGCTCCTGTTATGGTGGGATGGAGGGGTGGTTGGGAGTTGGATGGGGTCAGGAGGGGGTGCAGGGATTGGGGGGTGTGGGGGCGGATGAGATCAGGAACGACGATGATGATGATGATGGTGGTGGTGGTGGTTGCTGCTGTGGTGGTTGTTGTTGTTGTTGTTTCCGTCGATGACATGGTCTGACTGTCTACATGTTCCGATTGACAGGCGTGACGTAGTTGCGGGGGAACATGCCCGTTTGGCCGTGGCAGCCCCCTTTCCACCAGTTGGGGTCGGAGTTGTCCAGGACCTGGATGAAGTCCCCGCGTCGGAAGCCCAGCTCTCCTTCCTCCTGGGGGTCGAAGTCAAAGAGCGCCTGCACGTATGTGGGATGCTGCGCGGTGAAGAGAAGGGAGGTTTAGCCACGAGGTCGTGAACCGTCAACATCCACCAACGCTCAAGAGAACAGAGAAGACCTTCATCATACATGTTGTGCAAAGAGGACGTCTCTTTGTGGGATTTGGACAAAGTGGACAGAGTATAAACCCACCGGCTCAGACTGACTCCAAGGGTTAGTTACTTAGTTAGTGTCATTGTGGGACCTTTAAGAAAAAAGAAAACGTGCCCGATAGAGGCGCGGTAGTAGACCAGCAACTCCTTACTGCTGTTACGAAGGTTTGACGGTGACGTGAAGCGGTGAAAATATTCAAAATATTTTACATATGGAAATTATGTTTTACTGTTTCCTCCATTTATGGCAGAAACTGTATTTGCTTCTGTGTCAGTGCTCCTGTTAGTAGTACTACTACATGTACTGTAAGTATTACACCCACTGTGGATAAGCACCTCATACAACCCCACTTTAAAAAACCTGAACCACTTTGACCCACAATACCATGTCTTTCTTTTTTAGAATATATGTTATATAAATATATATAATACCTATATATAATGATATCATAAAAATATATAATTTACCTAAAAGTGTGTGAAACTAAAAGTGTTTTTGGTCAGTTCTTACCTGGGGGACCTGCTCTATGTCTCGCAGGAAGATCTGTTGATTGCGAGAGACTGAGGTGGAGCGGTGGTAGTCCACCAGCTCGTTCAGGGAGTTAAACTTTACCACCCATAGGAAATACTTCCCAGCCCCGTCGCGAAGAACCTTGAAGTGCTGGACGTCATTTCCAAACCTGCTCATGGGCACAGAGAGGAAGACTATGAGGAAGGTGGCATCTCCGGCAACAGTACAGTGTGACGGACATGCACAGTTGTTTAAATAATAAAAGGTCGTGGAGGAGTCAGACCGTAATCGTGCTTATCAGACGCATTACGTGTCAAAGGAATCCGCTACTGCGTGACAGTCTGTTACTGGCGTGACTAAGTAGAATCGGGGGCCGTCCAGACAGTAATTATGATCCACATCTTAGCTTCAAGTTTATATGTGACCCGCTGTGTGTTTTAGGGAAGGTCAGGATGGAGAGATAGACGCATAAAGAGGAAACGAGCTTTGTGTGCGTCAGCTTAAAACACTAAGTACCAGCAGGGCTGATGTCCAACACACCACTGGAATCATAACCTTTGGGCTCTGACCACCGGGGGGCGACACTGGGACCCGCACGAGAATGAGGAAGCGGCTGATGACTCAGACATACTGAGAATATGGAAACAGATGAACCTGATCACTTGTCTCAGGAAACGGCACGCAGTTGGAAGGTGAAGGCGAGAAGCAGTATTTATAGAAAACAGAGCGGGGCGTGAACCGGCGGCATACTCACTTCACAGAGAGGGAGAAGTCTCCTGGGGCGCTCTCGCTCTCTCGGATGAGGAAGGCCCCGTCGTGCCTCTGTTTGTTTAGCATCTCCTCGGCTTTGGCGCGCGGGATCTTCCCGAAGAACCACCTGCGGGAGGCAGAGAGAACGGACACGTGTGAGCGACGACTGAGCCGACCCGGAGAGACCCATGGAGTCTAGAAGAACTCTGAACGGTTATTTTTAATCTACTTAGGAAATCATATAAAGCTTTGCGAATATAACAAAGGCACGACACTGAGCGAGCACACGCACACGCACACACACACACACACGAAGAACTGAGGACGGAGGGAGATGCTGCAGACATCACACCTCCTGCTGGCTGACAGCTCTGACCTGAGGAGTCAACGGAGAGGAGAGGGTGCTAACCGCTGCTTCCTCTCTTCTCCTCCCCCAGATGCCCAGTGCTCTAGTCCAAATGAAACGCACAATTACGTACTTCAAGCGTCACAATACTGTTTGTCACACCAGGAAGTAAAGTGGGGGTGAAGTTCCGCTTGATTGGACTGGCCACCAGTGGACCAGGAAGTAGATTAGTCATGATCTAATTATAGTGGGAAAGCAAACACGCTAGAATTGTGTTCCTCTGCCAAGCAGCCAGGTTACAGGTTAGGTTCATGTCTGTTGTATAATTTCATCACTGCATACTCTTTTTTTTTTTATCCTATTAGACATTTGAGTGGGATGGGAGACAAAGTCAGAAGAAGCTCTTCGCTTGTGTAAATAATTAAAAAGTACAGTCAGCCAAAAGACGGCATCTTGGCTGCTTTACACGAAGGTGGAAAAAAATAAATCAATAATGAAGTGGCCAACTCTTAATCTGGCAGCGAGGCACGGAGAGTCGGTATTTTTTCTTTGCTTTCTCAAATCAAACATTTACTGCAAATCTATTTTTAAGCCTGAAACAAGGTGGTGAAACAATGGCACCAAACATGGTTCACAGTGTATAGCGCAGCGTGTTCTTCTAGCTTCTCCCACCAGACCACACAGGCTCAAATGATGCCGAGTGGTGAGCGCCCGCGCTCGATGACGTCCCAGGATGTGGACCCACTTTAAAACGGAGCCCCGTCGAGGGGCCGGCATTAGCCGAGCCCTCGCAAACCACAGCGGCCCGTGATTTGGAGTTCTTCTGGGATCCAGCCTGAGGCCCGAGCTGAATCATTGTGCACTGAAACAAAAGTTTGACTAGAATAAGAATATTCAGCTCCTTCAAATTCACTAAGAGAGGCAGGTCAGATCTTCTCCCGAGTAGAAATGCCAGGGCCCGCCTTAAAGCTTTAAACCCCCGGATGAGAGAGTAATAATGAAGTGATGATCAATCTGAGGGGCGAACGTTCAAGCAGAAGAAGGCCGTGACAAGTTTTAGAATAACCTTTTTAACCATTTTGTTTCAGGGGACTAATCTAAATAATTCATGTTTTGCCGGTTGTCATGTGAAATGTTGCAGAAAGCGTTGCCGTCGATAGGACGGGGAGCTTCAACACCCTGTGAGGCTTCGCTGTAACGCTTATGAGGCTCCGTGGTACAGAAGCATAAGGCACAGCTACATATTGATTCGCTGTAATCATAATAAAAAAAGCAACAAAAAAAGAAAACACAAGAGAGTAGTAAAAAATAAAGAAGAAAGATCAACACAATGAGACCCCGACTGTAGAGACATAAAATAAATAAATAGGTGCATCTAAATCGCACCCCAGCAATGATGCAATAGGGTCAATATTCAATTAAGCGTGAGAGGCCTGGGGCACATTATTAAAGAGAGAGCTACTCTGGCACTGAGCGGGTCCAGAGGTAATGTCCTCTGAGGTTCCTGCTGCAGGCGTTCTCTGAAGTGCACACAGACAGACACACACACACACACACACACACACACGCCCCTTGAGGGTGAACAGTTGCAGTTAACGTGTCCAGATGAGTCCGTGCAGGCAGAGAGGAGAGAACAGGAACACAAATATGAACAGAGTCGACAGGCAGAAGGCAACACGTTCGTACCACATGCGCAGCATGCAGCACACTTCCACATCACAACATATTACAGATACACAATCACAGAGGAGCGACACTAGGCCGGCATAATACTTACGGATGGGCTTTCATCTCTATGTAGTTCTTGGGAATGAAGCCATCTTTTCCATTTAGCTCTGCCTTGTACCAGTTCTGATCACACTCTTCATTTAATACCTGGTGTTGACAAAGAGGACAGAAGAGAAAGAAGGAAAGAAAGAGGAGGCGTTCAGGTTAGCGCGCGCACAAATGTCAACAATGGACAGCAATCAACCTCCTAAATTTAGCTTTGAGCGATTTCCCTTTAATTTCCTGTGACTTCAGAGGGTGCCTGAAATGTGTGTTAGAGTACTGCTTGGCAAATATTAGGAAACTAACAGCGGAACAAATATAAAATCAAACAAAATAAACATCTGAAACACTTCGGAAAGCTTCTTCCAATTAAAAGCAACGATAAGGCGTCTTATGCGAGCGCCCACCCCCCCGCCCCACCCCGCAGCAGAGGCCCAGTTAGTGCAGCGCCGCGTGACAGACAGCTGTGAGGGCGTTCCCGTCTGACCGAGGAGAGCGGCTTGCGGTGCAGGTGTGTGTGCTGGGCTGCCGGGGCGTCGGCGTGTGTACGGTTAATAAGAGTGTCACTTTGTCGAAGTGCATTGATGGCGTTGACCTTCACGCTGCAGCAGCAACTACATAAAAAACGGGTCAATTCATAACTTCAATTCATTAGAAAAGATGCGCGTCACACATTTTTTTTGTCACATCTGTGACAAAATGTAAGATAAAGTGGATTGTGTGCGTTTCAGTGGCATTTTAAGAGATTAAAGCGTATTTTGAGGAGTATCGGGATCATTTCGTGAAATGCAATTATTCTGCCCAGGATTATCACGACGTTGTCATAGCGTCACATGCTTAAATGGAGATTGTGGATGAAGTATTTCTTTAAAGCAAAAACACATTAAAACAAGACAAAAAGGGGGACAACAGCCCTTACTGAGGAAAAGTAGTGTGCAATATTCGCCCCGACACTGATGTAAAATCTTTATTGCAACGACTACAGACGTGTACAAAATTCGGAGGAAGGCTGAAGCAACGCCACTGAGTCACGCAGCCCGCGTTGACGTTGCAGTCATACGTCCATTTCGAGATCCTCAGCCACTTCAACTTATCTCCGCCAAATATCAGCAGGGTGTGTGACGCCTCGAGAGCCGCAGAAGAGAGGGAAATAAATGAAACGATGCGATAGACGTGTTGCACAACCAAGCTGTCACTCGTTTGATTCCCTGCAGCAGCTTGAAGTCAAGTGAAGCTCGCGTTAATCTCATCCAGTCAGAGGGAACCTTGAGCTGAGGAATGACTCAGTTACACTCAGAAGAGTCAAGATCACAGCCGCATGATTTATTTAATAAATATACTTCTACGTATTTGGCGAAGGTAGACACACAATCCTTAATTTAGCTGAGGTTTGGCAGAAAACAGACAAAACGACCGTTGACTTGATGCACATTACACTCAAAACCGTTTCCCTGAACAAGGTTGTTTTTTTTTTCTTTCTTCGCCTCGCTCTTCCTCTTTCCTTAAATTCATAATTTCCCACTAACCCAGCCCAAGACAGCTGTCCAATTGGCCGTGTGCAGTGTGAGTGGCTGGGTCTATTTGCTCCAGTGCGCCTGCAGAATGCCAGCTGTCACTGACCTCCTCCCCCAGCTGCTGACCCTGCACAAGACCTGCATTACTGGATCAGGGAGTGGCCTCGGACAAAACAGAAGTAGGTTGAAATCAGGAGCGTGTTAGTGTACATATGTGTGTGCGTGTGTGTGTGTGTATACACACATTTGTTTGTGCATATGTAGCACAGTGGACGTATGGATATCAGAGTATGTCTGTGATACACAGAGAGAGATGGGAAGAGTGTTTATGCCATCCAATGTGACAGTCTGAGCCTCAGCCTCCGGGCCGTGTGTTGACGCGCCACGCCGACCTTTAAAAGCCGGCGCCCGGCATTGTCGGTTCAGGGTCTGTTGGTTGTGAAGGGTTACAAGACGAAGAGTCTACAGCCATGACAGCGACGCTGCGAAGGAAGAACTTAAGACACAGGGTCGTCTGGGGATCACGGCCGGCTCTGCCAGTGATGGTGTTGGAATAAAAGTCAGGCGGTCACCGAGGTTAGTGGTCGACATCCCGCCGGACAACATTTCTCTGCGAGTCACTGAATATTAGTCGAGAGGTGGCAGACATCAGCATGGCTGAAAGGCAGAGGTGAAAGATAGGAAACCACAGTAAACTGTGACATTATAATAATCGTGTCTGCGTTTACTTTTTTGAGTCGTTAGTGAAAGCGCTGATGTCAGTTACCAAAGTACGCCAGTCAACAAGGTAATGACTGAAGTGAACGCTAGCGCTCGCAGAGTTCGGGAATAACTGAGGGGTTTATTTTTGATTATTTATAGTAATTTGTATTATATGTTGCAGGAAGAAATGGATATTTTCAAAAAAAAAATTAGACCGGTGGCATCAAAGAGAGCGGTACAACGGCTTCAGTTTCAAGGTAGAGCTATTGGACAGGAGTTTTGAAATAATAATAATAACAATAATGATGATGATAATTCCATACATCTAGAACATTTGCAACGCTTTACCTTGCCAAAGCACCCGAACAAAAAAACGTTCCACCACTTTGGGAGAGGGAAACATCTAACAAACGCTGCAGGAGTCCAAAACGTGCCGTTCAATTTCTACAACTGAAGGTGGAAGAGTCGCCAACAGTCAGAGAGTCGATGCTCCGTCCTCACGACCAAGTCAAGCCCACTTTGTTGGCTGGCTGCCACTCTTCTGCCGTTGACCTGCACCCCGACCGTCCTCGACTGGAGGAATTCGTCTCGACAGATTGGCATCGAGTAAGTAAGTAAGTAAGTAAGTAAGTAAGTAAGTAAGTAAGTAAGTAAGTAAGTAAGTACGACGCTGTAGAGCAGATTGACGCTGTGGTTTTGAAAATGAGAACGAGTTGTAACATTTCAGCAAGATGAAAGTAGAGATTAAGGTCAATAGAAACAAGGACCTTCCTTCCACTGTTTGATTGTATTAGTGATAAATCACAAGCCTTCCCACAATGCATCTCATCATCGAGGAGTCCCGCTGGCAGACAGCGGCCCGTGCCACCAGACCATCCTTATGAACTCGAGTAACCTTAAATAATTAGCCGGCCTACAACTAGTGGTAATAATAGAGCACAGCAGGTGCTGTGGTCCACTGCATTGCCCAGGCTTATATGAAATACTAAAACGCTTTAGAGAAACTACCCAAGCCACCGTCTGAGCGAGGGCAATCCAAATCGAGCTTTCACTTTAAATGTTTGATGCGCAGGAAGAATCAGAATCACTCGATACATGCGCACCGATTACATTGTTTTTGTGAGTTTAGGCTTCCCTCCGGATGCAAACCTGCGATATCGCAGCAACACGTAACACCCAGCTGACATCAGAGTGAAGCAGATTGGGGTCGCGTCCTTGGAGCAGCGGGACGTACGCTCGCGTGCACGGCCGCGTTGTTGTGGCACGAGCGCGTCTCAGCGATGCCGACAGCAGCGCTCTCTATGCTCTCAACACGACACTGAAAACAAGTACAGCTCGTGTACATCATCAATTTACAGCCCGACACAAAAGGTCTCTCCATCTGTCGCGTATTGATTAGTCAAATTCATTAGTAGTATACAGCGGTTCAAAAATAACGATAGTACAGGAATTGTATTGTCTTAACGCACTGTATCAGTCCATTAAATGGTATCGACAAAGAAAATATGATATGGGAATATTGAACAAAATCTGGACAATCTGCCTGTGTTAATATTTTACGCCTTATTATAAAAATATATGTAGTTAGATTTGTACATAACTCAAAAATATTGACGCTCTTCAAGAGTGCGTCAGGAAAACAGTCGGCATGTAGGAATGCCTTCAGAGTGAACATTTGAACTTGAATGCTTACAGTGGCTCTAAAAACCAAAAGAATGGAAGCCCATGAGGAAAAAGTAGAAATTAAATATTTGCTTGGCTGGCAGATTTTCTTTAACCATACAGAGAAGAGACAACCGCAGCATTGTGTCAGACGGAGCTCTGTGCTCCAAGTGGAGCCAACATCGTGGATGATGTGCATTCCCTTCCTCCCTCTCTCTCTCTCTTCTCTCTCTATGAAGATATTTTGTCTCTTTAATCTGATTGAGCCACAATAGTTGGAGGAGTTTCTATTTGAGAGGCTGAAGTCCAGGCCAGGGATTATCTCCTCCACAGCTGCCGCTGTAGACGCCGTCCTCCCCCTGTCCCTCTCTCTCCCTCCCTCCCTCTCTCTGTCACACACAAAATATTAATATATTACAGCACTTCCACCCACAGAAGCATGTGTGACACTAAACACGAGTAGCTGCCATTCACACGAGACCCAGGTCCACCAGAGCCAACTCAGTGTCTCTGTGAAATCAGGAAATCATACAATATGTAAGACCATCTGATGAACGGGGCTGCAGAGTTTCAGCGTCATTATTGAGGCCGATGTCGAGAAACGGATGCAACATAGTGGGAGTGATTTTCTGCTATTCTGTCCTCAAATGAAAGGTCGGTCCGGAATCATGTTGAAGTATTTTTCCTTGAACAGAAAAAGAAAAAAAGGACCGAAGTTGCCTTCTACACGGGGTTGTTTGGGCTCATGAAGTAATCCTACGTTTACTCCGAATGCGGAGCAAACGAGTGCAAGTGATGACTGAGGAGATTAGATTTAGATCCAGACCTTCCCTTTCCCCACCACAGAGACCTGAACACCAGTGTCGTACAAAAGGATTTTCTAAGTATGTGGATGAAAGGGAATAACCACGCTCAAGAAGTCACGATTGCATAAGGACGGACTTACTCAGCGTTGACTAACACGAGATGGAGGTGGAGAGAGCGGTACAGTACAGCGGACCGGCGGCCCGGAGGCAGAAAAAACAAGATGCAAAATAAACCACACGCCTGCACCGTCCACACGGGATTGCAATAAATCAGGAGCAGGGATTAACCGGAGTGTGAGTTAATCTGAGCGTGTGGCAGGTCAGACAGATAGAAAGACAGACGAGCTAAAGCTTCATCAGAAGCCTGTTGGGTCTGCCGCCACGTTATTGAAACCGATTGACAGTCTATATTTGCACGCCAGACGGCAACCATGACAACATGAAAACACTTTTGGTTATCTAAATCAGACCGCAGATTATCAGATACTACAATGTTCCTGGTTTTATGCAAAGTCGCAACCAGCCACTGGTAGCAGAGCCAGCGGGACCAAAGATCAGTGGAAATAACATTTATAAAAATGGACCCAAGCATCAAATCAGATAAAAATGTTTTTTTATTATTATTCTCCACCTCGAGAGGGTGGCTCCCTCTGCGTCACACACACACACACACACACACACACACACACACACACACACACACACACACACACACACACACACACACACACACACACCTCAGTCCTGACAATTGTGCTACTGTAAAGCATAAAGTTTGCAGGTCGGGTTCAGGTAGTTGATTAACACATTTTTTCCCCATGTTGGGCAGTGAGTTACTGCAAAGCTGCATTCTTAAATCATTAAACCTGTGGTTTTCTCAAATAAGAAAATTATACAAACGATACACAGATTGACAGACTAAGACAAAATATAAACAAAAGAACCAAAGAAAGAAAACACAGAGTGAAAGTAAAGTGATAAAAGGTTTTGCCGACCAAACCTGGACAAAAAGAAAGGCCAAAATGAACTATGAAGGACAAAACAATGATGACTACAACTAAAAAGCATCACATCTGAACACTACATTTAAAAAGCATCACATCTGAACACTACATTTAAAAAGCATCACATCTGAACACTACATTTAAAAAACACTGCTGTGGAGGTCAGTCACAAACAAGGACTTCAGCAGACAATAATGAGCCATCAGGAGAGTAGAAAGCACAAGTAGTAGGAGATGCCTGTGTGTGCGCGCCTGTGTGTGCGCGCCTGTGTGTGCGCGTGTGTGTGCGTGTGTGTCTCTATGCCAACTGTGTGGATGTCCGGCAGGAATGAGTCCTGGTATTCTGGCACACTGGCAGCAGAAGTGACCTCCGTAGAGGCACAAACGAACTCAACAGTTCAGTATTTAGGACATTATGGAAAATGTGGGATCAAGGTTTACATTTTATTTTTTTTTAAAAGAAGGGAAAGGTATACATAATGCCATGAAAGTGTTATCCTAAAGATGAATAACTGTCACACCTTAGACTGATGGATAAGGAGAGGAAGCCAGATTTAAAATCACAGCAGATTGGAGGGTGAGGAAGAGGAGGAGGTGTGAAGACCCACACCAGTTCACTTTATGCTTTGTTTCGCAAAACCGCTTTCGGGAAAAAAAAACCACAAAAAAAACAATCCAAAAAGCCTCGGAAATGAGGTCGACCTCCTTTGCTCCCAGCAGGGAGGCTGCAGACTTGGACCGAGAGGCGATGAGTACCACCCCGATGCAGAAACACACAGAGGAACAGATTACATTGGATTCTAGTAAATGAAAGCTTGTAACACTCTTGTAATTAAAATAATGCCCGAGGCTATTACCACACGGGGAGCCTCCCTTCCACAGCGGAGATTGTAGCTTCAAAACACACATTTTAAACACCTCAGCCAGGAGATTAACCCCGTGTTGGCCGCCCGGCAGAACTGGTTCTCAAACCAGAGTTCATAAAGTGACGGCTTTACCGCCAACTATTGAGCAGGAACACGTCTCCACAACATGCATCTGTTGAGTGCGTATTTTCATTCAACAAAAAAACATCAAAAGTAATAAACTACAAATGAAAGAAAGCACCATACACAGGCAGTCCAAGAATTACAATGTAGTTGGTTTCAAAATAGAATAAAACAACACGTCCATGACTCCTGAAAAGTCATAATGCCTGAAAAGATAAACACATCAGCCAAACCAGATGAGTGATAAACTGTAATCAACAGCCCGAGTGTGATAATTGATATGGGAGATAATTCAGGCTTGGACCGCCCACCCACCAGATCCTTTCATTATCAATTTGACTCCGGCAGCTCGGGGGAGGATCCTTTCTTACATCATGATGTCGTTTGTCACAGCTTGAACTCTCAGTGCAGCTTATTTTGGCAATAGCCTCTAATGACCCGAGATTTATTTTAAAAAGCGACAAAATCTGTCGAGCAGTAAGCAGATGTGACAGCTTAGGACAAGTGTGTGTGTGTGTGAAGGAGAAACAGTTATATAGCACTAAGAATGGACTTATTGACGTCTGAAGCTAACGCAAGGTTGTACCAGCTGTTGGTGCAGAGATTAACCAAACGCACACGAGTGGCGCCCAATCTCAAATCCGGGGAAGCCAAAAAGTTGTCGATCCGTCGTCTTGATTGTTTCAAGGAATACGTAGCTTATCAGTTCCTGGACGGTGCTTTCCACTCGCGTGCTGGTGCAGGTTGGGAAGCAAAGACGAGTAGGGATGGAGGGAAATGTAGCAAGAAAGAAAATGATGAACTTTTTTTGTGGAGGGGTTTAAATACAGCTGTCGGTGACTTAACGGCACATCAGGAGGGGAGTGATGCGGAGATGAGAGGGAGTGAGATCTAATTACAGCTCTCTGACTCAACACTCTGCTGCTACCGAGGAGAGCAGCGAGAAAACAGGCGGTGGGAGCAAGAAGAAGGCACAAACAGTGACGGAGGGCTGATCAAGAGAGTCGAAGCAAGAGAAAGCGACAGAAGCTGTGAGGGAGAGAGAAGGAGAGAGAGAGAGAGAGAGAGAGAAGACAGAGGGACACTTTGAAGAATCAGGCTCCTTGTGATCAGCTTAGGAAAACTCCTCAGGGGCAAATTACATAAAATGAGGGCATCTCTTTCTCAAAAGCAGCCAAGCTAGCTTTTCTGTGGACTGCACGGCCCTCCATCTGCGGTAGCTGGCTAGCTCAATGCCTTTTTGTGATACCCCATCAATCCAGTGAAGGAGAAAGTTGTCTTTTCATTCCCACGCTGCACTGCACTTTGTCTGGTGGTTTATTTTGGTTTCATATTAGATGTGTCATCTAACCTGCATTTTCCCTCTTCATCCTCTTCCTCCTCCTTTTTATTTTGTATTGCTCTCGAGATGTGAGAAATAATGTAGAAGATGTACAGACAAGGTTGGCGGCAACACAAAGAAGAGTAAAAGTGTTGCATTGTGAAAAGGGTCAGTTTTGACTGTGTGTGGAAATAAAAAGACAGATAACACAGAGTTCTTCTCTCCAGGAGTGGAGAGGAGGAGGCTCCCAGTGCATGAACCGAGAACGGAAACAGAGCAGCATGCATCACCTCTTGATCCATTAGTCATCGTATGACACCTCAATGATCAAAAAGCCATCCAGGTGGGCCATTTTCACAGGTTCAGTACAGCGTTTCATACCAAAAATCATACGCATTTAATACGCATGCCTTCAACATGCTCTGCTCTCACCTGCAATCCCACTACGACTAAAGCTGTAAACAGAGGTTTTTTGGTGTAATTGTTTCGGGGGAAAAGGCAATAAAATACTGTGCCTTTACCACAGAGGGCTGCGTCTCCAACTCTCCACACATAGTGCACTACATCAGCCATCCGCAGTATAAAATATGTATCCACCACATATAGGGCACATAAATTCCAACAATACCAGGAAAAATAGTAATGTCCCATCAGGTTTTTCTGACAAATCACACCGTGCAATAAATCACATTCTATAGAGAAATACATGAGAAACGGTCAGCAAAGTGTCTGCTAACGACAATTTGCCGCTCGCAACGGAGTCGACTATCCAGAGTCCATTATCAAAAGGGGAGTAGCGAATGAGAGATTTCTGACAGCTCTGTCAAGTGCCTCAGTACCACCTGAGCTGCCGCTCTTTGCACAAGCTGCCGCTCCAACACGCTGTGAGCAAGCGCGGCCACAGGGAGCTTCAGCATCCGGCCTGAGTGGCCACAAATTAAACCGTGCCCAGTTGGACAGCCATTAGCCCGGGAAGTCGCCGGGACAAGCGAGTGTCCGCCTGTTTGCCGCGTGTTGACACGGAGAGCAGATTGCCTCGAATACACAGGCGCACAACAAAATAGCACAACAACGAGATGGTGGAGAGGCCGGAAGAGGTTCGTGCAAACACACTCTCCTCCATTACCGAGCTATGGCAATATTTGCAGTTTCCACACCTCCTTCCATCGGCCTTGAGAGCAGCAGCATGCTGGTGGTGGCGTCACTATGCCTCCCACTTGGCCCTCATCGTTCAGGATGCTGCTGCTGCTGCTGCTTCACTTGTAAAAGTCTTCCACAAATGCAGGTTGTGTACACATACAAGAGCAACGCTGTCTGAAATGCTGTACTACTTCCTTTGTGTTCAGGACTGTAAGCCTTTAATACAGCTGTGTCCTTTGGCCAGACTTCACAGCAAAGCTCTTAAAAAAAACAAAACTCTTCCATTAACAAGGTCAAACTGTTTAATTTAGACGAAAGAAAAGAACGAGTTAGAGAAATGTACTTATCTAAGCTTTCTCTCCGGAGATTCGGCATTTAATTAAAACAAAATAGTCTGCTCCGACGTGGATTCAAGTGAGCTCCTACAGGGCCTCGGGTGGTGTTAAGTAGGGGGAATCTCAGCTGTAATGAAAAACTGCACACACAAAAAAAGCGCAACACAGCAGCAATTATTGACCCTTCAGATAAACGCCGTCAACACTGCACACAAACAGTAACTTAAACGGCGGTCGGCGCGCTGCCAGTTTAAAGAAGCAGACGGGAGTACCGGCACAGACCCCGAGCAACGTGCTGCTGCGTGTACGCCATGTTAGCCGAGCTCAACGAGAACACATCGCTTCTCCTTAGTCCTGGCTGTTTCTCCAAATTGTACCATGTAAAGATACACTGATGTAAACCCTCCCTCTTATTTCTGAACTGAGCACAGGTGACGTTGACTATGCTAGCGCCGGCGTTCACCTTATTCTCACCCTTATGGACTTTTCCATTTGAAAAAGCAGAAGGGGGGGGGGGGGGGGGGTCGGAGGGAGGCCACCTTGAGAGCGTTTAGGAAAAGAAAAATCAAATAGTGGGATTTGGATTGGAGCTCAGACTCTAATGAAGGGTTATGTGTAGTTGAGGTTTTGAGATTTTTTAAAAGACAATCAGGCATCACGAGGCAGCTCTTCCTCTCTTCGCGGTCAAGTGGAAATGGAGGGGAAAATCAATACCCTGAGCACTAATAGGCATTGAGGGAACCATTAATCAGGGGTGGGGTGGAAGTGTCGAAGCAACTGGCTAAAAGCTCCATTTTCCTTTATATTGCGACCCTAAAGAGGGACAACAGGATGTCCGTCACAGGGAGACTTAAAAATAGCGAGTACTTGCTGAGGCAAGAACCAATCTACTGCAACGCTAATGCAAGTAGGGCGACCACTAAAGCGTCTGCTGTGAGGGGAGGACCCAGCCTGTGCTGCTGTGCACATTCGGGGCTGAAGTGTGGTGGAAGGGTGGGGGCGCGCTGTAGCAATGCAGGAAGTAGCTGACTGTTGGAAGACGCATCAAACAGGATGTGAAAACAGTTGCCCTGTGGCATCAACGTGAGCGCGAACGCGAGGCAGGAGGACGCGCTGACGTTGGGGCAGACACCTTTGAGTCCAAGCTCCATGTAACGAGAGGTTTGGGGCAGCAGGGTGAGAGGTGGTTACAATCCAGTCACTCTCAAGGGAAAAAGACACAACTCTTTTGTGAATATCTCACATGACATTTGGGTGAAACAAAAGCTTCAATGCTGTAATGTACAGTCACATGTTTAGGTTGCATTTGTTTGTACCAGCTGTACTCCCTAAACACATGCACACTTCTTCATCAAGTTTCAGCGGTTTCCTTTTATTAATCGTTTTACGATTGTGACTAATTATCTCATTTTGTTTCAGCGTGGTAATGGCTCACAATTTCTCTTTTGTGAGCTGACGCTTGCCTCCTGTAATGCCCACGGAGCGTCCTAATGCTCCACAAAGGCCTCGGCTCTATTGATAATCTATTGGCAAGCTCTCACTCAATTCCTTGCGTGACTTTTAAATTGTAGTTTTATGGCACATTATTTCGTTAGTGGCCGCAATATAAGTTTGACGGAGTAGGAGGACCCGAACGGGGCCCAAAAAACAAATGATCCACGTAGACGGCAGTATCGCAAAGCAGCGAGGTTGGAAGAGGCGGATCTTAGATCATGCTACGTGGGCACAGTTCAAAGATCTGATGATAGGAGCTAATTCTGTCCACCAGTAGGGCCGTTAATCTTTATTTATTCAAGGAGGAAATGAGAGCAAGTGCACAGTGCTCTGGGCAAGATCTGCTTTCTGACACAGAAAAAAAATCAGTAGAGCAAGACTCAGCAAGTTAAAAAAAAAAATTAAAAAAAAAAAAAAAGAAAAATGGAAGATTTGATTGTAAAACTGGTCGAATGGCAACGTGTGATCCGATCAGATGTGACTCGTTCTGTATTAACTTCATGCTCATGTGATTAGTGTGTCTAATGCAGACACAGCCGTGAGGAAGGATGACGTACATTGATTTTACAGTGTCGACACTACAGGTCATGGCTCTGTCTTTATGTGCTTTGTTCTATAGGACAGTAAAAACATATTCATATTGTATTATATGGCATTCGCTGGAACCACTTGGCTATCAAGACGCTCTCAACGTAACAATTCATTTATACGGCAATAAATGGCTTCGAGCGCCTCAGTAAATCATCTCCAGTAATGTTCTTACCAGGACAAACGTCACCAGAAAAGAGGTCAGAGTGATGTTTCTCTGCTTGTTGCAACCCAGGAGCACACTTCAACTCAGAGTATCTGGAGTGGTAATAATGAAATGTGTGTGAAGAAAAAAGAAACCTACAGTACAGAGTTAAATTTAGTAAAATATCTTCTAACCACCAGTGGCAGTTTCCCCTTTTTTTGTCTATGCATGACGGGATATCGTACTGTGAAACTGAGCTAGTCTGCATTATGCAAATGTATTACGGGCCCACTCGCTGCACATTTTTACCGTTCGAGATTTTACATACACACCCACACGATGTTTTTCACTTTTTTTTTTCTTTAAAAAAAGAAAGAAAATGTTATTTGTGTCCGGAAAATTTGAGACAACAAATCGGGCTCCGTGTTCAGAACGGTTCAACCACTTGAAACTGCCAGTAAAGATAAAACAGGAAGGTAGTTGAAACAGCAGCATTTTTCTGATAAAAAACGAGCAAAAGTAAGATATGTAGAAGCAGAGACGCATTCAAACGTTGGAGAAGGTACATTTGGTGAAACATGGCGAGTTCGCTTCACTACCCAAGAACTAGCGCACTAAACGCTGGTGTATGACTCAAGTCTGCAAATTAGAGGGCAGCCTGGTCTGGTCAACCAGCTGCGTGAGTCACAGTGACACGCTGCTGCTGCTTGCTAACAGCAAAGAAACACGATTGAAAGATCTTGATCGCATTGGCAATACAGGCTTCCTTTCATCTAATAACATGTAATATACTTGTAATATTATCAATGTCGAGAGACAGTGGTGGCTAACATGCGTGTGTGCGTCTGTGGTGGGGATAAAAATGATTAGTCACAGTAAATCAAAATAAAAGAATCATGTCAACCAAAGACAAGCAAAACACAAGTAGTCTTCGAGACGGTTGGCAGATGAAGCAGCCGCACACAGACCTCCTTAACAGAAAACGCTGGTTATGACGGGAACTTCTCATACGACGTTTAACACCATTGTCATCTTTCATACTTGTTGCTTGACCAAAATTGGCACTTCCCGATTGCAAATCACTGCTCTTCATTTTAACAAAGTGATAAAAGTCAGCATGGACATTTGAGATGATTAAAGATGTTGGACACTAACAGGATGTCTTGTCCCCAAAACAACCTTTTGACCCCCCCCCCCCCCCCCCCCCAGTGACAGACCATTAGATGAACACTTATATTAAAAAAATACATGGAAAAAAAGCTATTATAACGAGGAGGGAAAACTTCTGTGTGGCTTTAGGCCAGAGCTGGAGGCTTCAGTACAGTGAGTCGTGATGAATCACTCAAACTGCAAGCGGCTCTACTGCCGATGCCGATCATACTTGCCGAGAGGTCTACAGTATGAAACCACACTGGCTTCCTCTCAGCAGTGTGCGCTGAATGCATTGCTGACAACCATTCTTCCAGAAAAGGCCCACGAAACATAATCGCTGTGCTGTAGTGTGCGCCAAGAGGTTGTGATCTTGTGAATGAAAGCAGAAGCGGAGGAACAAATTGCATAGATCTTCCTGTGAGCCAAAGGCGAGGGCTTGCGTTAGCCACAGCGAAGACGGTGAGCCGGTGAAAAGGATGCTGCGTTCGCGGGCTTGCTCTCTCCCATGAGAGGACGCCTTTGTCCCGAGAGCAGAGCTGTTTAGTATTAGCGTCGTAAGACTGTGCGATGGGAGGCGAAAAAGGAGCCACCAGAACACACAACACCTCCAGAACGATCCCTTTGAGACGTACCACAGCTCCGAGCGCTTCTGCTGCGCAGCATCAGACAACTGCGGCATCTACGAGAGCAGAAAACTGGAATGGTTCTAAAATCAATTCATGTCAATTGGGAGAGACGTTTAGTTTACTATGATGAATGTTTAAACAGCGGTTATGTAACCAAACATCACAACCGGTCAGAGAAAATTAAAAAAAGCAGGAGTGCAAAGAGCAAAGTGAGATAGTGAGCGATGGAGAGCAACCTGGTGTTGCTTTACTCAATATTCATCTATTTAATGCGGAGACATTTTGCGAAATGAATGTTATGCAGTCACAAAAAGCAGGCCAAAGGCAGAGTTTATTGTTTTTGGTTGCAGAATCTTCACTACTTTAGAGAACAGACCATTTTAAAACTTTACAATAATTAAATCACAAATTTGCATAGCTTCTCACTTAAAAAAAAAGAAAGAAAAGTGACAAAATGAAAAAGTGCAGCAAATGACGTAAAACGCCGTCATATTCTTGTGGGACATGAGAAGTAGTTTGAAGGCAACGGTCAATCAAGACGTTACCAAAATGACGTTCAATCATACATTTACATGTCAAATGAGGCACAGCTTGGGTCAACCTGAGCTTTAGTGAACGACAGGAGCTCGTTCCATCCGGTTTCTTTTGAATTAACCAGAGGGGTTGTGAGGAGGAACAAAAAACAGGATAGAAAGAAGATGCATGAAATGGAGGGGGGGGTTGGGGGGAGATGGTATCTGACAAACATCGAGCCAATTCATCCCATCTCAAAAAGAGTACCAGGTCCTGTGGGCAGAGCAGCCAACAATTGTACTCAGAAGAAATGTGGACAGCTTTAGGCAACAGTCATGCAGGCTTTCCTTCCCCATTTCAGACCCAGTCTCCGTCCAGAAATAACCTGAGAGGAGTTTCAGCAGCTACAGTATTGTCACGCTACCGCCGGACAAAATACATGTCTGTTGTTTGAGAAATCGTAATCTTTTTTTTACCACAACTATATTCAGTTTCCTGCACTCGAGGAGAACAAAATCTCAATTAAGAAGCTGCCATTAAAAGAACTTTTTTTCCTTTTCTTCTTAAAATAAATATTCAAAGCAAAATAGTTGGCAATTAATTTAATAGTTCGATTAAACATCGCAGCTTTATTTGAGTCCTTACTGAATAATGGCAGTACATGCTGGAGAACAGCGTTTGTAAAAAGAGTGAGATGAAGTCCATAAAAAGGCATCGTACAAGGAAGGAAACAAATCAAGAAGCAAGAGCAACGACATGCTCAACATAGACGAAGCGAAGAAGTACAACTTGGGGTCGGGAAACTTAAGTGGAACATTAGATAGCGTTAAACACATGTCACAGAATGCAATGCAGTTTAGTCCCAATTACCCAGGCACCAATAGGCACATCTCGTCTTTAACGGTGTCAATTAGGGAGGAGATGCTGTGGCATTTCCATTAACATTTGGCTGGAACTCTGCCATCTGGCTTGAGCTTTTCCACTGGCTGTTGAAATTAGAGGAAAAGTACAGTGCTTTCGCTTCTTCTATGCAAATTTAATAAGTACTCAGATTTAGCTCAGTGTTTCCTGAGCTCTCCCTCTCTCCCTCTCCCTCTCTCCCTCTCCCTCTCCCTCTCTCTCTCTCTCTCTCTCTCTCTCTCTCTCTCTCTCTCTCTCTCTCTCTCTCTCCCTCTCTCTCTCTCCCTCTCTCTCTCTCTCTCTCCCTCTCTCTCTCCCTCTCTCTCTCCCTCTCTCTCTCCCTCTCTCTCTCCCTCTCTCTCTCCCTCTCTCTCTCTCTCCCTCTCCCTCTCCCTCTCCCTCTCCCTCTCTCCCTCTCTCCCTCTCTCCCTCTCTCTTTCCCCCCTGCTGAGATAAGAAATCTTTTCAAATCTCTTATTCAGTGAAAAAGCAGCACTCATCTCTGATAGAACAGACAACTCATTCAGGCCAGCTGACGTTTATGGTAAAACAGTCAGTATATTATAATATAAAAACCAAGGTACTCCATCGGACGCTACATAATTGTCAACACAAGAGCGGTCTCCTCTCACATGGACAGAAAGGCAGGAGGACGTGTTACTAGCCACTGTTTTGCTGTGGAAGATTTTCTCTAAAAAATTATTATTTTCAAAATGATGATATAATGATGCGCATGTTAGGTTGCACTGCGGCTATTTTCCATCGACCTGCATGTCTGGCAAAACAGATGTTGCCCGTGAAAACAATTGATTGTTATGGTTAAAACAGGTCGACAGGTTACACAGCGCTTGTGTGGTCTTTTTGTACTAATGTATATTTGTACAATGGTCAGCCAAAAGCTTAAGTGTTCCTCAACACCATCCTGACCGTAGGCGGAAATTTTTAATAGCAAAATAAATACGAACCTTTCAGCCAAAAGAAGGAAGGAAGTGAACTTTTAAAGTCATGCAATGTCAAACTTTAACATTTGACTCTTTGATCGAGTTTTCAGCAACACGCCTTGTTGTAGAAAGTACGACGCTCCGTCTCATTTCGCTGCGCTGTCGCCTCTTCGTCATCGCTGTGCCTCCGAACAGAGGGATTATGATGATTGCATTTAAAGCCAAAGTGAACCATTGCGTAGGAAAATTGTACTTTCTAATATCTTGGCGATCTCATCAAGGTCAGAGTGTAAAAAAATTACGCTTTTCAGGCAAACCTGAAAGCGTGAGGCTTTGAATAAGCTCCTTGTGCCTGAGGATCTGGACAAGCCTGGGGTTTCAACAGAGAGCACTTTAGAGATGCTTCATAATGGAATAAAAAAAAAAACGGGCATCTTTTTCCTCTTTAAATCACTGGCCCTTTCACACAAGCATTGCTCCTTTAGAATATGAGCACACAATGAGCCACAACATCTCGGCCTAAAACTCTGATTCACATGATGCAGTGGCGTTTTGTAATTGAGGTTATATTAAGTCTACATAAGTGTATGACCACGTTAAGTACAAATGAAAAAAAGATATGGATCCCATGTGCAACATTAGATTCATGCGTTTAATTCAACTTGATGAACACAGGATGGACAGAAGGATGATTAACTACCCATGACTTAAACCTACAGCAGAAAAAAAAAAAATCCAGCATTGTATAATAATGAGTAACACGAACAAGTCTTAACATTAAATTATCAAATGGTTTTCGCTTACCTTGAGAACTTCCCCACGCTTGAAACTAAGCTCATCGTCAGCAGTAGCGTTGAAATCGTATTTGGCGATGGCCTCCATGGTTGCAGTTTGGTGCTGGAAAACCCACTCGGCTGTGGTCGCGTTTCAGGGGTCTGAATAAAAAATAAAAACGCGTATCCCCGGCTTCTGTGGCCAGATGCTTTCCTCCGAGTCTCTCCTCCCGTCTGTGACCCGCTCCTTTAGGGCTTGGACCTCACATAAAGGTCACAGTGAGGCACCTGCAAACAAGAAGCAAAGTGGGGCTCAGTCAGACTCAAACGTAAAGTAAACAGAATGAACAGGAAAACGGCAAGATTACAAATGAAAGATGGATCAATACAGTGCTTCCTTTATTTTGCCATTTCAACGACTCTTTATCACACTAATAAAAACATTTTTTGTGTTACTTCTTTCCCATCATGAGACAGTTATTGTGTGGTCAGTGTGTTGACGTCACACAGATGTGATCCAACAATTTCTGAAAATATCTCGGCCCTAACTGATGGTCATCTAGCGAACCTTTAAGAAATTAAGTTAAGGCCTTCATGTTCTGCAGATAATCCAGGGTAACGTTCAATTCACTGTAATTAATGTCAATTCCTCCAGAGCACCATGACAGCCAGCCACCTGGCCCAGACAGAGATAAGTCAGTAGCCTACTTTAGCAGAGCCGACACTGATACACTGGCTAAACCTGCGGTTGCTGGGTTAAATGGATAAAGCCACGTTATCTCGTTAAGTTGTTTGCTAATATGCCACCAGTGCAGCTCTAATGGGTTCACACTAATCAAGCCCCGTGTCCAATAAAGGCCATTCAACCACAGATAGTCAGACAGAAGCCATACATAAATAAATAAATAAATAAAAGAGTAACAAACTGTGTGGGAAAAAAAAATATTCAGCAAATTCAACTTCAGCATTTAATTGTTTGGGTTGTGTGTTTTGTACGTGTACATGAACACAGTACAGAAAGACAGAGGGCTCCTTTTCTTCTAGTAAAGTCACTGGACGGTAACGGCAACTTTAAGCCCTAGGATGTGACTGCAGCCATTGTTTACAGCACCACGACTGTCAACAACTCAACCACCGGTCACACCAGTGACAGGAGTAATGCTAGCTGGGACGAAGTCTGAGAGAAGGAGGCTGGAAGCGCAAAGAGAGAGGGGGGTGCTGCCCTCAACAAACCTCCTGAATGTACAACCTTCTCGTGCTTCCTCGCTGTCTAAACTGTGGCAGCATTTAACGTGTAGTGATGTGCAATGTTGAGTATTAACCCGCAGTTGTTGTTGTTGTTGCCTTTTTCTTTCACGCGAGAGGATCGATCCCGTTCCAGCAAACAGCCTGCGCCCAGTGGTCTGTAACGCTGGAGCGGTTAGCACGCCGGCTAACGGTCGGACGACAATAACTGCTATTGCCGAACTTATCCCCCCCGTATCAACGCGGCGCTAACGGGCGAGTCCACGGTGACGTTACGCGGAACGCAGTGTCCGGTGTGAAGTCGACATGTGGCGGTGTACTGAAGCGCGAGGCCCGTGAGCTTAGCTTCACGTTGGGCAATTGTGAAAAGGAAGAAAACACCTCTTCTTCTTTTTTTTCATAGCGCGAGCTGTTGTTGCTGCTAGCTTAGCGGCACAGTTAGCCCAGCTAACGTAACTGAACTTGACTTAGCCTGCGTCGTGAAAAAAAGGAGGGTAGCAGCACATAACTTTTACGTGAGGAGGAAGCATAAAGGGGACAACTCACCACTCGAGATGTTCCGTTTTGACGCTGCCACCGTAACAAGCGAAAGCCCCTACCGTGCGATTATCCACTCCCTGCTTCCTCTTTGGAGGCAACGAACGATGTGTGTGTGTGTGTGTGTGTGTGCGTGTGTGTGTGTGTGTGATGTCGCTTACACCCCGTCCGAGGAGTCCGGAGCTACTAGCATACGGTTTGCGACGTTTATTTCCGCTTCCTTTCGCGGCGCTGGGAGGGTCTGCCTGCTGTTGTGACTGGAGCTCCTCCCTGTCAGTCTGCCCCGCTCGTCTGCCAAAGCCACCACATTACTGATATGCTGCCTACGACTGGGTTTAATTATCGTCTGTGATGATTTTAAGTTGCTTAATATGCACACAAGTACCTATTATGAGCATGTAGCTACTTTACGACATCTATCCATCCATCTATCTTCAGTGAGATTAAAATTAGACGCATAAATAATCCAAGTCAGACATAAAATATTGAGTTAGGAGATGAAGTAAGGCGATATGGGACATTATGTTAAAAAAAAAGGAGCTCCCGCCCCAACGCTTTTAGATGTACGGCAGTAAAGTCACGTCAAACTGTTGCCACGGCAGCGCTTGACGTCTGATTTAACTGTGAGTAAAGTATGAGTCACGTGACAAAAACACCGTCTCGATGGCTTCTGTCAGAGCGAAAGTGCGTTTCATTACATTGTGAGCCGCCAGCTTTTCAGCAGCCATTCAGCTGGTTCTTCTCATTAAAAACCAATCCTATTATTAACGCTACACATATACACAAAGCAGCCGTAAATGTGCACAAATGTCGCACAGACAACTGTGTTGATGTTCTGGACGATTTGCTAAAAGGAAGTAGCCCAGCCTATATCACACTCACAATTGTTAGCTGTTGTCCCTCCACAGGACCCATTCATTTGCAAATATTTGGTTGTCTTTTTTTGGACATCTGCTTTTAATTCTGCCCCGTTATCTGTGACCACAGAGACAGTTAAGCACCGCGGCAATGCTGCCCCCTGGTGGACACGCTCAGCAATGCGCTGCAGAAGCCGAGAGGCACGGAGCGACAGGATAAGAACAGAGTTAATATTAGATAGGATAAGATAGTCCTTTATTAGTCCCTCTGTGGGGAAATTACAGTATAACAGCAGCCCATAGGTACCTATGTAGCTTTATCTTTCCGTAATATGCTGCAGCTAACGCTACTCTAACACTCCGACTCTATAACAGCATCATAGAAAATTGGGAATGTGGGATACATTACATATATTTAAGATATAGGGAGCAACATTACAGTAGATTTAGTTAAGAGAAAAACAATTTGAAAGTTTCTGGATATTATACAATAATTAGTTTGTTGATACAATGTTTAGTTAAAATTCTCTCTCTCTCTCTCTCTCTCTCTCTCTCTCTCTCTCTCTCTCTCTCTCTCTCTCTCTCTCTCTCTCTCTCTCTCTCTCTCTCTCTCTCTCTCTCTCTCTCTCTCTCTCTCTCTCTCTCGAGGAGCTGGAGCCCTTGCAGCTAAATGAGAGAGGGTCTGTCATAGCGTCCTGCTTCCTTGAGGTGAAGTCAGAGTACCTGATTGATTGACGGGTGTTTTGAACTGCGTTAGTTGTCGCGTGCACTGATGAAAAAATGCGCGCGGCGTAGCACCTCCAATGTCAAATCCAAATGGAATTTATGCTGCTATTTCTTTGATATCATATCTCTAATTGTACTTTATATCGTTATGCAAGTTGCAACCTATTATTATTATTATTATTAGTTTAGAGAAAGACCACCCAAAGCTGTTTGGGATGGACTTTGCCCACATTTCAAATTCATCTTTCCCCCCCTTCAGTCCACCAGAGAACCTACAAGAAGGTAAGTCTTTACTTCTTCAATCTACCTGAACACCTGCTGTGACTGCTTTATATCACAACATCATTGTTGAAGCATTTTGACAGATTTGATCATCTTCCGTGGAGTTGTTCATTCTTTTTTATTCTTTTTTGTTGTGCAAAATCCAGTGGCTTAACCATAACTAGAACAAAACACATGTGTGTGAAAGAAGAAGCAGGATGCGCTGCTTATGAAAAGAGACTGACAGCGCTCTCTCTGTTTGCCTCCACAGAACATGAGCAGTACAACAACGCGCTCATGCCCAGCATCTTTGGCGTCATCTGCTTCTTCGGGATCTCTGGAAACTCCATCGTCATCTACACCATCGTGATGAAAACCAAGCTCTGCTCCCAGCAGACGGTGCCAGACATCTTCATCTTCAGCTTGTCCATCGCGGACCTCCTCGTCCTCCTCGGCATGCCCTTCCTCATCCACCAGCTGGTGGGAAACGGCTCCTGGTGCTTCGGCGGCGCCATGTGCACCGTCATCACCGCGCTGGACTCCAACAGCCAGATGGTCAGCACCTACATCCTGACGGTGATGACCCTGGACCGCTACCTGGCCACCGTCCACCCCATCCGCTTCAAACACGTCCGAACCCCCTCTGTGGCCGGGGCGGCGGTGGCCCTGGTGTGGGTGTTCTCCCTGGTCTCCATCACTCCGGTCTGGATGTACACGGGACTCATGCGTCTGAAGGACGGCTCCGTGGGCTGCGCCCTCCTGCTGCCCGACCCGGCCACGGGCACCTACTGGTTCACCCTCTACCAGTTCTTCTTGGCCTTCGCTCTGCCTTGGGCGGTCATCTGCGGGGTCTTCTTCAAGATCCTCCAAAACATGTCGGCCTCGGTCGCTCCACTGCCCCGGCGCAGCCGCATGGTGCGCACGAGAAAGGTGACCCGCATGGCGGTGGCCATCTGCCTGGCCTTCTTCATCTGCTGGGCGCCTTACTACGTCCTGCAGCTGGCCCACCTCGGGGTGCAGCGGCCCAGCTTTGCCTTCCTGTACGCCTACAACATCGCCATCAGCATGGGCTACGCCAACAGCTGCATCAACCCGTTCATCTACATCGTCCTGAGCGAGACGTTCAAGCGCCAGTTCATCGTGGCCCTCCGCCCGTCCCGCAGGGCGTTCAGGGTGGCCCCGGCTCCGGCCGGCGGCAGCGTGAGCGCGAAGACGGCACCGGACAGCGCTCGGCCGTCGCAGTCGGAGAGGGAGATGCTTCAAAACCTGCTGCCCGTCACCGTGGCCGTGCACTGAGACGGACGCCCGACTTCTCCGTCCACGGACGACGGCCGACAGAGAGCCGACGCCCGCCACCTCGACCAGCTGGCGGTCCCCTCGGCAAACACCTCTGCTTCCTGAAAACGTACATGTCCATTTCCAAATGTGCATTTGTGGGCCCAACCGTGATGTAATCTGGAAGATGTCCAGGCTTGTTTACTGTGAGTAATGGGTACATTGAGTCAATAACATGTTTTTTTAACACATGTATTTCATACGAGAGCCATTAGGGACTGGAAGCCCCAGATGTTTAGAGTGGGTTCACTTCATTGGGCATGTTGTACCACTAGATGCTTTTAGGGATGGCTAACACGATCTCAATCATTTCATACTAGAGCTAAAAGGAGACTTTAGTTTTAGTTCTTTTCGTCAGCCATAACTAAGGTAGTCCATACAAAATAACACGTGTCATACTTCTGCAAAGCTCAACATCAATAGTTGTGAGCTGAAAGATGATTCATAAATAGTTGTGAACATGTAACTGTGATTGGCTGTTTGATTTGCTGCAATCTGTAATCCGTGTTGTCGGATCGCAGGATGTGTTGAGTCAATATGTAGTTACACACTTTGTATTGTTCACGCTCGTCTGGCGTCATGTTTGTGCCTTTGAGCCACACGGCTTCCAGCGACGCATCAACCGCAGTGTCGTGTGTCTTGTTACAGACTTTTGTGCGCACAATGTGAATGTCAAAACAAGTGTCAGCGCAACGCCATGAGAGCAAGTTCAGGCGCGTCAGGATGCGCCGCTCCGTACACGCCATGTGACCCCTGACGAAGTGAGAGCCACAGAAACACACCGACAGAGTGAGCATCACGGCTCTGTCATGTACACACACCCACACACACGTAGATACACAAAGCCAATCCCATGACTCCCTGTGGCTGTTTAGCTTGTGATGCAGTTGTGGGTCTGTGTGTATTAACATCTTTGCTGTGATGAGAGGGATGCTCCGGCATGCTGTACTCCTCCAGGAGCTGAAGGGTGTGAGTGTCTCATCCTGGAGGTCACTCCCATATGTTCAGCGTGTTTTTCATTGAGCGTTTGTGAATTTCCAAAAAAGAAAAAAAAACTTTCGCTTCTGCAACTTTTCTTTGTAAAAATGTGTCAATAAAGTGTTGAATTCAACTGCAGTGTCTCCATTTTACAGTGTGAAGGACACGTATTACGCTGAAAGCCTTTCCATCAGAAACATCCGTCGTGGTAATGTTCTCAGGCTTTAAGAGATTTTCCTCTTTTTCTTTCCTCCTTCTTTCACAGCACCCGGGATTGCATTGCATTCACAGGCTATTTCTTTCAACATAAAGACAACTAACTAAACCTTAAAGAAATTGAATAGTAAAGAATTGATTTACTCAAAACCCTAGTGACAGTATGGTGGTAATAAATGTAAATCCCTCTCATCAATCACAATGGAAATGATTCTCTGTCCCTGTGAGTCTTGAACTAAAGTCAGGATTATTCACTTTTCACTGTGTGTATTAGTCAATATGTACACGATCAAGCATGAGACAATGATGAGGGCAAGAAATGTAGAAAAACCGAGCAGATGACAGATGCAATATATCTATCTGATATAAAACACATCTTCAGTTTAAATATTCCCCTCAAGCAACTCACATTGGTGAAAACAGAAGCAGAATGATTAATCTATTCTCTCATCAGAAGTTTGTTTTAATCTAAAAACAATTAAGTAGAAAAACTTTGGTGAAAAACATATCCTTTAAACAATTTGGGGTGTGATGTAAAAGTTAATGCTTCGTTCTATAAAACCCTGTGAAGGCAAACTGTCCATGAAATCAGTTTTGTAATCTTCCACAGCAGGAGTAAAGACGCTTCTGACAGAACCACAGATCAAAACCAGCGGCTCTTGCCGAGTGAATTTGTTTTGAATTCCAGCTTTCAAAAGCTGCAACTTTAAACGTTGGCGTCAGTGTCTCGGAGTGACCGAGGCATGAGACATCTCAGAGCCGCCCTGGAAACAAAAATGTAAAATATAGCAGAAAGGCCCACGAGCCTGATGCAGAGGTGTTTCCATGCGGGTTCCTGAATGGAGCCTCTGTTTGAAGTGCCGGTTAAGTTATTCTTGTTGCAAAGTCAATTAAATGACTATAAAGAGACAGAAATCGACACAAAAGAGACTCAAAACAAGTCACAAACCAAGTCACACAATAAGCACAAAGAGCTGCAAAGTGACCGAAAAGGATGCAATTACTACAAAGAGATGCAAAACGAGCATTATGAGATTCAAAACCACTTCTAAGAACACAAAATGAGCAGACAGACATGCACAAGTGTGAACACATACACAGCGACTACAAAGAGATGCAAAACAAGCACAAAAAGTTTCACTTCAAACAATCACAAAGAATCTTAAAATGACAAAAAAAGAGATGCAAAACGATGCAAAACGAGCAGAGCCAACCCGTCGTTTTAAATCATGAATGTAGAATTAAATTCATCACCAAAAACCTCAACATGAGTTGGTCCTGCAGACGCCGGCTCCACTGACACACGCGACGCCTTACATCATAAACGATCAGACGTGCACCGCGTCATGACCTTGAGACGCCTCCTGCATCCCAGTGTATTGACATTAAAAATCACTCAATCCTGTTTACCTTCATTGGCGGTTGGTGTAAAAAACAAATGATCACTTTAATCACTGCATCAAACATCACGTGTCTCTACCGTTTGAACATTCGTTCACGGCGTCGGTGAGGCATGACCTTCAGTTTGCCATTTTCACAAATATGATTTCCGTAATGAAGGACTCAGGATATGATTTCCTTGGCTCCGCTTGTTGTTTAAGCGACAAGCTTCGGCTCAATCGTCTCCACAAACCAAATGAACTCTGATCTCCTGCTTTTCATTTCAAATTCAATTGAGCAAAAACCCCATTTTGAGTCTTTCCTCGATGATCGACTGAGAGTCAAAATGGTGAAACGCAGACACGGTGAACATTCCTGGTGACAGAGTACGGACAACGAGGTGATGTATGGCTTCAGAAACTTTCCCCACATGATGACATACATGTTAGAAAGGAACTTTTTCCTCTGTTGGTGAGCAGTAATGGCCTCAGGATATCAACACACCACCAAACCGACCCCCGCATGAGCCGGCAGCGGTTACCCTCTCCAGGAGGACCTGGATCCACGACTGCTGCACCACGGCAATTGTAAGTGGAGCTGTCACGAGATGGAAGACACGCTCCAGAGCCGAGGATGTGTGTGTGATCTCTTTCAATGTTAAAAAGACGAGTTAATGATGACTTCCAATCTGTGGCTCATCAATACAAACAATAAACCGCTCTTTCTTTTAGTTTTGGGGCAGTATTTCTTGGCTCGCATGAAGCAATATTCAATTTAGAAAGTATGATTTTGGTTCCAGCAACAAGTGGCCTAAAGTCAAAATACACAAAAACCCTTTCAGAAGTGTTTGTGGCAAATTGCAGTGTGATAATTATCTACATTTATATACTCATAAAGAAGCAAGTTTATAGGCATCTCTAAATCTTTGGATGTTTTGGGAAATATGCTTTATATCTAATTTTAACAAAATAAACAAACACACAGCCTCTGAATACATCCAGCAACACCAGATAAAATAGGCAGCTTTTCCACACAAATAGAGTATAAGTGCTGATGCTTGAGCTGTTGAGAATAAAATGAACATGCATTTTTTATATGTTCAAGTGCTTCTTAACAAACTAAATAATTAGTCGCGCTACAACCCCGTCATGCTGACACGGATGTGATTATCAATGTTGAAGTGTGAACAGATGAGGACGATGAGGTGGAGGCATTAAACTCAAGGCCTATAAATAGAAATCACTTGCATCGCAAAGCAGTAACCCCGTCTGCGGCCAAGCCACAGGTAATTGCATTTTGTGTGATAATAGACAGAATCAAACGGGCCGTAAGTTTATATTTCAGCAACATACTACAGAGGCTACTGACTGATCTTTCCACTGACGGCATCAGCGATGCTCAGTGGTGATTAATTTATTGCACGGCACATCTCTGCTCCGCTCGCTTCGATTATTCTTAAAGGTTCTCAGCAAAATGTCAGCGCCTCGTTTTCTAACAACCCGAACAGATGTTGGGCCACGTCGCGAGCATGCGGGACGCAGCAATGGGAATGTTTTATTCTGAGTTTTACTCTCTCCTTCCAGTCGGTGAGGTGTCCTCCAAACGTCTGGATGAAGTCATCGATCACTTGAGTGGACAGGACAGAGACCTTCATGTTGTGAAGCTCTTGTTCTTCGGCATTCAGACATTTCAGCTCCAAAAGACTCAACACAGAGGAAGGTAAAACATTCCCATCGCAACACGGGGGCCATGTTTGTGTGTGACGGAGACGCAGGACCTGGAAAAGGGTTCCTGACAGAACGTACTTACTAGAACAGCAGGTCCTCCTCATTACAGCAGCTGATGTGATCAGATCTGGAGCAGGTGGCCGCAAACGTTGGCACATTAAAACATGTTCTTTATTTGAAAACGCCTCCTGGTTAGAGGCTCAATATGTGACGCCATGACAGACATTATAGTCTTAAGTGATATCGGACTAGTAGCTCAAAATGTATTATGTACAGGAGCTGCTGATCATCTGAAGCATAACATTTACATCAAGTGTCAGCGACCATCTCGAGAGCGTTATACAGCACTAAGTACTTACAGTGCAGTACATAATGTATTAGTACTCACAGTACTTAGTGCAAAGTGTCCACACATCCTGCTGCTGGTGGCTGTGTGAGCTCAGATACAGTCAGTGGGGGATCCTGATGAGAGAATGGATCAAGTGAAGAGTCGCTGCGCTGCATACAGACAGCTGATTTGAGGGGTGAAACATACTGAAGCTGCCAATAGCTAAAAGCAGCACGTGATTTAAAGAGCGTCCCCACGCTGGAATCCCCGCTCCCTCTGAGGTCGCTAACAGAATAAGAGCATGAGCGGCATGTGCGGGAAATGTTCGGAGACTTCACATCGATCTAATCACGTTCCTGCGTGACGGACGAGTTTATATTCACGGGAGGTTTCGCAGAACTCCTCCGTCGTCTGGCTTGGTCTCAAACCCGCTTCCCCGGAGCCGCCGCTCCCGCTGATACGCTCTGCTCGAATTCAGCAGAGAATCCGACAGCTTCCAGGAAGCACAGCGGCCTTGAATCCTTCAACAACAACAAAAAAAAAGATAATTGAAAATACCGTCGCTGCATGATCTGAACCGGAGACAAGAAAGGAGACAACACAGCCCGACACCGAGGTGATGAATCATTCAGATTACACTCCGTTCAGTCGTGAGAAAAGCCGTGTTTAATTTGCAATCCGTAAAACTTGCAGTGCATGAAGCAGATATTATAGACAGTCCGGTACAAGGGCTTCTGAGGCCCATTCAGCATGTATTAGTCTGACCTTGTACAGGAGCCTGAAACATACTTAAATTACATAATTACAGGTACAAAAATGTAGACTTTTAAAAAAGTTAATAATAAAATATAATCTAGCCGTATTCCCCAAATAATGTGTCAGAAACAATCCTTTATTTCATTATCATTTCATTTTGGTAAAGAGTTAAACAGTGAATGACACAGCATGAGACGGGGACGCAGTGACAGTGGAGGCGGACACTCGGGGACGCTTGACATCCCATAATGATCCGCGGTGACAGAAACAGTGAGGATGTGACTCAAATGCAGGACATGAACTGCTGCCTACTGTGTTTCCCTTCATGTGAACGTGGCAGAGCAGGATTACCACGAGGACTGCACACATCCCTGTCTGCAGAGACACAATGAGTGTGTGTGTGTGTGTGTGTGTGTGTGTGTGCGCACAGTGTGAATCCTCTGTTCGAACCTGAAAGAGAAAACGGAGCTTTGCTTTTAAAGCTGGTCCTGTTATCGTTGGCACTTTATCAGTAAGAATTCAAATCCGCCTTCAATGAAAGAGACATAAATTCAGGTTCTCGCTCAGCGGAGGGGAAACAGAAAAATTGTTGTTATTGCTCTGCGGGCTTCTGGGGAGGCTGTTTCTTTTTAGTCTGAACAATCTCACCTCCTGCTTTACGAGGAGCCAACACTCTTCATCCAGCCACAGAAGTCAGACCAGAGCTTTTACATGCCACCTTGTAGTCAACATGTATTATTTGTGAGATTCTCTTCATCTCGTGGCGCAGAGCAACACACACCTCTCACATAGATAATCTGCTGGCTGCAAATTGAAGATAAGTTGTAGATAAATCAATATCAATAAAAGTAGTGTGTTTGTTCCTACGTTAGCGATGTCACTTAGCATTTAAGCTCTGATCATGTAGGAAAATATGGCGGGAAAAAAGTGCATTTTTTTTTAATATAACATGAACATGATAGCAAATGACAAAGAAAATGACGTCCGTTGTTCTGGCAGCCGATTTACAATGCAGATGTTATGTTTTGCAGCGTGTAACAATTTGACATGTTTTAGCCCGTGTAACAGACGGTGGTTTTATGAATGTATAATGGACTAAATTGACCGAATCCCCCTCAGCTAAAACCAGCAGTTACCAGTAGAGCGCTTCGTAAAACAAACAAAAAGAGAGGAAAAAGTAAATCACATTACTGCAGTGTTCCTCCTCAGTAAAATTCAACTCTGCATAGATTTAGTTTAAGACACACACAGGTAAGAACCTATAACAGCACTATGAAGGGGAGCGAGAGGATGTACTGCGTCTCCAGCGGCGCCTCCTGCCGGGAGCTTGCGCGGGCGTCCAGAGTAGAAATCAGTAGAGACGTCCTGGTGTTCGGCTGTCGTTCAGGGCCGTCACAGAGGCACTTAAAAAATCAAACACAAAGCCATCAGTCACATGGTAATCGGTGGGATTAACATTAATGATAGTAATGAAACAACCTGACTGCTTTCCACTTGGCTAGCGCATTTCTGAAAACAGCAGCGGGGGAGGCTTCCCAATCACACATCTGTTTACATCCCATTATTTCTTTGTTTACGAGCGTAAACACAACGCTGATGTGCTAGATCTGCTCCCACCAGAAGCACAACAGAGTCAGCCGTGACAACGGCGCCTCCGGCATGACGACCTCTAGCTGGTGAACAGGACCCAGGGGCCGGTCTGCTCCTTACCCAGGGACGTGGTGCTGTAGCGCGTGCGCTGCAGAGTGGCGTAGCTCGGCTTGTCCGACAGCAGGACGCGGTGGGCCGGGGCGGCCACGAGCTCGCCGTTCCTCTGCAGCGAGGCACACCTGCGAAATGTCAAGTCCAGCCTCGTCTGGATGTTACTGGAGCTGTGGGCGCGCTTTATGTCCACGGGGTCGTGAGCGCCGGCCTTGCCGTTGACCAGCTGGGCTTTGCAGTGACGGGCGTCGCAGCCCGGGGGGTGACCGGCCGCCGCCGCCGCCGTCAGCGTTCCATTGGAGAGGGACAGTTTGGCTAAATTACAGCCCGCCAGCTTCTCCGGGTGCCCGAGGCCGTTCATACGCTGCTCGTGCCCCTTGATTGGGGACCCGGGAATGTCTTTCTTCAGGAAACCGGGTTTGAAAAAAGACAGGAGGCTGTCGTGGCTGCGGCCCTCCTGCCCCCTCTGGCCCCTCCTGTCCTCAGGTTGGATGTCTCTCTGCAGCTTGAAGGTCACGCCTGGCTGGGCCTTGCTCCTTCTCAAAGTGGAATCTCTGCTCTGAGGCGCGCTGTGGCTGATGTGCCCCGTCAGCAGGGCCCCTCTCTGGAGCTGCAGCTGGAGGTCCAGGGTCCTGCCGTGGCTCGGCCTCGCTCTCTTCGATGACCTCTGCCTCAGGGAGCCGTCGTCCCTGCTGCAGACCCCCTGGCTCATGCTCCTCTCCACACGGCTCTGTCCCTCTGGCGTTTTGGGGGAGTAACAAGTGTCGGAGCTGGTTCTGTCTCTGTAGCTGAGGCTGCTGCCACTCGGCGAGCTGCAGTCCTGTCCTACGTCAAAAGACCTACCCGGGGCGCTCCTTTGTGGCGGGGTGGCCACCAGCGTTATTATCGGCTCTTTGGTGCATCGGGGGCGGCGCCCAGACTCCAGGTACTCCACCAGCTCCCCGGGTCGGGTCTGGGCTGGCTGTCTGACGCGGTCCTTGGAGCCAAACGACCACCGCAGCGGCAGAACTTTGTTCAGAGTCTCCTTGGGCTTCGTTGGCGATCTCATGCTCACACTCCTGCCTTGACTCGCACGGACAAACGGCGTGGCTTCAAACCCGTCTAGAGGAAAAGACACCACACGTTACACAAGATGCACAAGAATAAAAACAGACAGGTTACATTAATGCATTTTATCAATATAACATTGTAGAAATACATATTTGGAGGCATACGGATACAAAGTCACAATCCCAACGAGTTACATGAATCTTTTTGTTTCTGTGCTATATTTATAAAATGCAATTTATTTACTTCATTTTCCTTCTAAAACTACCTCTTTATATAGTCACTGACAGGAAATGATGCAGCATGCACGTTAGTACTGTTCAGAGTAAGTACTGCTTATGCAAACCAGTTCCTACTACAACTACTTCACATTGAACACAATCACATGAAGTATGTGGAGACAGCGAGGACATGATGGAGACGCCGCTCCAGATCCCTACTTGTTTTGGGGGGTTCGTCTCCAAACACTGGCAGCTCAGGAGACTCTGGGGCCTGAACGGGCCCCGGAGGTCCGGGTCCTCCTGACGCCACGCTGCCCCTCTTACTGCCCCCTGCCAGCCGGACCAGCCAGTGGTCAGAGGTGGATGAGCTGGTGGAACCTGCAAAACAGCAGATAAGAGGGCGGTTGGTGTTTTTTTTTTTTTTTTTTGCATTAATAATTTATCCAAAAACAAGCCGTGTGCAGAGAGTCAGAAGGCTTCTCACAGCAAGCGTCACGGTGAGATGCACACCGCTGAATGAAATGTGACAACAGGATATAATCAGTGTTGTCACCCGACTGTGAACACCCTCATTAGGCTGAAACATGAACATCACTTCTGTCTGCTGGCAGCTGGAGGTTTTTTAAAAACGGTTTTCATTTTGGCAGCTTTATAATCTCATCAAATGTCTCTCTATGTTACAAATGGAAACAAAAACAAAAAATGTAGAACTCTAACTTGATAAATTGAGAGTTTATCTGGACCAACCAGTTGGAAAAGAGCAGTTTTGGTGAGTTTTATCTTGTTACTGTGTCTGAGGCTAGCTGGTCTCTCACATCCAGGCTGTTATGACAGACCATCCACCTAGAAAACTTATCAAAAATGTGTTAATCCACCACTCGGACCTCAACATTATCCACTAGACACGACTGACACGAGGAGGGCGGAGAGGCTGGAGTGTGTTTGACACAGAGAGAAGGGCAGAGAGGCTGGGAGGTGACACAAATAAAGCGATACTACATTTTAGTACCGTCTCGTCATCGTCTTAGTCGTGGAAAAAGAAGTGGGTAACTAACATATTCTGCTCACAGAATTGACACTGCAATAAAAACGCACACCGCCGCTGATACAAAGCGGTGCATCAGCCAACTTGACAGACTGTAATTACAGGGGGGAGAACAACAACTCTGCAGGCCCAACTGTGGATAATGATGGTGTGAGATGTACAGATACTCCCACATTTACCTTCATTATGTCTGTGTTGTGTCAAAAGGATGCGAAGAAGGATCCCACCCGCTCGTTCTCAACATAACGAGCCGCTGCAGAGGATTTGAAAGGACTAACCGGTGACTGAGGAACTGGCCGACCACGGGGGGATGGTGTTCCTCCTCTGGTAGAAGAGGATGTAGGCGCCACGTGTGCACACTTCCGCCTCAGGCACCGGCTCGGCGCTGCTGTCGTCATAGCTGTACCACTGGCCGTCCACCGAGTTCCTGCAGAAGGCTGCAAGCACACGACTGTGGGATAAATGAGAGGCACTCCTGGAGCACCGCTGATTCATATACTAAAAAGATTGTTTTTGAAAGCATCTGTTAATTAAGATGTTGGGTGTCTAACTTTGAAAACTTAAATAAATAGCTTCAAACTCAAATTCTTCATAATATTCCTTCCTGGTCTCATCCCTGCCGTCACACATCATTCACTGTGCGTGAGTGTCACTTTAATGGCTCATTTTTAGTGACATCAAGGTGTGAAGTTTCGGCCCTGCTCCCATGGCAACCTGCCTGTGCAGGGATGTCACCTGTAAGCTCTCACTGACGCACGCTGTTGTGGGATTGCTTCAGGCAGCCCGAATGTGTTTTTGATATCTAGTAGTGCCTTTTTTTGATCAAGATAAAATGAGGCAGCCCGAGGTTCAGGTGTTCCTGTTGACTCCGAGCTGCACAACTAAATTGAAGTGGTGCCGTCGCACAGATCCGCCCACCTGGGAGGTTTCACCAGGGTCAAGTCAGTCCAAACCTTTTGCTGTCTGTTTAATTTGTTGTCATCGGATTTTATCCTTCACGTTTTGGTCTCTATTGACTTTTTATTCCCTGCGTCAGTAAAAAAGAACTTTATAACGTTTATAAAAGGTGCCGTGCAAATGGATATAAATACTCCTGCAGGTAATTCAGACCTGTGTAATGTCCGCCGTGCATTCCTCCGTGGTGGTTGCACACGGCGTACAGGTCGTACAGGAAGTCCGGAGGAGCCAGGTCAGGCCGGCGGGGCTGCGTCCAGCCGGGCTGGAGAGGCGGCTGGTGGGGGGCGTGGCTGCGGCTCACCATGTGCGGCGTCATGTCCAGGCCCGCCAGGGGGAAGTGCACGAACGTGGTGAGCTTGTTCCTCCGCTCCCCCACCTGCCTGAAGCGCTTCAGGTGGAGGATGAGGATGTCCGGGAGCGTCCACAGCGTCATCTTCACCATGCCCTGCTGCAGCTGCTGACAGTGGGGGCACTTCCAGGCGTCGTCTGGGGCGAGCTGGTAGAAGAGAGGGGAGAGGACAGGGGAGAGGGGAGAGGAAAGGGGAGGAGAGGAGAGAGAAGAGGAGAGAGAAGAGGGGAGAGGAGAGAGAAGAGGAGAGAGGAAAGAGAAGAAGAGAGAGGAGAGAGGAGAGGAGAGAGAAAAGGAGAGAGAGGAGAGGAAAGGGAAGAGGAGAGAGGAGAGGAGAAAGAAGAGGAGAGAGAAGAGGAGAGGAGAGAGAAGAGAAGAGAGAAGAGGAGAGCAAAGAGAAGAGGAGAGAGAAGAGGAGAGAGGAGAGAGAAAAGAAGAGAGGAGAGGAGAGAGAAGAGGAGAGAGGAAAGAGAAGAGGAGAGAGGAGAGAGAAAAGGAGAGAGGAGAGAGGAAAGAGAAGAGGAGAGAGAAGAGGAGAGAGAAGAGAGAAAAGAAGAGAGGAGAGGAGAGAGAAGAGGAGAGAGGAAAGAGAAGAAGAGAGAGGAGAGAGAAAAGAAGAGAGAAGAGGAGAGAGAAGAGGAGAGAGGAAAGAGAAAAGGAGAGAGGAAAGAGGAGAGAGGAGAGAGAAAAGGAGAGAGAGGAGAGGAGAAAGGAAAGAGAAGAGGAGAGAGAAGAGGAGAGGAGAGAGAAGAGGAGAGAGGAGAGGAGAGAGGAGAGGAGAGAGAAGAGGAGAGAGGAGAGGAGAGAGGAGAGGAGAGAGAAGAGGAGCGAGAAGAGGAGAGAGAAGAGGAGAGAGGAAAGAAGAGAAGAGAAGAGGAGAGAGGAGAGAAGAGGAGAGAGGAGAGAAGAGGAGAGAGAGGAGGGCGGTCAACAGAAAGCTCAACAGAGTCATATTCTTGTAAATCTGTGCTTGCTCCTGAGGGAATGTTGGGTTTCTGTACATTATTGAATAGATATAGATGAATTAATGAGACATAGATTAATTACAGTGTGTTATGACTCATCACTGTATGAAGGTAATTCAATTTAATATCAGAGCTGTTGCCGTGGCTCCTACTTTAAATCTCTTTCCACATCTCTCCAGTGATTCCCGCCTTGAATATTCTGCAGCAAAGACTTCTTGCATTCAACAACAACCATTAGCATGTCTACTTACTAGTGTGAAAGCTAGAAAATGATTCTGCACTGGCGACATCCAAAAAGAGAAAAGAAAATAAAAATGCTAAAACTCCTTCAGACATCCCGTCCCTCCGTGGCGTGTATGAGACTCCAGAGTGATTTAATTTGGTCGGGGGCGTTCTCTTCCAGTCACACAGCCTCGCTCTCTGAGAGGTGCTTTGATGAAAACTTAAACGCTTATTTACCACAAGCCACGTGATCAAGAGATGCTGGATGTCAGGATCAGGGAAGCAACAATATTATTTCCCAGATGTACTTCAAGAGATGATGGTAATGCTGAAAGATTTAAACAAAAGAAAAGACACTTCGAAGGCAATAGTGCTACATTTAATGCTGCCATCACGGCCTGAGCTCTGTTGTTGTTCTGGTTCAACAGTTAATCCTGATGCGAATGAACGGTTTTGGTCTCATTGGCGTTGGAGCGATGTGAACAATGTCTGTTAACTATAAACAACTGTTTCCCTTGTTTTTGGCCTCAGAGGTGTGTGTGTGTGTGTGTGTGTGTGTGTGTGTGTGTGTGTGTGTGAGAGAGCGCTTGCAGGCGATGTCTGGACTTAACCTCGGGGAAAAGAGGAGAAGAGATTCAATAATTATGAAATTATCTCTTCATCTTTTAAGGCTTAGATAGACAGAATAACACAGTCTCACTAATGTGCCAAAGTGTTCCCTCTGATGTCCCACAGGCTGTGAGAGGATGGCTAATATTGTGACTGCAATATGATGATGGACGTTATCAAGTCTGGGATTCTCACATTTCTAGCACCGACGGGCAAACTAAAAACACACAGCTGTTGTTCCTTCAGACTAAAATGTCAAACGTGTGGGCCCATTGAGAGCATCACTGGTCCACTGGGACCAGCGCAGACTGTCTGCAGTGCCGAGCTTGAGCCTGCAGCGCCACTGGGTGGTGGCACCAGGTAACAGCAGCAGTGTCACAGCCGATCCCACGCAATCGGCTCGACAGCAGTCGAGAAGGAAAGAAGGAAGAAACAGGACATAAGGTGTGTGTGTGGTGTTACATGTGGCCAAAGAAATAACACTCACCTCATACTTCACAGTCAACAGCGACACGCTAAGGTTTACTATTGTTGGGCTGAGCTGCACGTTGGTAAAGAGAACTGACGCTCGCCTTCACTGCAGTGATGATAGTAATGACCGGCTTAATTGGCTGCATACTTCCTCATTCATTTGTCTTTGTATTTCAGGAGTTCAGTGCAACAAGAAGCTTTTCAAGCCGTGCGGAAGGTTTTTTTCTAAACTGCACAACGTTTGCATTTCCTGTGTTTCACACACTGACGGTGCTCATAGACACAAAGTCCACATGATTCCCTTATTATGAATATAACCTGCCTTAAATAACGCTTCATTTCAATTTTATCATTTGTTTATATGATCTATTATTTGTGTAAATGTATTGATAACTTTGTATTTCTTGTTGTTTGACGGACAGTGTGCAACATGACATAACAACTGTGTTTATCGTCAAACTCATGAGCGTCAATCAACTGAAGACCTGATGTATTTTTTAATCTTTCATGTTTTATTTGAATTTGACATCCTATATATATGTATATATTTAGACAACTGTTTCACACTTTTCCTGTTCAAACATCTGCTTTGAAAAATCGCCAAAATAGTTGCTGCAGAAAGTCAAAATCTGTTGTCATTCGGACAATTGTGTTGCATACGAGGGTAAACGGCTTGTTTTGGGTCGTTTTGTAGCTCTCGCCTGTCTGCATGGTTAACAAGAGCAGTAACATGCTGTGACGTAAGGTGATCAGGGCTCCCGGAGGCTGACAGTCAGGGTTCCTGCAGGTATCAAAAGACAACAGACTACCTGTTCCTCTTTGGTGTAGAGCTGGAAGCACTCGTCCAACGTGCAGCTGTACTGCTGGACGTGCTGCTGCTGCTGATTCCTCACGCTGTCCGCGTCCTTCACCACCTCCTCCTGAATGTTCCCAAACAGGCTGTGTGGAAACAGGACACGACAAGGTGGTGATAATATACACTGCAGCTTCAAGTCAGGACAACACAGAGAAAGGCGAGAGTAGACCGATGGTGGTCTGCGACAGGAAGCGTACTGACCAGTCTTTGATCCTGTGCTCCCACTCGATGATGAGCTTCACGTGTGGGGCTCCTCCCGAGCAGCACAGCTTCAGGGCTCTGAAAGACGTCAAGGTGAAAGGTCATCAGCGCGCAAAGTCCATCAACTAGTATACACTAGTATTGAGGCTTCTTAGCCACTAGGTGGCAGAGTTCAACAGCAGAACTCAATGAAGCGGGAATGACTAAACGACTGTTGTGTTAGAGGGAGAAAGTAACTGTGTGAGATTGTGATGGGGACTTAGCTGTATATGTTTAGCTAAATCAAGATAATATTGAACGATACACGATAGCCTTTTGTTTTGGTCACAGCCGTCAGAACAAAACATGGTTCCCACACTTCTCAACTGAAAGTATACACTTCTTTTTCCTGGATTCCTAATCACACCTCAGACCACATTGTGGGAAGTGGTTGGGAGCTGAAGATAAAGGCATTAAGTGGTTCTTGAGTAATGATAATCTTTGCACAAACTACCATTTCAAAAGGTCAACAATAAACGTGACTGGGTGCTACCGTAAGGGGACGCACATCAAGCAAAGCTCAACTCAAACCTTACAAGTAGCGTCTCAAACATGTCTCAAAGGGAACTGTTGAAGCAAAGAGAAATGGTAATGTGCCTATTTACACAGTTTTCACTAAACTGTGCTATATGTGACACTTGAGAGCAACTCTACGGCCTTGCTAGCAGCTCCGTTAGCTAAAATTAGTCACAAAAATGGTCTGACCTAAACGCTAAAATCTGTCGGCTAGCATACTTGCTATAACGCAGTGATTTGGATCTTTTTGCTTTTGAGAAACACACTCGGGTATATACAAGGTTTTCTATCTTAGTTTAGCACGCTGGCATGCTAACGCTTGTTAATTAACACGCAACACAAAGTTCAGTTGAGGCTGAATGACATTAGTTTAGCAGCTATTTGGTCATAAGGACATATTGACGAGTAGATGAAAAGTTAGAGGATCAAAGTTATTACAATTACTGAGGGGAGAAGGAATGTCTGCACTAAATGTACTGGCGATCCATCCAAGAGCTTTCTAAGAGGTTTCACTAGAAATCACACCTGCCAACCTCATGGTGGAGCTAGAGGTGAAGTAAAAGAGTTCACCAGAGCCATTGGGATTCATGGCAGTGGTGGCCTGGCTAACAGACACTGCCATCCATTAAGGACACAATGTTAGCGTGGGTAAAATCAGCCAAGGATTACGTCAATATGCTCTTTGCTAGAAGGACCACAGTATTCCACATGAACACAGACAGCCGTGCACAAAGCAGACTGAAACACTTGTACCGGTACATTCCTGCGCTGAGTCGGGGTGACTTGAGGAAAGAGAATAGTTCTGAGTCATTAGAGTTCAATCTCCATCATTACATTAGTTTCTAGGATACAGTGTGCAGCACATTTGCATTTAAAAAGATTTCAAAAGCTTTTGCCACATTAGCGCCATTCAACGAATGAACTGCTCTTAGCGACGACACAAATGGAAGTCTTTTCAAGACCTTGCCCCCTTGAAACAGCGATTCACTGCACGTGAATCGCTGTCACACGAGTGTACTGCTTTGTAGAAGGGACAGAATGTCGGCACATTTCAGTCAATGCTGCAAAATCTGTTTTATGACATGCATAAAAAGAAGATAGAAAAACATTTGTGTCGATGAGACGGTCATCAAAATGGGCTGGACATCTTAAACAGTCACATTAGTGTGTCACATCAGCTTTTACGTCAAAATGTCTCCAGTAACTGGCTGCCTGGCCTGTGGTTGTTGCCTCCAAGAAACACTTGATGAGATTAGAGCAAATTCAAATTGCATTATTATTGATTGCATCAGATAAAATTTGAAAGAGCCTGTGGGAACATTGGGTCATTTCAGCGTGGAAAATTGGGACCATCATGGAGCAGTAATTCCACAACATAAAAACACATTTAGAGTAATCTAATAATGCTCTCGTCTAATAGAATAATGAAGTGTCCAGACAGCCAACGATAACAGTCACCCTGGACCGCGTGCTGATGGTGTTTGCACCTGCAGGAATACAGAGATGTGTCCACAAAAAAACACAGCAGGACCTATTAATGCATGAACGGTTATTCATTTATACTTGGCCTAACACCCTAAAGCCGCAGAGAAAGATTCAGCAATCAACAGCCCCAAAACTGTACAGAACAACAGCCAATAATAAAGAGAAAAAGATACACGTACAGTGAACTCTGGTGAAAAAACAATTAACACATCCAGAGGAGCAGGGCTTGTCTGAATAGGTTTGGAATAAGAGTCAGTAGAGTGTGTGGGTGTGTGTATATGTGTGTGTGTGTGTGTGTGTGTGTGTGTGTGTTTCATGACTTTCTGACAGCCTCACCTGTCGACAGCGGGGTGGTAGAGCGGCCGCCCGTCCTGAGGAGACAGGTAGCTGTAAAATGCAGATCCTCCCACCACGCGGACGTTGAACAGCACTCTGGTATTCTGAAAGAAGAGGGAACAATCGTCCACATGAAGACAACAACACTAAACAACACTGGTGTTGCATGTCCCTCAGGATGAATATTAATAAGTTTGACCCCCTGTCTTTTCACTGTCTGGCGTCATCTTCAGGTATAATTTTTAATTAGCCCATTACTTTGACTGATGACCAAATATCCTGCAAAACTAATCACCTTCCCATCAGCCTCAGCTGTGCCTTTAGGTGCCAATTATTAAATGTTAGCGCGTTAACTCGCGACGGTGAGTTACAATGTAAACAATGCGCCTGCTCTACATCAGCACGTTAACGTTGTCATTATGAGCCTGTCAGTGTGCTGACGTTAGCGTTTAGCTCAGAGCACCGCTGTGCCTAAGTGCAGCCTCAGACTCCGACAGCGAGTCTTGTTGAGATCTAAAATGAGCACCATGACCGCAACACGAGAGGATGCTGCTGCGAGCGCTCAAACTACGACGGGTTTCATGACGGCGAGATGAGAACACTGAGCTCCAGGTTTAAAAGTAGCAGCAGCAACATTTGTCACGACTTTGCTGTTATTGGTTTGGAGACTTCCATAAACAAGTGGGCTCAAATGGTTTTATGAATGCAACATGTGTGTGTGTGTGTGTGTGTGTGTGTGGGCAAAAGAATTGTGCACGTTTCTCTGCTTCGATCTAAAAGGGACACAAAACCAAGGTGGTCAGTTTTTTAAACTTCACATCAAGCTTCAGCATAAGCGTTGTTCAGGTTCAGCAGTGATTTCACTCCCGTTTTCTCAATACATTGGTGTTCTGCGGGAAATAATTATTTCAAGCAATCAACCCACTTGCATCAGATCAACAACACTTGACTTTAGTGCACGTATTTGACGCTGGCACATGCCGGCGAAGTCTTGTTCCTCGATTTGTTCTGAATCGGCTGCTAAAAAACAATAAAAAACAAGGCTGAATTAGGATCCAGTGGATTTAAACGCCGCCGCATTTTTACTCTCACAGGGTTGACTTTATTCAGCGAGTTTGCTGTGAACGGGCTGAAGCAATAACCAAATAGTCAGAGGAGAACAAAGTAGGCCATCATGAAATATAGGCCGGGACCTGCACCTGATATTTTGAGCTCACAGCGGTTCAGCTTGAATCAACATGTAACACCTCGACACGCAGCACCGTTTTGTTTGCATTCAAAGTCTCATCTTACAGGGAAAAAAAGAGAATAATAAACCCTTAGATCATCAGACCACTGGCTCGCATCGCTCTCGACTGGACTGGAAAGCCGAGTTGAGCAGAAGAAAAAAGAACAAATATTTCCCTGATACCTTCTTGTCCTCAGCTGAAGCCTGCTTATATTACTCTGAGATCTGCTTTAGATTGGAGGTGCGTTAGAGGAGCGAAGGGGCGCTTTGCAAAAAATGAAATTGATTTTCTCTTGTTCCAGTGAAGTCTAGTGTTGGAGCTGCTGGCTGAGCTCAAACGCAAACAGCCACTGTGAGTCCTGAGAGGAAAGCTCCATGCAGCGGGATCTATCTGATGACAAGGAGCGCAACAAAGAGGATGGAGCATTCCTGGAAAATATTGACATGCTGAACACATGAAACCCCTGGAACGAATAACCTGAGGGGGAAGTTATACAACAGGGCGAATGCCTCACATGCGCAATACACAGTACTGTTTCACGTATCAGTAGTGCTAATGCTGCAGTAGTTACCACTTTTCTTGATGTTGGAACACATAACATTGAGCTCTCACTGAGCCGTGTAACCAACACCATGTTATCTTCTCCTCGGCGTTGCAGCATCGTGCGCTGAAGGACACTGCAGGTATCAAACTTCCCCGTGGTGCCGAGGTGTCGGGAGGTGCTTTTCCAGAGAACTTTCTGCCTGTTCATTTTCAATCTGCTGCATGCAAAACAAAACAAAACAAAACCCGGAGTGCCAGATGACAAGTGAAACGCCCAAATAAGTTTTCTTTTTATTACAGACTTGGGCTCACTGTGAGTGCCAGTGACAGGCTGGGAAGACCACCCACAGAGGCCTCCCAACCTCTCAGAAATAGAGTTTTTCTTTCTAAACACTGTTTCAAAAACCACAGCCAGATTCCTTGAAAACACAAGACATATGTTTCAACACCTTTCAAAAAGGTATTGTATTTGCAAAGCTTCTGAAAGATCCACTTGGTCTACTATTGAATTGTCTGTGCACTATTTTTTAATTACAAACGTAGCGTAGCTTTATGTAGCTGTGGAGCTTCGTCTTTCTCCACATGTTGAAGTGGTTTGCCCGGGGATCAAACCAGAAAACTTTACATTGAGGAGTTTGGATGCTGGTGTCTTTGTCAAAGAAAGAAGTTTAAATTCCCAGAAGGGGTTGTTTATTGACGTATAAAGAAGTTCAAATCTCTTAAGCTTGTGTTAACCGCAGACCTTACTTCAGGCATCTAACCAAATCCCCGTTCAAAAAAACACATTGACTTTGAGACGAGGGAACCGGGGAAAAGATGCTGACTCATTTCTGGATTTTGGGACTCATTCCTGCAGCACTCGATATAGCTGTTGCTCCTCACTGGATACGCTCCAGCAACACATCCCAAACTAGGCATCTATGATATTGTGACGCTCAACCAATGCATTGTTTAGTCCTCTTCCTAACAGCCTTTCTCTTGTAAAAATGAAACAATCAGTTGGAAGCATAATCAAATCTCTTTCTGAAGAATTTAAAGACATACATATGTGAACTGTATTTGCTGAGCGAGGACAGAAAGCTCGACACATGAAGCATCAGGGTTGAGGCTTGAACTGTCAATCGTTGAGGTTCAGACAAAATCATCTGGAAGTTAAATATTGTATTGTGTGTGTTTATGTATCCATGTCTGAGTGGACATGAAGAGGAATCTGGGAGAGAAACACCAGAAACAAGAATAAACACATCATTGTCTGTCTGTCTGAACAACAAGAAAATTAACAAACGAGCATCTGAGGTCTGGCCAGGCTCAGAGCAACGTCACCCTGTCGGCGAGACTGCTGAGAAAAGGAGGGGGAAACTTGTGAAAATTCATCTCATCGTCCTGTCAAGGGACCGCAAGCGCGTCAGGGCTCTGCGGAGATTCAGAAGTCTCTCACGTTCCCCCATGAGAAACTCCTTGGTCTTGCTTTCAACCAATTTTAATCGCTTTTGGTGTTCAGAGAGGAATGTTTGTGGCATTGTTTATGGCTGACAAAGCAAAAGATCTCCAATTGCACAGAAGAACAGAACAGTGTTTCCTTCTGTTGTCTGTGTGTGTATAGAGGGATTTACCTTTGTTGGTGTAAGTAACGTACGGGCCAATGCACCATTTGTCAACATAGAAACAGAATAGGAGTAGAACAGACATAGGTGAGGTCATTTGACGAGTAAAACAACAAAACTGCAGCAGAGACGGGTCACTGGCTCGCTAGCTAATCTTTCTCTGGACTGGTGGGTACTGCAACAGTGCTGCCTCAGGAGAGCACAGAGAAATTAGCAAGCTAGCTAACTTGTCAGCTGTTTGCTAATTAGGTTACTAGCTTTGTAATTCCACCATGCTTTACAGGGTTACAGAAAATGAGCCGGACAAAGTTGTCGATCTGCTAGCGCTAGCGACGTGCTTTGCTCCGAGTTTGCGGTTGAAGCAATAAGTCGTTACAGTTCACTCCAGGACTGAATTATGCTTCTAGCTGTGCTTTAGTGAGCGTCAAGGCAGCCACTGCTAAAATGATGACGTCAGGAGCAGGAAAAAGTGCCAGAGAAGGCCATACGCTTTTGTTTTTGAATTGCATCTTTGCCGAAGCTAAAATTAGACAGTAGCGGAAACATCCACTTGCGTGTGTATTTCATTGATGCAAGAAAACTACAGATTCTGTGGCGATGAAAGACTGAGAGCAAACATCTGCTCTGAGCACTGCTCCAGCAAACGTATTATCCTGAACGAGCCTGGTTTGAATCAATGGCTGACAGCATGGGGCACAAAGGAGACAGCAAATCTCCAACAGAGTTACTGAAGACGCTGCACCTGACTCTTCTCCTCGGCTCTCTGCTGGCACTTCTCAAAGAGCACTGAGTAATAGGCGGCAGGCTGGTCAACCGTTTCCGAGCACGACCCGCATGCCCTGTGCGGCTCTTTACTGCAGCTGTGTGTCAGCTGTCAGCAGCGGCTGAGTGGAAATCTGTTTGGCGACATGTCAGTGAGCAGAAACCAGCGAGAAAATGGACCCTTTGGCTTAAGTGAAGTAAATAATTGATTCGACAGCGACCCACTGTACAGCAGCGGTGCCTCTCAGCAAGCTGCGCTGTTTGCATTCCTATCAGGACGACCCGTGTCTCACAGCAGTCACACCGGTGGTGGCAGTAAACAAGGGGAGCGACTCACCGACTGAACCAATCAAGTCTCATTAGCACACACTGCCCTGCAGCCCGTCACAGCAATACATATGCAAATACATCACAATGTACATAGAGAGAAGGAAATATGTGTTTGACTATTCAAATTAGAGCATGATTCAACATATAAGATGGAAACATGATAGATTAGCAGTGTGTGTGTGTGCATGAAATTATGAAACACATAAACTTCTGATGATTAGTGAGTTAGCCAGCTAACTTTGGGCTTCACTAAGACCTTCTATCTTCATAATGTGATAACTGCATTTTCATTTGCCTAATTGTAATAATCAATTTATATAATCACTGACATTAATTGGTTCAGTATAAAGGAACTATTATACTCGCTGCAGTGAATCAATGGTGTGATTATTGGAAATAAAAAGTGAAGCCACTGTGTCTAAAAGGGCTTTCTAAAAATTCCCTCATTTATCAACACACTAACAGGAATGAACGCAGCAAACAGCCGTCAGTGTGTCTCTGTCTTTCTTTGAGTGTAAGTGTCCCTGTGTGTGTCCGTGAGTGTTCGTCCCAAACCTTTAACCTGACTGGTCTGGAGCGCCACCGGGTGCAGCGAGAAGAAACAAATTCCTTTCTGCCTCCAGCTGGCGCTTTAAGCTCTCCCACCTGCACCACACAGGGCCATTGTGTGGGCATGCTTTTCTCTGTCCCGAGCCAATAAACCTCGTCTCGGAACAGGTGCGCCGGTCGGCACGACAGGAGGGATGTCCCCACGTCCCCGTCTGCCTCCAGCAGGTGCTCAAAACGCGCCCGCCCACGCGACGCGGCTCTTAAACTGTATGTTTCACAAGCGCCATAAAACTATTTCTTTTGACTTATCACACAGAGCAGCACTGCAACTTCAGTCCAGGGGTTTCCTGGTTGAGATGCAGTTAATACTAAATAGAACAAATAATAAATCATCCGCTCCAGCTGGCAGTTGCAGAACTCTCAGTCGATGTCTGGGTTGGAATGAAAACGACCATGCTTTGGTCCTTTTAGCCGCCTGTCTGTATGCCGTTGCATCCACCTGCAGATCCTTTGAGATGTGCTTCATGTCAGTCTGAATGTGAGTCAGTGAACGCCCACCAGTGTGATGATGCATCGCCCTAAAGCTGAGGTTCCTCGCATGGATCAACCGTCACATCAGCCGTGCATAGTATACCTGCGCCTGAGCCCCGTTGATCATCAGGTAGTAAAGCTTGCTGAGGATGCTCTGCTGCAGCTGGTCCCAGGAGATGGATCGGTCCTCCCTCATCAGGAATGGAGGTCCAAACCTTTGAACAACGAATAGAAAAGAAGTTGACACATAAGCGCTCCACATTAGCCCTGGCCGACTCGCACGTCCCCTCCTCCTATTGTAATGTAAATAATAACGCATTAACTTTATCGGCACGAGAGCAGAATTCTCATTACGGCATATCTATGGCCGGACGGAGACAGATAATAAGGAGGGAAAATAGATGATGAGGAGAGGGACAAGCATCCCTCTGAAAGGAGAGATCACGTGACACATTCACCATAATACCCATTTAATTGAGGGCAGCCCTCCATTGTATGCTTGAGATTTATTAGTATGAGACCATGTGAGCATGCATGTGCATAAAGAGACTAACAAAGACACACACATGCACACACACAGTGACTGACTCTAGGATGCTAATAAACGGCAGATTAATCAGAGGAGTAACGGATGAAAAGCTTTGTTGCATCTGTGCAGGCACGGTTTCATCCTTTTGAATTATTTCATGTGATGTTTTCGAGCTTCTTGCAAACATCAAACTCAAACACACACACTCGCTCGTGCGTGTTTTCTCTTTAGATCAGTGGTCCCCAAACTACGGCCCGCGGGCCGGGTACGGCCCTCCTCCACATTTGTCCCGGCCCCCTGGACAATACCAGAGACGCATTATGATTTTTTCTGACTTGAAAGAGTCATTCTGAGTATAAACAAATATAATCATAATAAAATCTACTGGGATGAAATTCATCTCCACAACCATACTGGTAGTGAAATGTTTTGTGCTGTGTCGGCGCCGTATCACTTAGTTTGGTTTCTCAGCCTGCTTGCTTTGTGGTTTTCACAGGGAAGTTGATGAGAGAGAGCTGGAAACAACGGTGTCTACATGTGCATGAAGTGACTAACAAAGACACACACATGCACACACACAGTGACTGACTCTAGGATGCTAATGAACGGCAGATTAATCAGAGGAGTAATGGATGAAAAGCTTTGTTGCATCTGTGCAGGCACGGTTTCATCCTTTTGAATTATTTCATGTGATGTTTTCGAGCTTCTTGCAAACATCAAACTCAAACACACACGCGCTTGTGCAGTTTTCCCGTTAGATGATACTTGGACACCACTGAGTAAATGGGGTGGGGTTACTGTTCAGGATGGTAAGAAGCATTAACATTCTGTGGCGGCTGAGAAGCCGCAGCTGCAGCGACCACGACACGGGATGAGACAATATACTCATCAAAGACAACCTAAAAGTACAATTACTTCAGTTGGAAGCTTCAAGAGACAAAACAAGTCCACTCTCTTGCTGAAGGGTTTGTGGCAAAGAGATTTAGGGTGTTGAATACTCAGTACATTGTGTGAGCAACTCTCTTGCTCCTCCTCCTCCTCACAGCAAAAGCATCACCTCCAAGTCTACATTTATTCTTATTTCATTCCAGCATGCAGTGAAATTGATTATCTACATGAAGTGATCCATATCCGTCTTTCCTCCCGCCTCCACAGAGAATCAGTAGCAAGCTTCAACAAGTAAAATGTTGAGAAATCTGATTACAAGTAAGATTTAGGTTTCACACATCGCATGTGAAACTTGAATCCCATCGGTCGGTTTCACAGTTTGGACGAATCAATGACAACTAAGAGCTTTCACACTCCGCTGACTTTCAGAAATGTACCTGTGATGCTATTCTACAGAAAACCAGAGCGAGAGACGAGTACGGGACTCCAATGTCATTTTCTTGGCACACGCACTCCTCCAGCTGCCACCTGACGAGAGCGAGATAGGTGGGGGGTTTGATCAACGAGGGTGAGGCGTTTGAAGGAGAAAGTGAGACATGGATGGGCTTGGACTTCCTCGCAGCCGCGCTGGCGAGCTCGCCCGTATTGATCCTGCTGGACTCTGTCAGGGAGACGGATGTCTGATCTCTGTTTAGTGCCAGATGTCAGATTCCTCGGTCGTTTGGTCTCAAACTCTTCTCACGGTGAGATGCGAGTCCTCTCTGCCACTCTGTGACCTTGACGAGACAGACGGTTCGCGGTGAAACCAACAAAAAGTCAGAACTGGCATTTTGCTGAAGTCCTCCTCAAGTTACTGCCGCTTCCGCCCGTCGAGCTTTCCGGCACACCTGCGTGAAGCGGCGGCCGATTTACTACGTGGAGGCCGTCGTCTTTGAAACAACGGGTGTCCGCTTTCACATGGAGGTAAACAAAAGCGGGGCTCTCGTTTTTAGCCGACAACTGCAGATTTTATCAGCTGTGGCTCGGTAGTGTAAGCTGATGCCTGGTTAATTGAAAACGATCTTTTTTGTTGAGTTTAAAACGAGAATTATGCAAATCCCAAACATGCCTGAGGCTGGATATGTGATATAATGATAAAATACTAAAAGAGAAGTTGGTTGAGATCTGAAACCAAGTAAAGGGCCAGAGTCAAAGATATCAATCTTTGATGTTGCTGTCCACTTTAAATTCCTTCATTAAAGGCGCAAAAATATGAAAAAAGTTTGTTTTTGAAGCATTTAGTGCTTTGAAACCGTTTCAGTGCAAATAACCGGTTAACAAAAGTGACCAGGTCTGCTGAGGCTCTCGGCTCCTTTAAATCCAGATTGAAGACTTTTCTGTTTGCTGTTGCCTTTCATTGAAATTATCACGAATTCATCAATTTCTGCATCTCACTGCATTTCATTTCTTAAACTGCACTGCAACTTTTATTTTATTTTTTACATTTCACATTTTACTGAATGTTCTTAATTTATTATTAAATTAAATATTACATTTATTATTAAATCTTGTTTTCTTTGCATTATGTTTTGATGCTTGTAATGTTTTATGTGAAGCACTTTGAAAGGCCTTGTTGTTGAAATGAGATCTACAAACACACTTGCCTTTCCTCGTGAGCCTCATGTGTCGTTTGAACGCACACGACGCGACAACAGCAGAGAGACGCAAAGGGAACAACACGACAGACAGGTCTACTCTCTCAGGAAAAACAAATGGGGGGGTCATTTGTTTTTAACGTGATATTGACGCCAGAGTCAATCTTTAAATCGAGGCGTAGGAATCTGTCGTGTCGATACCTTTTCCTAAAAGCGAACCAAGAGGACCGAGCTGTTATCTTAAGCCCGGATAAAGCAGCACTGTGAACACCACGGGGGGGGGGGGGGGTCCAGTCAGGGGTTTTTGACAGCGCTATCTGTAACCACACAGGACTAGTTAGTTCATCTAGTCAGCTATCGACACTCCTTTTGGCTCTGTAAGTAGTGCGTGGTTACTTCTGGAGGTGGTAACCTGGTTTGCAGCTTCCACTGGAGCAGAGCAATGCACCGTTTCACATTTCCCTCGCAATTTTCGCCGTTTTGTTTTGGTCCAAACACCCTTCAAGCTCTCGAGCACCCCTCTCACGAGAGCCTCGAGCGCGTCACTTCAACATGAGAAGTGGCCCAAAGCTCAACGGGCCTGCCTCGCGTAGTAACGGTTGCTAAGCTGGGACGGCGGGGCATTGCAGAGGGTCACTTGATGTAATTACCTCACAGCCTGCTGGCCGGCCCCCGCGGCGTTGCACACCAACAGCAGAATCTTTACGGGGACGCCTTGGTTGAGGAACTCCGACGACAACGCCCCGGATGAAGGTAACCTCTGACCCTCGGGACCGGTGGAGTATGGAGATGACGGGAGGCTGTGATGGTACCCTGGCGGAGGAGGACAAAGTCAGGGAGGAGCTGTGAGAACAAACTGGAAAGAGACTAAGATGAGTCATAGAAAGAGGACAGAACCAGGAGATAAAAACAGTTTTTATGTATTTTTTTATACCAGAGATACAATCTCAGTCTCTTGATAAATCCTGCTGATACTTAAGCCATCACATATCCATATCGCAATGTTTTGGCTCTAGGTTACCTTCAAGGATGTCACACACGGACGGCTGACATCGTGACGCACACGGCATTTCACATTTTCTCCTTGAGGGGAAGACAAACTGATTTCCTGTGCTGAAAACGTGGCCCTTAACACCTCTAACAAGGACTGAGGAGGAGAATTGAGATGTACAAAGTGGCGAGGCAGCAGCTTTCTATTTGGGGAACAGTGATTCAGAGGGGAGAACAGATGGACCAATGGCGGCCTGCACTCTCAGCAGGAGGTATTATCTGATGCAGCTTCTGCTCCACATCCCGTCCTGGTGGGGTGCCAAGCAGCACCACTTCTCCCTCGTCCCCCGTCTCTCTATCGACACAGAGGACTGTGACTGACTGAGCGGGCGGAAAAAAAAAGAGCAGAGATCATAGGATCCTCGTGAAATATGACGTCAGCAGAGCTGCGACCCCCCCTCCCCCCTCGCTCCATTCACAGCGGGCAACCTCTGGGCTTACCAGAAGTTCACGGTGATAAATCACGCGGTGAATTAGACTCGCAGACACAGACGGGGAGGTTATTGATGGACCACGGTGGCTGTGGCTTCACCAAAACGTTTTGTTAGACGCCGCTGTTTACACCTGACGCCGGATTCATCACTGACAAAAGCAAAGGCCACCGCTGAACGTCCCGCTGCAGATATCTGCGCAACGTCGCGAGCGCCAGACCCCTCTTACAGGAATAACTGAGGTGTGAGGACGTTAAGCGCCGTGTGAGGGGCGGGACCTATTCCAGACTAATCAAGAGTCCACATGTAAACGTGTCCTGACCCCCGAGACTGAGAGTAATGGAAAGCATGCGCGGCTTTCCATTCATCAATGTCGCTCTAATCAAACAAGCGGTAAAACTTGCTGAAATAACGGGCGGTAATTTACATGAACAGCGACCTCTGGCAGCTGCGGGGGTGATTTATGGGGTAAAATCTCCTTTTAAATGGCCAGCAAACATGTTCATGAAACAGCAGTAAAATGCAGAGGTCACCTCCTGGGCTGTCCCGCTAAGATTTATACAGGGACGCCGGGGAGGAGACCTGCACCCCGTCGCTTATTAAATCACTTTTTATGGCTCGCTGTCAAAAACGCGACTGTTTCTACACATTTTGTCAAGGCTCCTGTCAATGCGATGTTTTTTTCTTACCTTGTTCACAGGATGAAAAATGGTGGGAGCACGAGATGTGTGTGTGTGTGCTTGACCATCCCCATGTACACAGATATACTGGAAACGGCACTTCCACACCAAATGTTCCCTGTTTAGCCGACAGACACCTGATGATCCTCATCTCTTATTATAAAAAAGCCTCCAACTAATTCGAAGGAACCGCAGAAAGCCTGTGAACTCATCGGAGCGCTGCGCTCTCAGGCTTTTTCATTGTCAAGCAGACACACAGGATGAGCCAGACTAAACACAGCCAGACTATGTGAAAGCCCATAATTAAACACCTCTGCCCCTAAAGGGATCTACTCTACCCACACACACAAACACACACACACACACACACACACACACACACACACACACACACACACACACACACACACCCCATTATCTGTCCGCTCAGCCACATTCACGGTCTCTGAACAGAACAGAGTTGCTGGTGAGACAAACACATGCACATGTTATGACTCACTGCTCATTTTGATTGTCTGAATATGACTTTGTTTTAAATTTTGTCAAAGGAAAGATGAGTTCATGTCATAATTACTGTCGTGTGTGTGGGATTTTTCTGAATTTGTGGGTTGGCTGGATATATGTTAGAAATGTTTAATGCACAAAATTGGAAATAACAAATTATACTAATCAAATATAATGAAACACTGCCAGATATTTGATTCAACTAAATGTTTTAACAATAGTTCATAGGCGGGCGGGAGACTCTGTGAGGCTAAAGTCAGCATGCTAACATATATACACATAGACACATACATATATATATACAATGCATATATATACATATATATATATATATATATATATAGTCATACACATAAATACATATATGTATGCATAATCAAAGCTTCTGCTTTGATCCCTTTCTCCCTTCATGAAGTGTTGTTTTTCAAAGGCTGAAAATCCGCTGATACGGAAAAATAAAAAAAATGTGAATTTTGGAAACGATTACATCGATCCTTTTTAAATAAATTTGGCCTTTTGGCCTTTACAACGCTGTGTTTGGGTCAAAGGAGTCAGATACAATCCTCCGCAGACACCATTGCAATTGAATCCTACAAATAGCGTAATACTAATAATATTAGTGTAGCCTGATCTTTGTCGCTTCCGTCTCTGTTGTTATCACATGGTAAACAAAAACAGTCCATAAAATAACACGCAAAAGCTCGGCCGGTGAATGAATAAGAAGACGACCTGTTCTTTGGTTGTCACAGAGCTGAGCTTAAAGCATGTGCAGTGGATACTTTACTGTCAAAGCCAATTATCGCTTTCCAAATATTCTTTGGCAAGTGAACCCATATTCAAGTTTCGACCTTGGCATCAATACTCGCCACATTTTCTGTCAGAGCTCCGTCAAATATCAAAGCAATGCAACTTGAGCTTCGAGAGGTTATACATTATTAATATTGAATGTAAAGCTCCATCCTAAAATAGAGAAGTGAGAGTGGAGAAGATGTGTGGATGGGGCTCCCGGAGCGATACTCTGCATTCAAAGATTTTAGAGGGCGGTGTCTTTTTCCGTCGCGTTTCCAAAACACAACAACAAAAGTGCGAGGCATGGATCAAACATTGTTTGTCTGCTCTCACGTAAGTTGCAATCGCATGCATGTCGGCTAGCTGTCTTCCTAATTACAGGAACCAAAGGTGGCTTCAAGTCTTTCACTACATTCATCAGTGGGGTCATAAAAATAACCTTTCACATCCACTTTGTAGTATTTTCCCACTGCGTAGAGGCCGGTCTCGGATGCTATCAGATCTTAAGTAGAACACAACAGGCAAATGACAACATTTGGCCAATAATGTCAATCACTTTTTTGGTGATAAAAGAAAGAGTTTTATTTTGTGCCGGTGGTTTTGGTATGCTAGCGTTGTACCGTTAGCTAGCTGAAGATACTGAAGCGTTTCAACCTTGTAAAACTAATTTACACATCCAGGAGCAATAACAATAGTGTCCTCCCTTTTGTCTTTGTCCTCAGTCTGCGTCTTTCACCATTTCATCCGTTGAGATCTGTTTGACCCAGATTCCACCAGCATGGCCACATCTCCACCAGAGGAAATAATACACTGGACCACGTCAACAAAAAAATATTGACAGCAGCTTCAAAGCACTTCATCGCACAGCACTTTGGACAATCAGATCATATTTCCCTGTAGCTTCGGCCTACTTACGCCCAGCTAATTAAACGGTCTGAACCATCAGAAAGAAAAACAGTTAAAGTGTTGACAGATGTGAAGCTGCAGCTTCTCTCCGACACGGTTTTGAATGTAGAGACCGGCACATGTTCAGGGAAGCCGCCACCCTGGAGAACGACATCAATCTGAAGGAATATACAACGACAGTGACATCATATCATATCAGTAAATGTGTTGATGATCACAAAGTTAATAAAATCATTCCCCAACCAAACAGCCTGGATGAATGGAGAGGTGAAAAAAAAGCTGCCTTTAGGTGACAAGGAAGCATACAGCATCACCAGAGCAAGACTGAAAGCTGGCATCAAGGAGGCAAAGAGGAGGCATCAAGAGAGAATGATGAGAGACCTCAACACCAACAACACTAAAGATATGTGGCAGGCGATCCAAAATGTCACAGGCTAATAAAAGCAGGAGCGCCCCCATCATCTGTGAGGCCACGTCGCCAGATGTCACCTTTTATGCTCGCTTTGATCTCCTCAACAAAGAGTCAGCTGTCAAGTGTGCCCCTCCTCCAGAGGACCGGCCACTGTCAGTTTCCACAGAGGATGTGAGGGAAACCCTGATGAGAGTGGATATGAGTAAAGCTGCGGTGCATGAAGACATGCCTGGTCGTGTACTAACAACATGTGCTCGCCAGCTGACTGATGTCAACACTGACATTTTCAACACGTCACTGTCACAGGAGAGTTTTTCTGCACCTGCTTCCCTGTACCTTCACAGTCGGCAGTGTCCAGTGTGAATGAGTTGAACGTGGCTCTCTGCCTCATCCTGATGAAGTGCTTTGAGAAGCTGGTTATACAGCAGGTCAAAAACAACACACCCACCAGCCTGGACCCTCACCGGTTTGCATACAGCGCCAACAGATCCACAGAGGAGGCCGTCTCCGCTGGTCTCCACTCAGCCCTCATTTCTTTGGAAAACAACACCACCTACATCAGACTGTTTGTTGTTGATTTCAGCTCAGCCTTCAACACAATCTCCCCCATGGAACTGATGCTGGTAAACTAAATGCTCTGGGCTCGAGTACCTCACTGTACAATTGCTAATATACTCAGAAACAGACCCCAGGACGTTTGCATTGGCGGCCAAACCTCCTCCACTGTAGTGTTGAACACCGGAGTCCCACAGGGCTGTGTGCTCGGCCCCCTCCTGTTCCCGCTGTACACCCACGACCCCGAACATGTGAAGTTTGCAGACACTTTCATCATTGGCCGGATGATAAACCACAATGAGACTTCATATAGAGAGGAAATCAATAACCTTGAAAAAAACCTAATCAGTCAGTAAAACCAAGGTGCTGATTGTTGATTTGAGAAAAAAAAGAGACGGCCCCCTGCGTCTACATTCATGGAGCGGAGAGGGAGCAAGTTATCAGCTTTAAGTTCCTGGGAATCAGCATCACAAAGAACCCGACATGGTCCTCACACGTCTCCATCCTGGTGAGGGAAGCTCATAAACGGCTGTTTTTCTAAAGGAAACCTAAAAAGGCCAAAGTCCTGTGGCATGTTCTTGACAACTTTCCGGTGGTGCAAAAGAAAGCATCCCAACAGCAAACATTACAAACTGGGACGGACCACGGCTCACCCGGACGGATCGCGGTTCGGCACGCACGTGATCAGCGGATTGGTGAATTATAACGTCATCAAGATGTGTTCACATGTAATCTCATGAAACGCTGTTTTGTTGACAAACTTGAATTAATCCAGTTGTATGAAGGGGATATTTCACAGCAACGTAAAATAGATATAAGAGATGAAATATGACCCGTTTACACTAAGCTATAAGCAGCTTATAAGACCTCATGACAAAGATTTGTTTTAATCCATGAAAATACATTTGATTTGTGGGTTTTTAGGAGGAAAAAAAACACTATAAGTAAAGGAAAACATTGGTAATGGTTTACAGACCTGGTGGGTGGTTAAAATGTTTTTTTTTGGGACGGAGGCAAAAATGTGTTGTCTGTAGCCTTGTAGATTAGCTACTATAAATAAACAAATAGTATTGGCAGCAAAGAAAAAAACTAATCAGGGGTCTCTAAAAGTTATATTTGCTAAAAATAATTCCCTGTAGTGCTAATCTGATGTTTGGTCCGATCCGTGACTCTGATCTGTGACACAATCCGAACCTTGAGTTTCATGATTTGTTGCATTTGTTGCACTGTGCAGTGAACGGCACAGGACAGCAGGGCTCTACAGCGGGCGATCAAAACCTCCCCGAACATCCTCGGTACCCGTCGACTGAGCGTCAGTGACATTGGTGAGAAGAGGAGCCTGTGAAGAGCGAAAGGGTATCAAAAGACAAAACCCGCCGCAGCCTGTTCTCCCTGCTGCCGTCTGGAAAGAGACACAGAAGCACCAGCTGTCGAACCAGAGGACTTACAAACAGCTCCTTTGAGAAGATACAACTCACCCTGCACATATAATACAGTTGTTTTGTTTGTCAATGTAGAAAATGAAGGCGACCAAACTTGTGACGCAGCAGACTGGAGCTCTCAACCACTTATAACAGCGCTGTAATACATTCACCAGGATGCTCATGAAGTTATTAAGAGCTTAATTCGCAAGATCTACTAAATTAATTTTGGCTGGTAAGATTTTTTTTAACATTTGGTGGCTAAAAGTATGACGTCTGGTCCTCTACCTCCGTTTGAAATAAAAGATTAATTGCTGCTTAAATGACTAAGAATTTCAATGGTAAATCTGTCATCGTATAGTGCAGGTGTGTGTATGTGTGTGTACATGTGTGGGTTGCACAACTTAAATATGGTATGCAATGCATTCGCTCATCTCACCAATGGTTTATTTTTTATTGCAGTGGACCCCCAATGAACAGCAAGTGCACTCCTTTATTTTGAGAAACGCTCAATAACATTTAATGAATTAATTTGGATTAAAACAATGGTCGATGATGGTACGATAAAGGTTCAACATGTGAGGCGCGATAGGCTGAGTCATCACCTGGCAGAGACGTCACCACTTATGTGTCATCACCCAAACACCTGAAAGTCTCCTCATTACTCCGGCGCCAGGTGCTCGGAGCAACAACGCCCGGTCAATATGTCTGTGACCCCAACGTGATATTATAGGACCAACATGTCTGACTTTAGTGTGCAGAGGAGAGGTGATATATGCAGCGGTGAGAGGATGATGTCAGAGATCACTTTAAAGAGCACAGCTGGGAGGAAAGGGAGTCAGGACCGGGAAGGTCACGTCATCGTTGGTCGACCTCTGGCATGATCCAAAGGCATGTTCTTTTGTTTCCACTCAGACGCCCAACAGCTCTTTACCGAGCGCCTCACGCTGCCTCTAATTGCCCTTCACATCGGGAGGTTTTAAATCTACGTGTGTGAGTAAACTACCTCAGAAGCTACTGGATGCCAGTTGAATTTAAAATCCAGTGCGTTCGGAGTAACAAGGAAACTGACCGCAAATGCGTGTGTTGAAGATTGAGTAAAACAGCGGTTTCCCTCAGATTTCACCACGCATCATCTTTTGCTTTAATTGCTTACGAGACACGTCGACGCTGCACGTGCCGAGCAAACAGGAAGCTCCTCCCTCCAGACGCCACACTCAACATGTGGCTTAATCTACAGCCGAGGCACATAATCCACATTGATACGCTTTCCTTTACATCAGCACTGCACATCTAAATGCTGAGATTACCGAGTTTGTTATTCTGTGTCATGTCTTACCCACAAGACTCAGATTTTTACTTTATTTAAGTATTAATGGGTAATTGATTAGGGGTCTTTCAGGGATCAAAACCTTTTAGATTTGGTAATTGCAGAAGGGGCATAAAGATCTCCTTGTTAATGGCGCCAGACAGCCTGAAAGCATCACAGATCAGTTATGACTGGACCGAAAAACCTAATGAAGGTGCATTTGATACGATAATGTGATATTTGACTGCCGTTCACGCGAATGCTGTTTAGATTTTATAGCTTTGATTAAACACCAAGAGGGAGGCAGAAAATACTTGTGCTCTGCAGTCTGGAGTTGAGATAAAAATGAATTCAATTACTTAATATTTCATTTTTGTACATAAATAATCTAATCGAGGCTGATGGGTTATTTATCGGAAAAGTAAAATGTTCTCTTTAATCAAGTTTTTAAACAAGCTAATGATGTCTTATGATTTGGGGGTTTTGCCTGAAAAAGGTTTCATCAGGATAACAAATAATGGAGGTCATATGAAGTGGTGCAATGTTTTAGCTTATTAGTGGAAATTGCCTTGAAAAGTTTCATCAGCAACTGCTGTTATAATTCATGAGTGACATCAGGTTTCTGATTTAAAGAAACACTCAACCCGTCCATTGTTCTCAGGAGACTCGGTTTAATTGTAGTTTTTTTCCTTCCACTATTATGTGCTCCTTTTACCTTTTTGCCATCACGACCCTTCTGGTCCATTGTGTACAAGACAACAACAACAACAACAATGGCCAGAAGAGAGCTGCTTGTCGCACCATCAAAGTGTGCATTGCCCAAAGTCGGGCTTTGCTTGACGCAGCGAAAAGCCGTCATGGTGCGGCGCGAATCGTCGCATATAACGTGTTTGAGAGTGAAGAAGTGCTGTTGTTGTATCTTTGGGTCTGAAACCTGTCTGTCTGAGAGAAATGCAGAATATCACCAGATGGAAATGCTCAAGCGGCGAAAATGTATGAATTAAAGAATGAATGTGATAACCAACACGAATGAGTTGGAAGAAAAAGATATTTACGCTTAATCATTTACTGTTTCACTGTTATATTCAGACTCCTCATCTTACTGTCTCTGTTTAATATCACACACCAACTCAACATGTCTCCTGATAGCAGTGAGACTGAATCTGTCTGAAAGAACGAGCAGTTCCTTTGTTATCGTATGAGCATTTCTTTGCTCAATGGGACGAGGGGAAAGGTTCACGGTTAGGCCGAAGACGTCGTGAGGGTTTCTGTTCGTGGGTCATGATGAGTATTTAAGAGGTGGCTCTTTGAGAGATCTTTGAGCAGCCTTGGATATGCAATTTGTCACGTCGCACTTCTGACTCTGCTCCTTCCTTGCAACGAATAAATGTTCCTGTTTTAATGACTTTACTTAAAAGGGGTCGAGTGAATTTTTCTAACAGAATGAAAATAAGTTTATGAATATTAGTTTATGCCTGAGATTCACATGAGTTCATGCCCTTTGAGAGTAAAATCAAAAGTATAGAATATAAAAATGCTATTGCAATGTACATATCATTTTTCTCTTTTCATTCTTTTAAAAACCCCGTGAAAGCAGGAAATCAAAGCATGTTTGAGGTCTCAAGGTTGGTTTGCAGACGCCTGGTGTTCATGTATTGACGCTAAGACGAGGAGCAAACAAGCACATCTCCTGAATGTGTGAATGCTGCTTTAGAAGATGACAGCGTCTTACATGTATTCCTAGAGGGCAAACGTGTCAATGTGAAAGACAGGACAATCTGCAACGCACAGGAAAGTGTTGAGAGGTGATGGAGAGTCTCCATGTCACCGCCTGCAGGCTGACCAGTGAGAACCCAGGGGGATCCCGTCTGTGCCAGCATGTCTGGGGGAGGGGAGCAGCAGTGCTCTGTGCGGTCATTGAGCAACATAATTAAAGCACTAAAAGTCATATTTTTCAGGTGACACAGTGCACATTACAGGAGCAGAACCAGTTTTTTTTACACCACCGAGCAAGAAACAAGAGGATAGCACGCACTGAGGCACCTCCGAGCACACATTTTACATCAGCAGCTGAAAAATAAAAGAAATTAAGACATAAATCTGATGTGCACAGGGGGAGATGTAATTCGCAGCGCTCTATAGGAAGTCATCTCTTTCTTAATGTGCTCTCCAAAGCCCCCTGCAGTACGGTGCATTCCCTCAGGGTTTCATTAAGCAAAGAGAATTAATAAAATGGGTTTGTTTGCTCACAGATCTGTCCGTAAATTCCCATTAAAGTAGGGAAAAACATGAACGTGGTCCCACGTACCAGTTCTACTCAAAGTCAACGTATGCTACGTTATAACTACACGCATGCTGTTAATACCTGAGATCCGTGCGGAGCCTCCTCTGATGTACAGCGGCGGAGCCTGGAAGGCGTAGAGGACATCGTTCTCAGCTATGCTGGTCAGATCCTCCTCGTCAAAGAAGGAGCGCTGGAAGCCTGTGGAGTACACCTCCGTCAGGATCACCTGGAGACACGCAAACACACACGTTAGTGCCAAAGTCTCATGAATTGCATCACGCTGTGGGAGTGACCTTTGAACCCACTTGATGGATCACCGTCTTTCGCGCTATTATTCCCTCTAATCTCAGAGCTTAATGTCTTTCGGTCGAGTGAGTTAGAGAGAAACTCCACCAGTGGCATGAAAGGAAAGGTACGAAAAATCACTGCGATCACACTCATGTGCTGCACCGCAATAGTTTCGGTTTCAAATAGGAAAATCAAAGAGGAACAAGGGTCCACGCTGCATATTTATATTTATAACCATGCTTTATGTTACCTGGTCTGGGGAGATTTTCCCCTCGTCAGCCACCATCCTCCTCAGGCCGGCCACGGAGCCGAACAGAGGCACGGCCAGCCCGACCCGCAGGTACCTCTGTCCTTTGGTGCTGAACACCAGAACCACAAACAGCGACCTGCCACAGATTGGAGGAACGCAGTCAGGGGCGGCGGGGAAATAGAACGACCTTTATTTTCGATTTCTGTGCCGTTTCTACTGCAGCCTCCTCTACGGCCCGGAGAGGGACAGAAGAAGACTTTCATGAATAAATCAATACACTTTAACATTAATAATAGATCATTAAGACTTATTTTTACGTGCGCCAAATAATGGAATCTCTATTGCATTTTTAAAAACAAGGAGCGCTTGGCTCTGACCTCTCCAGAGGAAGCGCTGACACGAGCAGGGTGCTGGGACATAATGGCTTCTTTGAGTAACAGTACACTGAGGAGATACAGAGGAGCCCTATCCGGTACCTGTGGAAGTCTGTAGCTAAAGGCAGAGAGAGACACGGCCAAGACACGGACATAAAGAAATGAATTGCATTCTTAAAAGAAAAGCAAAAGAAGACAACTGCACATGTGCACTAACGGCAGGACTTTGCCTCCGAAAGACAGAGACAGAAAAGCAAAAGCACTTCTAACCCAGAAAAAATGTCCATGAATTAGAAAGAGTTCCTGAACATTGTATACTGAGGCTCTGAGTGACGGCAGTGAGGAGTGGATGTCACACAGGATACATCTGTGGTGGATGCAGAGGACGTCCAGCAGCAGGACAGATGACTGCTCGCTGTCTGCAGCACGAACTCAGGATTACGAGCTACTCTGCAGGCAAGGAGGTCGCTTTCTACGTTCCCAATGTGTGCACTCTGAGAAATAAAGGATGAATAAACAATCAAGGTCTCTGAAGGTCTGTCCCGTGCTCTGGTTTAGCTGCTCGTCCCCGTAACTAAAGCTGAGCAAACAGATTTACGTGCGGGGTTTTCAACCTTCTTTTGCCCTGTGCACCATTTTTCTATTAACAAGTTCTTTGTGGACCAGCTGACCGGCCGACTAGGGACGGGGGTCACAGAGAGTCTGATTAAAGAGGAGGTCTCCCAGAAGTCTGTTTCCTGGTTCACATGCATGTATGTTCAGATCATTTTTGGTTGAGGCTTGATCGCTCTCTCTCGTGGACGTCTACAGCTCTGGTCCTGGTTGTTTGAAGACAACAGGAAGCTGCTCGACGTCCTCTCGGATCCATTTGCCTCAAACTTTCTGATTATCTGTCCTGTAATATGATGACGTTGGTCCATTCTGTACACACCTATTGATCGCTAAATTGCTGCTATGATTTCTCTTTATTTCTTTGTCGGTACTAAATATTAAATATAGATGGACATCTTAGCTTCACACAGACTGCATGTATGCTTTGTGATGGGGGTACTGAACATAGTCTAAGGTAATTACTGCATAGCCTATAAGGAAATATAATGGTGCCAGTAGTTATAATTGATCTAGTACTTAATGTTCAGAGACCTGGTACCGGTCCACAGCCCTGGGGTTGGGAACCTCTGATTGCTTAATATTCTTCAAGCCTATCAGGAATATATTTTGGCCTCATGAAGGGATTTCTAAACTAGCAGCAAGTCTTTAAAGAATTGCTCTGGGACCAACACGAGTTATACATTTACATCTACTGGTTCTTGTCGGGCACACGTATTGTGAAATCTCACACCAACATGTTTACTCCTGTTTCACAGATTTGTGTGCAGAGCAGTAAAGAGAGCACAGGAAACAGTACAGTAATTGGCTGCACTAATCAAGCCTCAACTCCATGAGGTATCCCCAATTTATGCCAATTATATTTTTCACACCAGCATGAACTAAACCAAACACTGGAGCTGATAAACCGCTCGGTGGAGGACACTGGATTTCATTGGTCACAGCATGAATTTGAGATGCAGTTGATAACAACTTTCTCGACTTACCACCGTGATTAATTTGGCTCCCATCTTTTGATGCAATATTCCGTTCAAGTCGCAAACATTGCGTCTCGATATTTACAGCCCGAACCTGCAAACTCGTTTGAGTAATGGCCCGTGTCACGTTCAAACAGCAGGCTTTACATCGAGTGTAAACAAAATTATCCAACATGCAAAGAGCAGATGGCGGCCAATGGACAGAGCCCAGCGTCTGGATCGCTGGGCGAAAGGAAATGTTTGCTGACAAACAATATGTGTTTACGGCTTACAGACATGATCTGGCTGGGAGTGAGCTGAACTCTTCACACAAAGAGATGCATTAAAAAAAGTATTTTCAAAGACAATCCATCTGTTCTCTCCCCTGTTTATAGCTCAGAAGTGTCTGCCTGCCGCACAGTAAAAAAGAGAGGATGGAAACTAAATACTGTCGACTTGGCTCGCTGTCAGAACAAAGCTCCCAAAAACTTTTCCCCCCAAATTAGAAGGGCTGCTGGCTGAACTTGTGTGACTCATTTCAAAAGACTAAAAAGTAAAAGGGAGGAAATAACTAGCGAGGAAAAAAACCTGGCAAACCTTAAAATAGTGATCAGCACACCTCTCTGAGTCAACCACAGGGACGAGTGGGGCTGAACACGCAGGTGCATTTAGCCTAGAAAGCTCTGACAAACGCTGATGTTTAGATTTGAGGTTATATACATTATCATATCTGTATGTTCACGGTACCGTATAGCTGAAGATTGAGTAGCGCTCCTTAGATTGGCCATTGATCATATACTGAGAAGCTGGTTAGCCTAGCTTAGCACAAAGACTGGAAACCGGGGGAGACAGCTAGCTTTTTTAAACCAATTTTGCTGCAGTACCTTAGTCGTGGTTTAATTGCTGACATTATAATTTAGTTTAGAGCCAGTGAACCTGAGGGGTCAAACTCTTTTGAGGAAATGTTTACCGTCCCTCATAGATCAGCCGAAACCTGTAAAAGCTGAAAATATACGCTACAGCATAAGCAGTTGTGTCTGGTAGAGGTGCAGGAGGTGTGTATGTGTCAGTTTGGGTCTAGGAGCTCCACCACTTCAACTACTAACAGCTCACCTCCACAGGACAAGAGACGAGGCTTAGAGAAAATGTCAGGATTTCCTGAACAGGCTGACCTGGCATGGGGGCTGACCGGCTGTTGTGATGCAAAGTTCAATACGACATTGTTCCTCGGTGTGAGTCTGTTTTCACCCTCTTTTCCTTCATGATACCAGAGTTCCTACTGTCTGTAGTGCATGAACAAAGCTGGATGTTGTCTAGACTGTTTTCCTATCGTAACCCTCTTTTAAACATCCTCAGGCTTATAGTTCAGATCTCCAAGAGTTCAAATGATACTGGTCCTTGATCTGTACGGTAAATATGCATCTACAGCCGGCAGCCAGTTGACGTAGCTTAGCATTAAGACTGGGAACATGGGGAATATGGATATGTTCTAAAGTCACTTAAACTCACTACTTAACACGTCATATGTTGTTTGTTTAATTCATTCAAAAGCCACAGTGTAAAAACGACAAATCCCAGAGCGCAGTAACTTTGGAGCTAGGCTAGCTGCTTCCTTGTGTTCATTCTTTGCTCTAAGATTAGCTCACGAGCTGCTGGATGTAGCCTTATATTAATAGATAGATAGATTACACATGATGATTTTACAGAAAGTTATTAGTTTGACTTTTTCTTGGAGCATCGCAGTAACTTCACAGCTAGGCTAACTGTTTCCCAATTTCCATTCTCTGTAATAAGCTAAGCTAACTAGCTGCTGGCTGTAGCCTTAATAGAGAGATTTCAATATCTAACTCCCACCAAGAAAGGGAATACAATAACAAAGTATTCCTTTGAGTTTTAACTTTGAAGTGTTTCTAATCCCTTTTTTAAAATGTTGTTTAGTTGTTCATGTGTATAAATTCATGATGAAAGTGGCTCGTCTGAGATGCTAGTCAGTCAGGTTAACGTAACCATGCTCTTTTAATAAACCAGACTAAGCGCTTTCATTGCCTAATCTTCCTGTGAAAGCGGTTTAAGCTTATTTTGAGTGAGAGCGTGTGGATTAAAAGCAGCAGTGCTCACCTGGTCTGGCGAAGAGGAATTGGGAGTGAGATGCAGAGGAACGGGTCAAAGGTGTTGCTCTGCTTCATACAGTGGGGGCATGTCAGTGAAGATCTGAGGAAAAGAAAGCACACATTTATATAAGTCTTGAAACACCAACGACTTCCAAACTAATCTTAAAGTCCTCCTGATTAAGCCTGGTAGGAGAGGAGAACGTTTAATCTCGTTACCCAAGTGAACGACACGGTCAAAATGAACACGCAGACCCGATTGATCTGATTGTGAGAACGGAAAAGATGAGTGATGTAACTGGTGGGAATTGAGAGAGACGAGCGGGTGGGGCGTTAAGTTGTAGAAAAGCCCCCTGGGCTGTACGGGGGAACCAGCAGAAGCCGTTTCCTTCTTGTTGCATCACTTTCACCAGAGCTTCCAACATTATGCTGATGCCGTCACAGGATCCCAAGCAGAGGAAAGAGCGCAGCGTTTCTAAGTGATGCCCTTTCTTCCTCCGCATCTGAATGCCCGGGACACACTGACCAGATGTGTGCAGCAGTCATTTCCTATTACAATAGCTTTCCATCCAGACCCTTTGTTCATAATTAGACTCCTTTGAATGAATCCTGCTCAGTTCCACAGGGGGGACGTACTTCAGTTAGCTAATTATCTGAACAATGAGTCAGAGAGCCCACTGAAGTCAATGGACTGATTGCTGGAAGTGATTTCGTAAACTGTTCTGCAACTTAATTAAATCTTTTGTCCAGCATTTAGAGTTAATCCGTGCAGGATTTCCTGGATAAGACTTTCTGTAAATACTCAATAATTAAGTGAATCTTGAATAGGTGCCTTCGATCAACCTCCTTGATTACATAAATTAGAGTAATCAGTGTGTGTGGACCGTAAATTATTTGTACAATAAGTGAAATTAAGCTAAAAATTAAGCTAAATATAAGATATCTATATAAACCAGTGATACCCAAACTTAAGTACTTATACCCCAAATAGTATTCCTGCAGTCGCCAGAGGATATGTGGAAAGATTGTTTAGTAGCTTGGCTAATTTGAATTAAATGGAAACAAGATATGAAAAAAAGCTCTCCACAATAACTATCTGTTGTGATCTTGATCTAAAGTGAGCAATAACTGGGAGAAGTAACATAAAAAGTGAGCTAAACATAAAGTTTAAATGGTTAAAACATGAAGTAGAACGAATGCAAACTTGACCAGACCAGCTGAGAGTTAAATGACATGAAACTAATTGTAATAATATCCACTTGTGTCTCGTGGAGTCCAAAGAGGTTGGGATCCATTGAGCTCAACCCTGCCGGCCTCAAGAGATGTTTTCCAGTCTTATTACTAGAAGTGACAAACAGATGTCAAAGTTGTAAACATAAGCTCCTGAGTTTCATTTTCAAACCAGCTGGAAAAAATATTTTGTGCAAAAAATGGAATGAAAAAATAAATAAAAAAGATTGGGTGGGGAATTGAAAAAAAATAGATGCATTCGTTAGAGAGAAAGCTTATGGCCTTGTTCCCAACATTCAAACACTGGCTGTTCTCTGCAGGTCTTTGGTATGACTGAGTGACTGTATCAGAGTGATGGATGGGGCTGCTGAAAGGGAGCATGTCTGCTCAGGTAAAACATATTCCCAAGAGGCGTTATATGTATAAAAAAAGAAGCAGAAAGGTCAGTGAGGAGGGAGCACTACAGTAGCAGTGAAATCTCTCACCATCAATGGATTTTAATGATGGGCTGCAGTGCTAACGGCATCACTCTGAATCACTTTTTCATTAAATTTCTTTTATCAGCGGCATGATGGACATAAATCTGCAACGTGTGCGGTGGAATAACTTCAAGTATGACAGGTTTGATTCTCGGCTTCCACTGTGACACGAAGCACAAAGCACAAAGTGCTGCACAGAAACTGAGAATAGACTTGTGTGGAGGAGAACCCAGCAGCGATAAATGCACAGTGTGGTTACTCCGGGAGACTTGAATCTCACATAAACAATCTTCTACATCATGATGAACATATATTTGAATTAAATAAAAAAAATTGAATTGATTGCGTCTTTTGGAATCATAAACCAAAAACACTCCCCGTCCTCTCCCTCCTTTCCAGAACTCCCCAAGCGTATGTGTGTTGAATCTTTACAACCTTCACAAGACATCCTACCATGGGAAATTAAGCCATAGATTAACTGCTCAAATGTGTTTTCCTTATAGGACGGCACCTGACGGGCCCAGCGGGGGAGGAGACGGGGGAGTGAATAAAGCTCTGTTCAAGCAGGCCCAGCTGACACTGGCTCTTAGTGGATCTCTCCCTCTTGGCAGAGCAGAATGGCTGCCCTACGGATGTCTTGTTCTCGCCAGGAAACAGTGAGGGTTACTGCACTCCATGCATACAAATCACACTCAGCCTGCACTAAAACATAGATGTGCCTCGCACCGCTCCAAAACACTTAAAGAGAGAAAAGGAGCAAAAGGAAGAGGTGATATTCGGGTGACTCTCTAATGGAGGAAGCGTGCAAAGGTTTAGGAGAGGTATGTATGCCGCTGTCTGCTGGCATGCAGCCATGCTGAAGAGACCCTGCGCTTGGTGCTGTGCACTGCAACACACTGCGTTGGATCTCCCCGCCTTACACAGGTATCTATATCTAATTGATTTTCTCTCCGAAGAGAGAGGCAATACAAAATAAAGTCTCAATAGGATCAAATTAAACAGACTGGTAGCTAATTCTTCTCACTGAGCCTGGCAGCATATCCCCTGGCGAGGGATGAACGCTAGTTTATTCACACTAATGTTTCGAAATAGGAAAAGGCATAAACCTTAATGTGTGCCTCATTCACTAACTGAAATGTTACAACACACACACACACACACACACACACATCATAAACGGATCCATTACTGGGCGAGCAAACTGCGGTTACCCAATCGCTCAAGTCATAACGATCAACCAGGAGATGTGATCAAAACAAATGCAGTCCGACCGATTCAGAGACGCGAAGGAGAAAGTGGCGTGGCGGTAAGACGAGCCGCGCTGAAACTGCACCACGTCTGCAATCTGAAACGCTCGGCTGCCCGTCAATCGGCCCGACTGTAATGAACAATGGCCGACAGACAGATATTTTCACCCGCATATAGACAGAGAGCCCAGGCTTTTTCTTTTTTTGCTTCCTGGATCAGAGAGGATGAGGAGCAGTAGAAGTATAAAACAGGTGAGCGCTGTGCTTCACTCTGCTGTTAATGACCGCTCTGATGTCGACCGGCTCCGGAGTCTGACGACAGATAACATAAATTAAGACAAGTCTCGGCTTTGGCTTGCTCGGACAGTGATGTAACCTGTTTGAACGTCTAGAATGGCCGCCATGATTGCACAGTGACAAACTGTGCTATTACAAGGATTATTCTCCGGTCTGTCGACTCGAGATGTTGGATCGCATCGGACACCGCGTTGTGAAGCGCTGCACGGGCCTCGTGACTCCCGAGGAAAAGAGAGGGACAAGAGTCAGGAAGTATTTGTTCGGAGTCCAATTCAAGGAGTGAAAACGCACTCGTCTCCATTTAAAACCCACTCAGCCCTGTGATGCGTGCTTCTTTTGCACTGCTAGGATCGACTCCGACGGTACACTTGCTGTATATGCTAGCCTCCCTAAAGTTTGTGCCTCATGTGAATGTTTCCTCCGCTCCACTCCACTCACTCTCCCTGGCTCGCAAAGTGTTTGAGTGGGTGAGAGGAACAAATTCGGGCTGCCATGACGGCTGCTTCCTGTCTAGACACACCCGACTTGTCACAGCTCAAACATTTGACAGTGAGGGAGGCAATTAGGAGATGCGCTCTGACAGATGTATTACTGGCCGTCACGCAGAGACGGCAATTTTAAGAGGAACGGATGGTACCGACGAACGAGATATTAGCAGTCCTGACTAGAAGGAGTACTTTATAATTTATGAATCCAACATAGATCAGATTGTGGTTTTGGATCCAAGACCTCTTTAATCGTTCAGAGTGGTCAGTGGTTTATGGGTGGAGTCCAAATGGTGTTGGGCTTTCACGTCAGCACCAGTAGCTGGAGACAGAAGATGAAAGTGAAGAAGGATCTGGATAAAAGAGTGCAGTCCCTAAAACATAACCGTTAAAAAGCTGTGAGTCATTAACCACAGAATAAATATCTGGTTTTACATGACCGCAATAAATCTGCAGTGCAGACTTGCAACGGTTTTCTTGGACCAGACCGACACTTGAAATTGGCAAATAGACGAGTTGGCCCTCTTGACATCTGAATGACACTCCTCTCCCAGTGGGCCACAGCTGACAGGTGTACATATCATGTCAAAAAATACAATTTGACTGCCACTTCATCTGGATGATGAATGGAGTCATGAGCATCCAGCTGCATTAGAAATGTTGATTATACAGGAGGGGTGAAAAGCCTGTTTTGAGGGGCTTTGCTGTGCATTATGTTTTGGATCACAAAAGAATCTTTGTGATCCAAAATACACCAGACACATTTACAACACCAATTACAGCACTCTAAATTGTGCTAAAGGGATTCAGTGAGTGTACGAGGGAAGGTTTTCATCAGACCTTTTAGTATTAGTACTCTGTGTTAATTATTGGGCAGATTCACTGTGCTACTAGCCAGGAATCTGTGTCTCAGAGGACCGCCGTGTAAAACACAATGACATCTGCATTAAGTCAGCTGTATCCATCAATTGCATCTGATCAATGAAGCCAGAACACGACATGTGGACCTGTAACTACGCAGGTGTTGTACAATTAGGCCACGAGCTCGCTGTTCAGGAACCAGTGTAGCACTAAAGCGTTTGGGCAATTTGCAAGCTTGCTAACTAGCCAGATGTCCAACAGTTAGCTCGCTAGCTTGCTAACTGTGTGTGTGTGTGTGTGTGTGTGTGTTATGTTATGTTAAGAGAAGAGACTCACTTGTACTGTGCCTGGAAATGTTCCTGGACAAAGCTGTGCTGCTGGGACTGGGACGGGTCAGGAGACGGCCCCTCCTCAGCTCCACCGGGGCCCTGCAGCACAGAGGAGGTCACCCATAAACACACAGCGCTGTCACACACTCACATTCTTCAGCGATCCATCACAGGTTCGCTGGTTGCCCAGGTTGTCATCATTGTCAGAGCAGGAAACTGTATTTGGCTCCTGTAGCATGCAGCATTAGCACATTCTTGCTTTCGCATTGGAATAAAGTGATATTCATAATTGTTGGAAAGCACTGACCTAAACATAACCCCGCTGGGCAGCCCCTGTCTCTACTCTTTCATCTACTCACTCTCAACAGAGAGGAAGCTGGCCTTAGATGAAGATAAAAGAAGAGGAGAAAAATATCCCTTTTATTTTTTAAACAGAGTAATCGCTGAAAGGCAAGGCCACAAAGCAAATCAGTGGGATGGCGTGCGTACACACACACACACACACACACACACACACACACACACGCACACACACACGCACACACACACGCACACACAGTCACCACTGTGCGTTAATGGCTTTCTGTCTTTTTACAGAACAAAGAATCTTTCTTTAACGACTTATATAATGCAGTTTACATAGAATATCAATTTTTACACTTGGTAATAAGGATGTATATATGTTATCTAACGACATGCATCTAATCCTCCGACTCATGAAGTGATACAGTATGTACAATGTATATCGTTGTTAAATAGCAATGGACTCATGAAAGGAATCATTTGAAATTTTGGGAAATACTTCAATAATAATTTAAATGCTCTAGATGAGAAGATCAATACCACTCATGATTAAACCAAAAATGTATAATGTATTCATTTGTGAAGCTTTTATAACCTTTGTTAGCTAGTTAGCTTCACTAATTGGCAGCTTACAGTAGCTTCACATTAAAAACACGCAGGCCCGACGTGGTATCAATCTTACTTAGCGCTCCGCGAAAGAAAGCAAAGAAGGGCATTTCCTAAAAAGGTAAAATCATGGTCACTCATTTGTGAAAGGGTTGTGCAGAGGGCTTAATCTAAAAGTGCTTACAGTCACAATAAGCTGTCGCACTGAATCAGCGGGGACATCTCTGAACAGTCGCCACTCCATTTCACGTCTAACCAGCCGAGCAAAATGTCCTGGAAAACATTCTTTCAGTCACCAAGTGGTTCTGCTTAAGAGGCCGTGATGTGGCGTACAGGCACCTTGTTAGCATTTCTCTGCTCGCACGCTATCTACCCCACAATGGGCGGGTGAGAAAGTCAGGCACTTGAGAATGCATTAAGAAGTCATCATATCATTTTAGCCTGGCTTTTACACCAGGCTGCGGTGCCAAACGGAAATGCACTCTCTGATCCGTCTCTGTTGACACACGCTCGCTCTCTGTTTACTATTCCTCCGATTTCCAGCTCCTGGTCCCATACTGGCTGCCACTGTTCCCATGAAGGCAGGTCGACCATGACCTCCGCTCACAAACGGAGCTGAAAGGAGGTTTAGAATTTCTAAAATGGAGAGGGAAGTGGGGGGCGATCGTGTGTGTGTGTGTGTGTGTGTGTGTGCGTCTCAGAAATCATTGTGAGACAGAGACAAACAGAGAGACAGGAGGGTCCTTTTCAATTCACCACCATTTCAAATCCGGAGTCTATTCTTCTCGGAGCATTTGAGCTTCGCAAAGACCGAGCGCGAGACTGAAACCCGACCTTCCTGCTGCACTGTGCTCCAACAGACACATACAAAGGCAAATGTTGACCCCCCCTCTCGCAACCTCTGCATGGATTGCAGGAATTTTATGCAGAAACGGTCAAAACCCCCGGCTCATCTTCGGGTTGCTGGTTCAGATAAAACATGCAACGTAAAGTGTTAAAAACACAAATTAATTTCAAGGTTAGGAACGCAAACCATTTCTTTCTTTGATCCAATGCGCATCATCCGGCTCTGCATTCCACACTCCCCTTTTTTCTCCCTCCACATACTTGATAATGGATTCCATTGCTATCATTATGTGGAGATAACAAAGCCACATTGAGGCCAGCGAGTGCAGACACAGTTGGTGTTATCACTTCTTAGTGGCCGGCTCTGCCATTTCGAGAGGCCGCGAGGTGTCGGCCGTGTGTTGACAGTCGCCGTTGAGGATGTGGACATTGAAGCGCAGAGAGGAAGTGGAGCAGGTTGCATGCACACAGACGTCTGATAAAGCCTTCATCATCTAAATGATCATGGCCAGATAGCAAAAACCAAATTGAAATTGAGATGCTATCTTTGAAATTGGCTGTCAGAAAAATATGCCGACTTTGAGCTGATAAAACAACTAAACCGGAGACGACGGATCTGAGATGTTATTTTTAGAGTCAGGTCTGCCCAGTAGACGGCGACCACAAGGGAGAGGAAAACGGTGAACGCGTGGGGTGTGACATTTCATTTTGTACCTTTACACACCAGGATTCTTCTTCTACAGCACACACACACTGAAACGTAGCTTTTCTATTAGCATCCTACAATGCATACGCATGGTACAGAAATGACCTCCACACCTCATCCTCATTTTGGTTACTTTATTGCACTTCTACCATTTCCTACATCATCAATATTGCTTTGCCATCATTTCAATATGTCTTGTCCAATATTTACTATGAAATTAAAAAGGTTAATGTCAATATAAAAGATATTCATTGGCACTTAAACCTCGCTTGTCTTTCCTCATTATCCCATAATTTGATCCGCTTTGTGATGAGTCGGGGCTCTTCTGAGGTACTGGCGGCCCTTTCAGCTGTGTGGGTCCCCTGGGGGACTTGTGATGTCACCAGTTTCTTTCTTCTTTCCAACTTGCTCAAAGCATTGTCAAAATGAGCCAAGACAAGCCGATAAATCTGTTTTATTTGGAATAAACAAACAAAGACAATCATTTCCAGGAAAGATGAGCGTGAGGAGTCGTCGTGTGCTGCATCAGTAATGTTGGAAACAAAAAAAAACAAAAGAACAGACGGAGAGGAAAATGAATGGGGAGGATTTTAACAGGGCGAGCACGGCGAGTGGTTTACCAACAGCTTTCCACAAAGTTGTAAATTATACAGCCTCTAATCAAACACTTTACAGTCATTAATCTCCGTCACAGCACTTGCACTCACCAGAGCCAAGTAGGCCCTCCTTCCCTGCTGCTTGTGTTACTTTGTCATGCGGAAAACAAGAACGTAAACAAGCAATATTTCCCGAATGAGAGGTCAATTGCATCCTGCTTCTCTCAAACTGTGTGGAGAGCTCTGTGTGTCATGGTTCTACCAGACAGACTTCAGACATAACAGAGGTGTTTACGTTGAGATAACCACCACTAATGAATGACTGCAGGCTCCTGAAGAAGACGAGATACTGAACCCTGGCAGAGAGAGAGAGAGGGGACCGTCACCGCACACACACTTTTCTTCAATGGCTCGTTTGCTGTAATGAGGTTTTGAGAGTATTTTGAATTCGTGGCAGAAGTTGTTAATCGGGACTGAAGTTTATGCGGAGAAAATATCCTGAAAGGAAAACAGATCTGCATTATTGGATGGTCGCAAACACGGCGAGTTACGTCGGAAAAAAAATAACACGGAGAAACACAAGCCCCAAAATAATGTGCAACTGCTAGAATACAAGATATGCAAAGCCAGAGAATTGTCTACCTCTGTTAAATCCATAAGCCTGAATGCCAGGAGGGCCGTGTGCCAGTGCCCGAGGAGCAATGAGACAATTAAAACTCAAATCCCTCACCCTGGCACCTCCACGTGCCGTAATTGATTTCTGGGATTTAGATAAATGACAGAGATACAGCATGCGAGTGAGTGGTGGGCTGGAGCCGCTGGCTCAGCGCTGTCAGCGGGAGGCCGGAGTTCACCGCCTGGGATTTTTTACACCGACTAAAAAAGGAAGAGTGATGGAGACAGCTCGACAATGATGAGCTCATTGTTGTGCAGCTCGCTGCTGGAAAGCAGACCGCTGTCATCCAAACAATAAACAACACCAGCTGACATGACTGAATGGTAATGACAGGGCCGTTGTGAAAGACAATTTAGGGAATTGATGTCTTGAGTCTTATTGACCACCAAAGATTAACTCCTCAAAATACAGGTATAAAGATTATTATTCTAGGGCTGCAACTAACGATTATTTTAATAATCGATTAATCGGTCGATTATTTTTTCGATTAATCAAATAAAAAAAAAATAATTTTTAAACATTAATTTGCAACCTTTTATTACAAAAACAGAACTCACAGTGCAAAACAACTTTACAATAAAGAATTTATAAAAAATAAAGAAATACAAATCAGAAAACTTAACAGGATTTGTTAAAGACATGCACACTCACAGGGACACTCATCGATTCGTTGTTGCAGCCCCAGATTATTGCCCCAGATGATATAAAAGTAATATCTGAACAATATTGTGCCCTTTGTATTTTGCTGAGAGGAGTGGGATCAATGTCGTAAAAAGAAACTCGGCAGCCATGGAAACAGCACTGCATTTACTCGTTATCCGTGACATCAGTGGACGCAAACACACATGAGTGGCTCACAACCACTGCTGACTCCCGGTCATCTGTACTTCACCATCAAAGCCCCAAAATCCCACAGATTATCGGCGCACTCTGTCCCATCGGGGAGGCTTTCAATTATTCACCCCGAAAAATGTTGCTGCAAGCGGCCCGTGTGGGTGAGCAGACCCACGATGGAGGAACTCAGGCACTCTCGCTTCACTGTGGTGGAAATCCAGGAAACGCGCCCCTCCGTACTTACAGACCACCTGTCTCGCCTGATGGGTTTTCAGGGTGGTGGTGGTGGTGGTGGAGATAGATCGTAAACGAGGGTGGGGGGGGCAGGGACGAGCGGTCCCGGTAATGGCCCAGATGTGAATAATTTAAACAAGCTGTGGAAACACACACACAGGGATGGACATAGGCAGCTGCTTGAAGAAAGCACTATAGCGAAGTGATTGAGAACACGACCCAACAGCACCCAAATCCCTGTGGTGACCGTAACAGAGAGACTTGGAGTTGTGGGGCAGGTATGCAGCCTCTGTGTGTGTGTGTGTGTGTATAGATATAGACCGATGGGGGGAGAGCGAGAGAGAAAGAGCGATATTGAGTAACTGAAAGTCAAAGTAGTCCACACAGCTGACATACGGAGCGTTGATGAATAATGGACAGTCTCCTTCACCGCCGCCTCCTGTTGTGTGCGTTCCTCTCTATAAATAGCTCCAGCGATACGGAGGATGGAGGCTTTTCTCTCTGACCCTCTGGCCCATTATTCCCCGCGGGCGATCACTCTGAGTGGGGTGGTATTTGTATGGACACGCAAAGTGCCCAGACATGGACTCAAACTGACCTCGGGGTTGTAACTGAATGACCGCTGCGTGTACAGAAGTATCTCTATAATGCTGTCAGATCTTTCATTTGCCTTATCTTTCCACCACAGAAGAAGAATTGCGGTGGCATTACATCGCCACTCGTGACCCTCTTGCTGATTCCCTGTGAGCAGATAAAAACAGATTTCCTTCTGGCTCTGTGGATCGTCTCCGACCGGTACGGCGTGATGGCGTGATGAGTTTCTCCCAAAGTCAGCGATGGAGAGTCACAAAGTTTGTTAACGGAGCAAAAAAAAAAGGGAGTTTCTGAGCAGCCGAGGTCGCGCTGAAATCCCTTTTAAGACCGTCCTTGAAATGTTACCAAGTTTCTAAAGCTGCCGCTCTGAAACGCTACACGGGCAGTTTTTTGCCGATGCTAGCTCTGCGGCTCCGTGGACGGCAATGTCAGACTGTCTTTCCGCCACTTTAGGCCAGACTGAAATGTATCCGTTACTGGATGCTATGACATTGTTTACAGACGATCACGGTCCCCTGAAGATGAATCCTACGGACTCTGGAGATCATCCGTCTCTTCCACAAGTTACCATGAAGTTGATATTTTAGGTTCTCAATGTATTGATCATTTATAACATTTCAGTGCAACGCTTAAAGACAGTAAAGAGAAGTCCAACCAGAAACACTATGAAGGACAATCCACTTTGTTGTACATCGACAGTCCTTACTGATCTTCCAACAATTTGTCCCTGTGCTTTCTGAATTGACACTCATGAGTGTGGAACCGGAGGTAGAAAACGTGAACCTAAATCTTTTTGTTAAAACAGACAATGTAGAACAACAAATGTTCAAATCTGAGGACTGAAGTGCCTGTAAACGTGAAAATAACGGTTTTATACTGGGGGCTGTTGCATCCTGTTCATCACATCCGACCAGTCACAACCTTGAATCCTGCTCTCTGAAAGAGGAGGCATGCAAAGAGGAAGCCATTGTGGAGGCAGAGTGTCTGCTGATGACAAGAAAGCACAGGCCTCCAAATTAATTTCAACACGAGAGATGAAAGAGACAGAGGGAGGAGGGGAGGGAGGGGGGGGGCGCTGTGATGAATCAGACAGACGTGGCGACAGGAACAAACACAAAAGGGAAGCAAAGACGGGGAGCCGGCCAGGAGGGAGGCTCTATTCCTGTGGCTTAGAACGTCTTGATGCACTGTCAACACACTGTCTGACTGACAGTGTGGTGCAACAAGCAACCTCGCCGAAGAAAGTGCATGGAAATTGAAGACAATTGTTTGGGGGTGCAACGTGAATGAGTCATATTTTAAAAGCAGGACATGGGCTGAGTGATGACTGAATATAATGGCAAAATGACCGCATGTCCTAACCCCTCAAATACTTAATAATACAGTCAGAACTGCATTAACTGCCACGCCGTCTTTTCACCACCAGTCAAGCTGCAGTTCTCATCCACGTTTGTCCAAAGTGTTAATCATGTTATCCTGTTCGAGGTCGCAGAGGAACCAAAGTCTTATCAGTTCACCGTCGAGTCAAAGAGGATGTTTGTGAGAGATGTAATGAAATTAGCTCGAGGCCATCCAGAGATATCACAATCACGACGTGGGACGGACGGCGCAGGGGCAAGAAAATGGAATGGAGGCTCTCAACCACTCGCAAGTATTCATGGGAGTTTGATCGCGTGTCCTCAGAACGACACCCTCCTCCGCTTGGGGAGAACCAGACTGTCGGGGTGAAGACGTTTCCAGGGATGAAGGTTCAGAACTTTGCAGGACAACAAATGAAGGTTGATAGGAAATGGTGAAACCTTTTCCTTCTGGATGTGAACGACCAGGCCGTCATGGCATCAACATTACCTTCTTGTGTCGGTGAAGAAGCAGTGTGTTGCATACCAAGAACGTGGAGCTGTACCCAAAATCTGAACCTTTTTTTTTATTTTGAGGATCTGGCTGTTCAATATGAAGATTTAAATATTTGTTCCTTGTTTCTCTTCCCCACATATCTGGCAGGATGTCCATTGGCAAGAGTTTCAGTGATGATTTCAACTGCAGTAACACAGTCAGATGTTGCCAGTTTTACATTTTGAAACAACAATGATTTCAATTGGACCGGAGCTGCCTGGAGAATCAAACTCAGTGGGTCGGAGTCAGTCTGCTCTTTGGTGCGGGAGGTTCCCCACATGTGACCTCTCCTCGATGCCGGCTGGCCTTTTTCGGTTGGCGCATTTTCTCCGTGACCAACCGGCTGTAGTTCGGCTTGATGAAGGTGTCTTGTACCTCCTCTCCTCGTAAAGAGGGACGGGGCCTCGTGAGGGGATGTCAGCCCCACACCGGCCTCGTCTTGACCTCATATGTTTGCCTCGCTTTGTGAGTGTCATTACCATTCATACCCAAGCACATGTTCATGAATTTAGCTTCCTATAAGCGATATCTTTACACCCTATGATGACGTATACCAACATTTACCTCACTGATGTCAATCTGACACTCTCGACTGCGTCCCCACATAACAACCCAGATGCATCCTGTTCAAACAGCGTCTCCTAAAAAGAACAAACTTTCAACCGTCATTGAAAACAAATGTAGGCACATTTTACTGGTGAGATGTCTCCGAAGAAGATTTATTCCACTTTTAAGAGAGCAGCAGGAGACGCTGAGGGGAAAATTAATTCTAATCAAGGCGGGTCGGCCTCCTGAGCTGATGAGGTTTATTATTACCCTCCTGCTTGTGCGGCTGCCGCTGAGGACCGCGGCGACGCAGACGAGGATGAAAACACTACACACATCAATCAGCGGAGACACGCAGGAGCCTCAGGTACCTGCCGTCGAGTTTTAATGACCCGTACAATCAACAATAAATACGCTCATATCCAAGTGAGGATCGAAGGCAGAACATTACAAATTCAATACTTTGCTATTTGGTCGCTAATCAAAGCTCGTTCTCTCAACTGGCATTTGTTGATGAGGCCGGATTGATAGCTATTGCTTTAAGAAAAGAAAAAAATCCATTCATCTTCTGGGGCAGATTTAATTCTCAAGATGACACATTAAAACTGGACGTGGCGTGAAAGGCACTCCTCCCTGCTTAACTCCTTTCCATCATCAACTGTTTAAATCATTCCAGTCGGTCTGGTTTCAGGCAATTGAATCGACTTCTCTCTGGAAAGCCTCCGCTCAGCAGATTTGAATCACTCAAATCGCTGCGGCCGCTGCCGTCTGCCGATCAGGCGCGGCAGGGCGGGGAATCATTTGCGTGTGACGGGATTTCTTTATATTAAACAACAAATCAATCGGTTGATTTGACTTTTTTTTTTCCTCTCTCTCTGCAAAACAAGATGAAGAGCGGCGTTCTTCTCCTCAGGCGCAGCACGTTTGAAGACAAATCGATGGGAGTTCAAACAAAGGCTCCTAAAAAAGCTTTGCGTGGAGCTGATTTAAACTTTTTAACTGGCGAATTTTGAACTCATTAAGTAATTACACCCATGCAGCTTCTCCGAGAAGTCGACAACGCACAAAAGCAGATGGTAATTTAGTTTCCTTTAATTCCAAAAGCTCTCCTCAACTTAATGAGACAATGTTTTCTGGGCTCCCTGCGGAGCAGCAGTGAGTTTATGGAAAGGTCCTTTTACTGCTCCAGACAACGCGATGCATCACCACTGGCTCGCAGAGCAGATAAAGAGTTGCAGCCTAGTTGTGTCTTTGCCACAGTGAGCGAACACCTCATTGGTTTTAGGAAGCGAGCCTGGCCTCGAATCCAATGCCTGCCAGACAGATACTGACTGCATGAAGTTTTTTACTTTCTACACACAGACAACTCTCATCCTAGCGTCTGCTTAGCCAACCAACAGTGATCTGGGTCGGAGGCGAGAGAGGACCTTAAACACAGAGTGGTCATACTCGGACCCTTCACTTTCGAGATGCTTTTCCAGCTGGGTGCCTCTGAGCCACAGGAAGCCATTTCAGCTTGGCAGGTCAGACAGGATCAAAGGCAGAGCGGAGAGGAAACACACACACACACACACCCACAGAAAACACAAGAATCACAACATAACCATTCGCTTCGAGCCCCGACAAGAGAGGGGTGCGGCGCTGACCACACACACAGGCAACTGCTCAGCTGTGGGTTTAGAGGTGCATTCATGGTCAATGTGCTGCCAGAATGAGGGAGAAGAAACCACGTTTGAAACCTCGGTACAGCTCCTGGGTCACTGGCTGGATGCGTGTCTAGTTTCAGGGCGCAAACATCCGCACAGTACAAATCAAATGTCTGGGTAGAGGAAGGGCACAAGTGATAAAGGAGGAGGGGTCACATTGTGATTGTTGTGGCGTTAACGCGGAGCAGGATGAGGAACGGCTTCTTGAGAACGTGCGTGTCAGAGCGGAGAAAATCCAACTCCCTTGAATGAGTTAGTTGGTTCGTGTTGTGAATCCTTTAATAAAGTCACTCAGTGAGGATCCCACCAAGTTGTTATCTGACAGCTGTCTGAGGGGGGGGTTAGATATGCAGAGGTTTATGCTAATGGGAAACTAGCTAACAGCTGCTCCATCACTGCAGGCAAGAAGCTGCCTGTCAGACAATGCGCATGTAAAACAAAAGACGTGACTGTGATGCTCTGACCTTTGCATGAGGAGACTCTCTCTAACTGGACCTTGATGAATTTTAATTGAATCTCTGGGCTCTCGTGTTTCCACAGCAATGTTTGTCATGTAGAATCAAAGAAGTAATTTCTCTCTCTGTCTCCCGCTCTCTCTGGCTGTCACTACTGCTTACTGTCCTCCCCTCTGAGAACTTAGTCTCACCTCTCCTCCGCTGTACCCGGGCTGCACAACAAGTGCCTCTTTCTTCCTGCAGCTCACAAAGAAACACATTCACATAGCGGGGACGGAGCGAGCTGGAGCCTCACACTGTGTTTCCTAAGCGATAAACAATCAACAAACCGAGAGAGAATGTGCGCCGCATAAGTCAAAGCTGTGGGGAGTCAACGGTAAACGTTTAGACTGTGCGTAGTGTGTGTCTGCTTGTGTGTGAGCAGGATGGCGATCTGTCGCCCTCCATTACCAATACACAATACTTCAGCGGCGACTACTCTTTACGCTCAGCGGTTGCGACGACACAGCCAGCCCGAGAGGGCTGTGGATGGAGAGGGGAAGTGAAGGGACTTCCCCTCTTCCTAGCTTTTTTCTTTGGGCTCTGGCACTCCTGTACTAAGTGGTAACTAACAGCACATGCATAGAAACCATTAGCGCAGGCCCACAGGCTCCTGAGTTGGCAGCAGAAGAGGCCGGAGCTCGGAGACTCCTTGGCTGTGAGTGGGAACGTGCGTGGACTGGTAAACGGGGCCGACGCCTCCCTCACGCCTGGCTGTGACCCGGGATGACTCTGCCAGACAGCCAGCACCACCAGAGCTCCAGCAGCAGAGCGGATTAACACGGAGGTGAAGCAACAAACAAACAAACGAACCATCACGGTGCAAAAATGATCCTGTATGATTCTTTAAAGTTGGGGAGGAGTGCGATTCGGACCCGTCTCCTGCCCTCAGCGAGGCCCTCCCTGCACCTCACAAAGCTCCTTTTGTAGGTGGAGCAGTGATAGCGCGCTGCATACCACAGCTGTACTGTACATTCTTACAGAGGGACAGTGTGTGAGAGCGACCGGAGGGATGATGCAGGGAGTCAGAGGCGTGAGTGTATGATTCACGGGGAGACAGAATGAGTGGAATTACTTCCCCTCCCATTTCTGGTACCGAGCAGAGGCCTTTCTGGCCGCATGTTTCCTCACTGATAAAACCGAAATTCATGACAACCTCGGTGTCTGCACAGAGCCCACGCTGGCTGATGGCTGATGGCCTGGACAAACAGAGGAGACAACTGTCACAAGAGATTGTCTGCTCTGGACAGAGGCCATAGTGCTGCCTCATACCCTCCCTCTCACTGCCAGCGATATTTATTCATCTGCAGAATATTCTATGACAGCATCGTGTTCTTCTGAAATCCTCCCCGATTAAACATGCCACAGGTTTTCACAGTTCAACAAAAAACAGCACTAAGATTAACAAGGGAATGGACTACTCATAGACTTTACAACTATTACATTTTTCTTACAAAGCTGAACCTCCAGCAACTGACTGACGAAGAAAAACACAATCTGCTGCATCAACGCATTTATGACTTCCACATGGATACTTTGCATATTCTGCTTGTATCAATCTCATTCTTTTGGCCACTGCCCAAAGCGTATGACCACAAAGACGGGTGGAATAAAGACTTATTAACTGAGAGATTTGCTTCACAGTTCAGTGTTCTGCGTTGCTGCAGCCACATGTACACATGGTCGACCTCACAATTCTTTACAGCTTTTCTACAGAAAAATAATTCAGATGCGTGGCGTTGTTCTTGGAGTACTGGTTGAGCTATTTAAGCCTGGACCAACGAGCTTCCTAATAGCAAACCAACATTGCCTTCTTAAGAGACATAGGGAAATATGAAAGAGTTGACTCGGTGTACTTCTTCCTCCGTTGGCTTTTTGCATTCGCAACCTGACCCCACAACCCCTGCAGGTGTTACAACTGGTATTGATTTGCTTGTTTCCGACATTACCTTTTGTTTTTTTACGAGTCTCTAAAGAGCAAGTCAAGTTGTTCATTTTGACAATAGCGTTGATATAGCGGCGCTGTCCGACAGGCCTCGAGTATTGATTCGATGGTCCCGGTGCACAGCAGATTTTCGACAAGAATTGTCAACTCTAGGCCGCGGACCAAAAGTGGCATCTGGACTGGCCAACGAATGCTGCCACCAAGACGCTGCTTGCAGAGTGGACAATCAAGTCACTGTGTGTGGATACAGGACTCACAGTCCCTGTTTAGTTCAGACCAAACTACCAGGCAGGTCCACCCCAGCCTTCCTTCGCTGGTGCCTGCTATAAAACAAACGGTTGCTGCTTATATTTAACGCCTCTAGCTTCATTGGCACTAGCTGATGTCATGTCCACGTTACGTTCATTCCAGTTCAGTTATCAGTGACATCAAACATGTGTCCCATGTCCACTTTCATCCTGTCAGGGACGGGGTTTTTACCTCCGACAAGTTAAAAGGAACGAGTTCTCAAGAAGAAAGTCATCCATTCCTTCAATCAAATGAATCATGATGATAACATCCTCATATCCAGGCTGTTTTTGAGCAACGGTTTATGTCCTGGGTGTTAACAAGGTGCGGCATTAGGGCCGACCTTATCAGCAGCTCTCCAGTCTAACCTCCTGCCAGGTCCTCTGATAAACACGGTCCAGACTCCCCCGTAGCACCAAACCTCACCGCATTGTTCACTGAAGAAAAGGGCAACTCAGTTCACAAAAGCCCAGACGCTCTGCGCATGTGATATCATGAGAGTATTGTGTAGAAAATACTGAAACGTGGAGGAGTTGTCAAGTAAGATTGATTCATTGATACGGACAGCCACAGAGGATGGAGGTAAATACTGTCTCATGCACACAGTTGTTTCTCTCACCATCAATTCATTTGTCTCTTACTCCTCCAGACCACAACTTCCAATATGACCTTGGCTTTATAATGATATATTGTGCTGACAGTGCATTCCTGTTCCTCTCAATGAAAAGACATAACATTCTTCTTTTAATTGATACAAGTAGCCCAAGAAAAGGTTACACGTCGGTCAGAACAATTTCACAGAAACAGGGGTGTCCTTTCTTAAATTATACGATGTATAGCCGTGGGAAGGTAAGACTTTCTAATCCCTGTACCTCCCGATCCCATAATGATGAAACAACTGAATAACTTATTGCGGTTGGTGCCGGAGGAAACAAAGGGCACTGAGTTCGAGAAGATATATTTGCAATGACTCACCAACAGCAAGGGTAGCGCTTCTCATGAATTATGCCACTGGTTAACACCCCGCTAACACCACGAAAAAAGAGGGATGATATTTCAAAAGTAAAAACATGTATTTAATATTACATGAAAACTCTGTTTTACGGGCCATTCAAGGAGTACCAGGATGCACTGCGCCCGCAGGCCAACCTCGAGGAGCACATGTGCTGGGAGAAAATCAAACGGCAAAATCACCACGCTTAACGCCGCGGGCAACGCGTTAAGTCACAGAGCCGGGACGCCACGCTGGGTCCAGCAGCTTAAGAGCCGCTCTGCAGAACACACATGAGACACATGGAGGTGACCTCTCGTGAGTTTACTGTGATGATGCCGTCGGTGGAATTATCAAAAAAAGCCTTATCAGTGAGGTTAGACGTGCTGGCTTTATAATAAACAACACAGACAAAGAACAGGCCCACTGGGGGGAGGGGATGGATCTGAAAACATGTAGGAAGCTTTGTGCAGCAACAGCAGGTACAATGCACACCCACCTGTTTAAAACTGCTGTGATGTCACGCTAATTCATGTGTGAATTAACATTCATAAAATGATGATTCATCAGATGTTGTGTAATCACATGAAATATGGCTTCGCTATATATCAAGCCACAGGAGATCATGATATATAATGCATTAATTCATGTATTTAATCACAGCCGTGTATTAGTTATGCACCGATTAAGCATGCAGAGTTCAATAAGAAATGCGACTATAAAGGGCTATAAAGGTTAATAGACATGTTTCCCGTCCAGCGACTACTCTCATGTTAGCTGCTACTACGTGAAGCGACCAGGTTCCTACCTTTCCGGGAGCTTTGGTCCTGTTGTTGTTGTTGTGGGAGGCCAGATTGACGTCTTCATGGACGCGGTCCAGCAGCCACAGGAGGAACTCCAGGGCGTCGTGTTGGGAGTTACCGCGAAACTGCGACCCGTACTTGGACACTATAGTCTGGAGAGGAGAGAGGCACGCGGGATGACGGTGTCATTTTTCTGCAGCTACATAATTATGATATGAGGTGTACTTCACAAGTGAAGGAAAGAGAAACCTTTGGAAATCTGTGAATATATTTTCCAGTCTACAGTACAATAGAACAATAAAAGCAGTGGCACTTTAATTGGCTTTTATAATGTGACAGCTTGTTAGAGTTGAAGCTGTAGTGGACACCTGGAGAAGCCAAATGAAACCGGCTTGCTAAGATATTCTTTCGAAAGCATTCCCTGACAAAATATGTGAATCTCAAGCGCCACTTGTTTACTGGGTTTGACAGCTCGCGTGTGTTCGTTGGTCAGCGCTAACCCGGCCTTCTCCGCAGAGCGCTGATCAGAGGAACCCCTGAATTGCAAATTTGCACTAAAGCTCTTTTCGCTTCCCTCGCCTCCACCTGGCTCACACATTGACGAATGCAGAGCCATTTCACGTTTGTAAAATGTGCCTTTGTCTACAAAAAAAACTGGCTTGTAACTCAAAAGTTTTACGGTCCAAAAAAGTGTCGCCTTTCCCCTTTTTTCTCCTTCCCGAAGAATCTACATTTCAGAAAACTCACGACATGCAAAAAGATGTGCAAATAGCATTTCTCTTAGAAGTGGGTTGAGGACTGCTTTAGCTCACACACAGTATCATGTCACTTCAGACGTGAATGGCACCCGACTCAATTAGCCAGGAATTAACCGCATGAACCGCAGCTGGCAGCCTGCAGAAGCGAAGGCAGTGATGAGAGATTATAGTGGAGGGAGCAGCAGACTGTAATCATTGCTCCATAATCCACTAATATGTTATACGCCTCTTATAGCCATTACACCGTAACGTGATGTCGCATGTCTGATGATGAAGTCAGAGGCCTGACACTGAAGAGCTGCTGGTTGATTCCCAAAGAGACGGGCAGAGATTCCTAACGGAGACACACTCTTCTTCGCTCCTTTCACAACCAGCACAGTCGAGTCCTGTCACAGTTGATTTCAAACAAGATCAGTAAACTCGAGTCTACTCTTCTTCTTTGAGATCATTTTAAGAGAGCCACATTTGGTATGAGGAGAGTAATAATCAGGTGGAAACCTCCGGAGTCAGTCTTGAACTTGCATTATTTCTAAAGGCCAGCAGGGGGCGACTTCTTTGGTTGTATAGAAGTCTATGGAAAAACTTCTCTCTATATGTATTACCTCAGTAAACATTGTAAACATGAGTTTATGGTCTCAATCGCTACTTTCAAGTCTTCTTCAATACAGCATGTTGTTCATTTGGTAAATTATGTCTTATTTAGAGTCAAGTAGACCATAAAGCAGAGTATGCTAACTTGTGATTGACAGATTGATACCAGGGAGTTGTCTGTGTTTTCATCTGAGAACTTTAACCCTTTCACTGTGTGTTTTCAGTTCATTAAAGTGAATTAAATATTCTGTCGCCTATAAATGTCTTATTCAGAGTGCTGTTACCCTCTCATGTCACGCGTCTGGATGCAAAAAAAAACAAGATGGCGACATCCAAGAACCAAGATGGCGACGTTCAAAATACCAACTTCATGGTTTCAAAAACCGTCATCCAGAAACCAGGAGGTGTCGTCATGATGATTACGTCCACTTCTATACAGTCTGTGGTAATAACTCAGTGGGAGGAGAGCCGCGTCTTCTAAGTAGTTTCTGAGATGTGGTTCAGTGCAGAATGTGAACATAAAAATGCAGAAAAACTGCTGGTGGAGTCTTGGCAGAGCAATAAGGTTTTATAATCTTCTCCTCTGATCTCTTCTTGGAAGTAAAAGTAAAACTTATTTTGCAGTAAAACAAAAGTGATGTGTGTTGTAATCCAACACACATCACTTCATGATAAACCGGCCATATAATACAGAAGATTAACAAACATGAAGCTACTTCATTAGCAAGACAACTGGACAGCTGTGTGTCTCTGTTGAGCAATGTTGTTATTACATTCAGGACCATATGGAGCCAGATGGACTTTTTTATAAACTGCATGTTTGCACTAATTCTTTCACTTTTGCTTTCAGTCTTATAAAAGGCGACACGTCTCTGATTCAGGGAAGTCTTTGTCTGCTCTGAATTCAAGAACAAGATATTTGCAACCTTGCGTGTGCACTCTCCGGACGTTGTAGATGTATTTTCACACAGATATATTTTATATTTCGTCATACACATAACAAGTCAGACTGATTGGAGAACATTCAACATCGTAGAGCAGATCCTCTTTAAATGCATGTCCATGAAACATTCAGGGTCACTTTGCAGAAATGCTCTGCTATTAAGCATGAGAACCGCGGACACGCACCAACCTAAAGCTGTTGTGCAGCAGAGTAATAACAGTCATTACCTTCAGCCTTTTGAAGGTGGCAATTGTCTCAGAGATATAATTGAGGTGGTGGAGAGAGCCGTGTTTTTAATGCCCTCTGTGGCATATTGGCCACTGGCAAGTTTGTAATGTGTGTAATCATCTCACAAAAAGGATGAAGACAAATTAAGAAACCGCTCTTTCCTCTACATCACTGAGCTAATGCTGTAATTTCCACCATTTACCCATTCCTTTAGAGCTAAGTATTTCCACTGTGCTATCCGTTATTTTAGATAACTATCTGAACTGTTACATTTAGTTATTTACACCATTTATCCAACACTTCTAGCGAACCAGCAATGTTGACCAAACTAAGGGCAAAATGAATCTTGCGTTGTAAAATGTGTTGTTTTGTAGAAAACGTTAACGACAAAAAACAAAAAAAGACAATGCAGTGGCTCTTTTGTGTGCCACTGGCCGGGTACGGATACAAACAAAAGTATGAGTAGAAGAAATTACAGACGGTAAGAAAATATACACAATTAAATGAATTAACAATCTCAATGTTGTTGATATGAGTATATTCTTTCTGGTAAAAAGCAGATATGTAGAATATGTCATTTATTCATTCATAACTTTTAATAAAAGCTTGACATCAGTGTTGTACTGTTGTGAGGTTAACACTGATTTAGGTTCACGCTATTCAGACTTTTCAACTGTATGGCTCAGTTTTAAATCATTTATAAAGTTTAATTACTTTGCTGAAGTAGTTAGAATAGTCACATAAATATTGACATTGTTAACAGGGTAACTAATAATGTGTGTAACCCATTACGTTACTAAAATAACTCTCCCAATACTGCGTACATTGCTTATTCCCTCGGTGTTTGCTCACCACCGTGAGATGTTTTGCACGATTCATTCAGTTGCAGTCGGTCTTCTGTGTCAACACGTAGCGTTTATCTGTTACCGCTGACTCAATTTGTGGAAATCTATTTTTGATCAAATCATAATCTCCTTTTTTTCTTCAAATCAACGGAGCTACTGCACAACGTTTCCACGTACCGCCTGTCGACAGTTCACTGCTGGGAGGGAGTCGCTGCTCAACTCTACATCTTCTGTGAGCCGCCTGTCTGCAACCAGCAACATAGATAATCATTAAAAATCAACATGGAGACGGCAAATATTGACACATACCTGTGAGCATGACCGCTGTCGTCACGACACACATTTAGCCGCCTAAATAGGCCCATCAGTCTCCACTGAAGGGAGGATGGCATTCCTGCGCAGCTCAGCCCACCTCCCTTCTTTCTCTGGCCTCTCGTGTTATGGAAACCGATAAATTGGCCGTTGGGTAACCGTATGAGTGTCAGGCTCTACCCCCATCCCGGCCTCTGTGCAAACACACCATCCTGCCAGGGGGGGCGATGCAGAAAGCACACGGGAACTGTCCAGATCAAAAGATCACATCTGCTACCAGATTGGGGAAACGCAACCCTCCGACTGCGGCGTTACAGACACATCTGGGAGAGTGGGAGCTCAGAGCACAAAGCAGCGCAGCCATTCCTTCTCTTTAGGGAACATCTGTGTAAGCGGCCCGCATCCTTCCACCTCTCTTGTTCTACGATACAGGTGGTGCTGCGATGTGGCGGAGTGCCAGCTATCCCTCAGGACTTTGTGGCTTTTGTTTTTCCTCCTGACGGGGACTCTGCAGCCAACTGACCTGCGAGGAGGCCACTGCTGATTCATTAACTTTGAAGAACTTTTCATCAAAGGGGATGAATCCACATTTACAGAGGAGGTGCACGTGAGCAGCATCTTTTATCTAAAATGGGAAAAAGCGCAGTGCACAGTGTACGCCCTGTTGAAAGGGTAATTGTCAAAACACTTGCCCTTTTATCATTTCTCATCAAAATTCATGTGATGTGAACAGGGGTACTACTGGGAGTGCTTTTAATCTGCTTTACCTGAACCTTCCCGAAAAAAAAAAAAACACACCTGAATTTCACAGGCCTGCAAATATACACGAGATATTCAACTTCCCAGATCAAGAGATTCATTCAGCTTTAAAAGTAAAAGACAATCTGCTTTTGGAGGACTGTTTATAAGGGAGGTAAGCTGTCTGGAGGTCCCAAACTGGGAGCTAATTTTGCCTCTCAGACACAAGACTCTGAGCTATCTGATTATTTTATAATGCCTCCCTTCAGGCAGCTGTGGTATTACTCAACAGGCAATTTCAGAAGGCCTAAGCTGTATGAACTCTGGACCTCCTACATTCACAAACCACAGCCAAGAGGCACATGAATGTGTGTGTGTGTGTGTGTGTGTGTGTGTGTGTGTGTGTGTGTGTGTGTGTGTGTGTGTGTGTGTGTGAGAGAGAGAGAGCTTTAACACAGGAAACATTTAATCACACACAAGGGGGAAGTGTTTAGTGTTCTTCTTTGAATCTATCCGTTTTATCTTGGCTTGATGTTGCCATGTTGTTCCCTTTGATTGTTTGATAAAAATATCTGAGTCTCGTGAGATAAGAGGGATGTGAAAGCGTGGACGTTGGGAGTTATTGGCAGTAAGGATTCTGGTTGACAGGAGAGTCTTTCAGAGAACACAACAGATGGGAGAAAAGTGAAACACAAATAATCAATATTTTGCTAAATTGATTGCATTTCACATGTAGAACAAATATTTAGTTTAGGATTAGACTTCTTTGCTTTTACGCTATATTGAAGTGTGAGGAAAGACATGCAGGTGCCTAAACATGGGTCAGGATATTCCAGTAGCCGTCCTTGTACCGTTTTTTTACAGGGTAATTAGCGTTTCCAAGAATAGATCCATTGTGGAGTTTTTTTTGTTCGCTGCTCCACATTATCTATTTCTTGCCTTGAACTATGGCTCAAAGAAATCCAGAGCTGCAGGCAGATAAACCACAGCTCCCCCTTCCCCTTACTGCCCCTCCAGGCAGAGAAGGAAAGGGTCTCCTGATAGGACCGTACAGCCCCTGATCCTTAGGGAGGGAAGATTAGTAAGTGGGAAAGTGTTACGGTAAATCTTGCCTGAGCCACCACACTTCTAAATAAACACTGGAACACTTTGCCATGCTGTGAGCGGAAATAAAACACTATACTGCAGTTAGTTTAGGAGGCGATGATGAAGTCAAACTCATTGTACAGCTACTGGCGTGTCTATAAAGTCACCAGTCACCAGTTGAGCCCTCAGGCAGACACAGCAGCCCGGTTATCATTTAGCAGGAAAACACTGAAGTCATATGAAAGAAAAGGACGCTACTTATTTGTGAGTCTCTGTGCACTTCATAGTGGTGTTATTGGCGTACAGAGTGCATCACATGTTTGACTAAACAGTAAGATTACTCTGCACTTAAGGTACCTGAGGGACGTATAATGTGAGAGGACGTGTTTAGTTATTGATAACCACTCAAACGGCCCTCATCGTTCTCATATCACCAGCGCTTTGCATCCCAGAAAGGACTCTGTGGCACTACACACTCATCACTGAGCCGGTGTGTCCACCTGTAGCTGTGTGTGTGTTGTGGCTGGTGCGGTGCACACTGGGGGGTACCTTGAAGTCCACAGACAGCTGCGGGGTGTACTCCAGAGTCCACAGAGCCCTGACCAGCGATGCCAACTGCTCCGTGACTTCTCCCTTGGCGAGCCGCGTGTCGTCAGTCTTCACCAGCCCGTTCACGCGGGTCTGGCTCAGGTCCAGCTTGTACCGCTCCAGCCCCAGGTACTCCGCGAGCAGGTCCGTGTTGCTCAGACACTGGACCACGGCGTTCATGAAGCAGGTGTTCCCGTGGTTTTTCAGCCCCAGGACGCCCGGGACTTTGTCTGTGAACTGGTGAAGCAGTTTGTCTCTGCCGACGCACAGGGAGGAAGACGTGCTCGAGGTGTTCTTCACGGCGCGGTGCGCGTCGTCCCTGGTGACCCCCGAGCCGGCGCTGAGGGTGCAAGGTGCGCCGTTCCGGAACCCCCCGTCGTCGTCCTCCGCGTCCCGCGCCTCCGCGTCTCCAAAGTGGGTCAAAGTGCCCAAAGTTTTGATGATTCTGTTCATGAAACTCCCCACGGACTTCAGCGACTTCCTTCGGAAGAGCTTGCCGGATTTGGGCTTCTTCTCTTTGCGCTTCTCCTCCTGCGACGTTTCCTCCTTGCCTCTGCTCTGCTTCTCCATGTTTCTCTGTACTCCCGCGCTCGTCTATTCTCAGACTGATAGTTGTGTAAATTCCGACGCCGGAGTGTCACTTCTCTGCCAGTGGCCCCTGTCCGGATAGCAGCGGTGACACCATGGCGGGGCACGGGAGGCACAACGGCTCACTGTTGTTCCGCCCTGCGCTGACGGAGAACCTTCCTCATCCATCCCAGCACTTACTCAAGCCGCTCATTATCGGTGCGCCGCGGCCGCCGCGAGCAGCATCTCGTCATGCCCGGCACACCACGAGCCGCTCCGGCGTCCAGCTGCAGCACTGCGCGCTCCCGTCCCATCGCTCCAGACTTCGCCTTGGAGAGAGAGGGAGAGGAAAAAAAAAAAGAAAAAAAAAGGCTTGCGATTGTGCGGCTGCCCCCTCCCACTCCTCCTGCACATGGAGGAGATAAGAGAGCAGTGTGCACCGCGGGTTCATGTGGCCAGCGGTCTGGAAGAGTGGCCCACTCACATCATTTACTGCAACTAAAAGTATCAGTGTCGTGGTGTGAAATACACTTAAATCCCATCTGAGTACGAGTAGTATTATCAGAATACTGTACTTCAAAGTATTAAGAGTTTAAGTACTCATGTAGAGATGTTCCCATGACCCCTATTTTATAATTATTCAACAAAGTGCAAGGCTGTGATACAGTATGTGATCCAGTGTGCATACACTATGAGACAGTCAACGCTCAGCTGGGCGTGTGGTGTTCAATGTATGGCTCCAGAAAGTCTCGTAAATAAATGATTCCTTGTCGGCAGAATCGATAGTGCACGTACAGTAAGTCATCGTGATGTGAGAACGGACCTTGGCAATCTGGAAAAAACCCTCTCCCTATGAAACTAATTCAACTAATATCGCTCCATCAATGGAGCTGGCATTATTTTAAGAGGCAAGAAGAGAGCATCTCTTTCATGAATGTGTGGGATCCCCGCAGCCTACAGAGGAAATTCATTCGCTAAACTTTGGAAGGCGTTTATCGCAGGTTACAATGTCCTGGATTATTACTATCATTCCTGGGTTATGACGTATAAGAGAGCGGCACGGCTTATCTGCTTCGCTCACCACACATTATACGTTTATCACACAGGGCTGTCTCACTAACACTGAAGGACTGCAGACTTTTCTTTTTGCAGCAGCGAGCACATAAGCATTACGACTGACCCTCCTCCTCGCTGCTAATACGACCTGAACGAGAGAGAGTGAGCCAAGAAGAGCAGCCTCCTACTCTGCTTCCCTTCAAAGCCGTGCTGATGATGGTATGGAGAACAACCAGCAGGCTCAATTTCAAGGAGGAAAGTCAAGAATGCTTATGAAATATTTTAAGCTGAGAGGTAGAAACAGCCATGGGCGCACACAGCGAAGCCTCCCGAAAACACTTTTTTCCACCAACATCATCTGCCTCCAACACAACAAGGCAAACAATAATCTTCTCTCTCCCACACCATGTACCAAACACACCACCTGTTTGTTCATGGGAGCCAACACAGCAGATGCAAACTACGATCAAGTAGATTGAACTTTCATGAAATAGGTTTCACATTCAAGTCATACCTGCTGTGAGCCGTGTGATATCTACAGTACATGTGGGACTTCTGTATCCAGCGCTGCGCATTTAGATCGCTCCAGCAAGAGGCTCCAATCATCCAGCAAGAACTTGTTAAACTCCTCTGACATGCCTTGGGTCAACTCTCTTTAAATTGATCCTCCTCTCCTGCTTAAATCCACATTTTGAATGACTTGAGCCAACCCAAGCTGTATAAATGTGCCTATTTTTCCACAGTCATTGACAGCTGAAGGGAGTTGTTAGGAAACTACTACAAAGCCATCAACTGGAGTGTTTCACTCTTGCAGGTTTTGATGAAACATACAACTTTTTAACTTCTGCCATATTATAATGACCCCAGGGCACCTCTGAGCTGCTGCCAGCTCTCATATTCAGTAGAGCTGTGCATGTTTGAGAGTTCGTGGCTAAGCAGTAATCTCCTCTGGGTTTGGCAGTTGCCTCCTTTTTATTTTGGCCTCGCTATCAGCTTTGATTTTAAGCTATTTTTAGAGCTAATTTCCATTTCCTTTCCTAAAGTCAAGTACCTTTTAATATTTCTCTTGCGAGGATGATTTCTCCCACCAACATCTAATTCTGTATCACCCATGCAAATTATTCTCTCACTGTGAAAAGGGAGGTGCACCATCGTGAAGACACGCGTCTATGTGTGGCCTATATTTTACTGTCTTTGATGTGAGGGAGCATCTCATGCAAAAGACCAACTCTTTGAACATTAATAATGTGGTACCAACTCAAACTAATAATAATAAAAAACAAAGGAGACGGCAAGGTGTATTATTTTTTGCTGCAGCACACATAATTAGATCAGCGTTGCTCCATGCTGGCCTAATATCTAAGTCGGCCTATAAATGGAGAGGTAATTTGCCCGTGACGTTCTTCTCTTTAAAGAAGAAAATGTCATTCCAAAAGATGAAGTAGGCAACAGAGACCATCTGGTTGTCTGAGTCATATATGCCGTCTGCTCCAGGAACAAGCGCTCCCTTAACTAAAAAAGAACAATGCACTAGCTGTCACACACTGCCGGCTGCTGTGCTATACAGAAAAATATGGCAAGATGCAAGAGCATTCAGTGTGTACATCACTTGTGTTTTGATAATTTAGTACATCAAAACTTAAGGTAATATAGCACAATGAAAGTTAAGAAGTTTCTTTTGGTGGTTCTGAAAAAGCTTCATGTTTCTTTCACTAATAATGATCATAAACTGCATATAAGAAGTAGATGTAGTCACTACGACATCTTTTTTTTGTAGTGACACGAGAGGGTGGAGCTAAGTACAACAGAACGTGGTCATATTTAGGCAACAAGCCCCCCTGGTAGGTAAATTGTAACATTGTGGTACCGACCTGTCAATCACAAGGTAGCCCCGCCCTAAAGCATACCCTACTTTATGTTCCATTTGACTCGGATGAACCATAATTTACTAAATAAAGACTTGAAACTAGAAATTGAGATCATACACTTATGTTTACTGAGGAAATAAATCAAGAGAGAAGTAGAGTCCTTTCTTTATAAACTTAATTACAGCCTGAGGAGTCGCCCCCTGGTGGCCAGTAGAGAGAATGCATGTTTAAGACGCTTCATTATTGGCCTCACTTATCCGCTGGAGGCAGCTGCCTGCTAATGACCTGCCTTGTGTCTGGGAGGTGTAGCGGACAGTGCTGATCAGTGTAATCCTGGACCACCTGACTCCTCACAAAAAGCTCACACAGACAGACAGAGGGAGGAGGAAATCAATACTGCTTCATGTCTTTCCTCACAGCCCTGACTAAATACGATGTTCTACAAACATTTTTGCAGATTTAACAAGACTTTGATTGCCTTCATCAGAACTTAACCATTCCTGTGATGTGAATCAGTCTCAGCAGAAAAGAAACAGACGGGGTTGAGTGGGCGAGTTCTGGCTTCCACCAGGTCCCAGATTATGCAGGCCCCATCTGAGCTGGCAATAACACATTCCTTGTCGATGCCTTTAATCTTAATGCAGTTGGCAGAGGCCTTATGCTTTCTCATGGTTTCCAGGAGCTTGAGAGTCCTGGGCAGGATCTCCCACACACAAGCAAACACGCACCCGCACCTGGACGGAGAAGAGACAGCCATCGGCTTAGCAGCACGCAGGAGGCAACTGAGACAGCAATCCCTCCAGAGACTGTGGAGCCCGGGCTATGGAGCTATTTCTACTCATGGCCTATTTCATCCACAACCGGGCCGACTTTCACTGTATCTCAACTGTTACCAGTTAGAGCAGGATACCAGACACACACATGCAGCAAGGAACCAAACAAGCTTACACTAAACGGCAGCAGAAACACATTTCATTCCCGTCTCACTGGTCTAAAAGTGAAATCATGAAAACCGATTGTTTTGCTGAAGTCCCCCGCTGGGTTCATCTCATTATTCTCCAGCTATCTCAGGTGGTGGCCGTCAGTCCCAAGCTGTGGTGTGTGTGAACAGGTAGCATCCTCTGTGCCGCTGCAACAGTAAACACAGGACTTTTCCATCATTGTTTGGCTGCAAAAAGACAAGTGCTGGCTGCTTGTATTGAGCATATGAATAGATATAATTACAGCTCATAGCATGAGTCAGCATCTGCTCGCACGCAGAGTGAAGAAGTGAAAGATTAACTGCAAAAAGGCAATCATGTCGAGAAGGTCTGGCGCGAATTGGAACGAAAGCTGACGGTTAATGTCTATGAGAAACTCTGCAAAAAGCTATGCAATTGCCAGTAGTGCCACTGTAAAAACACCACACAAAGACAACCACATCATCATTTAGGAAAAGGAGTGTTTCCTAGTTTCAAATCCGAAATAAAGTACTTACTCAGCAACTCCCAATGACTTGTGTTATGGCTCCCTCTACTGGTAGGTTTGAGTCTGTCTCACCACTTTCCATTTAAAGAAGGGACAAAACAACACATGAGTATTACACACATGAAGGTGACACAGATGATCACACTGGCAGCATGCCACAGAACAGTTCACAACACTGTTCTGGCTGGTTGAGATTAACTTGGCCTGTAAGTACCTCGTGCAGGTGAGGATTTCTGCAGAATCATCACATCGACCTATCCCATGCTAGCCTGATCATATACATTATTTATATAATAAAAATACATTATTTACACATTGCAGTAAGATCAACGAAAGACAAACTATGTTCTATATATTTTGGTAACAAATAAGTTTCTCTACTGGGGATTAATAACGTTTTCTAATTTAATCCAAGAGACAGTTTCCTTCCCTTTTAGTACCATGAATGCAGTTAATACTGTGGAGAAAAGAAGATGTTACACTGCTGGTCTTTACAGGGTGTTCTCACTGTGGACATTTTGACTTGTCACAGCAGAAAAAACATACTAGTGTTACTAATACACTAACTACTGTTTTCTACTCAAGTGTCCCAATAGACCATTACAGTTGAAACTGAAGGAGATAAATGGATTTCAGCCATTAAGCATTTTATCGTTTACATCTTTCCTTACTGCGAAATATTAAAATGCGTCCTGTGAAAAAAGCTATTCATTGAAATAGCAAACTTTAATGCCACTTTCCATACAGAGCAGTGAAGCAGCAGTTTGTGTCTTAAATAATTCAGTGTTTGACCTTTAAAACTGTGTCAAAGGCACAGTAACAACAATTCAACAAATCAAATCCCAATGTCCCTGTCATGTTGCCGTTATGGTAATATTCTTCACGTGACCTCCTTCATGACCCCAAACTGACTTTTCCAACGGGGCAGCGACCTTTTGGTCATCTAGTTGAATCCACGATGACGTGGGTTCAGAACAAGACGGTTGGATTCACCGAGCAGCACAACCAAAGCCTGTTTTGAATCCCATTAAAAATGTATTGGATGACGATGATAGCTGCCATGAACTTGGCTGGACATGGGCTGATCTGCAGGGCAGGAAGGGAGGACATTCCTGACTGCAGCCAGGACAAAGCACTCTCCTCAGAAAACCTGAAAAATGAATCACTGTCATAGGTGCTTCCACAAAAGTACTGGCTGTACTTGGACTCAATGGACTGTATTGCATTGAAAACAATTGACCAATGCCTCTCAATGAGCCTTTTTTTCAGGACTCCACCTGACCTTCACCCCCAAAATAATGCACTCCTGCAACTTGGGAGACCATACGGCCTGATCAGCGATGCAACATCTGACAACCATTTGTCCAGTATGTGTGCATTTTTTATCTTAAAGCTGCAACCTCTTTAATTAATTCTCAATAGACAAGAAAGACATTTGGTTCGACTTGCAATTTCAAGTGTCATGTTTTCCATCCTTGGAGCTATGACCATTGAGAAGATTATTAAGATGGTGATACAATTCCATCTTAATAATCCTTAATAATAGTCCTATCCTCCCGAATTTAACATGAATATATTTCACACAACCCCTCCTATCTGGTCCGTCAGATACAGTCTTTGAGGCTCATACCAGCCGATAGCTTTCACCTCAAAGCAGCTGTGAGGAAGATGAAGTTTGAAACACCGAGTGTCAAACAGACAATCAGGTACATTTAGCCGACACATTAAAGAGAGACTTTGAATGCCATATCAATATGATCAATGGCTGCAGGAGTCTGCTTCACCTCACCAACAGCTTTTCATATACAGTATAAAATACCTTCCTTGGCAAACGTTCACAAAGAATCGTGAGACAATTCATAGGAAGAGACGACATTAATATTAATGCCGCACAAAATGAAATCTACATTTTTTCCTGGTACAAGATAATTTTATGTTAACGTATTCAAATCTAATAGGAGAAAAAAAATCACCTTTTAGTTAACCTTGTAATATCTCAAAATATGATGTGCTTTGTTTTAAGCAGAGGTGGAAAATTGTAGAAATGCAATACCCTGTTACAAGTGAAAGTACTGCATTCAAAACTTACTTGTGTAAAAGCACATCATTTATCATTAATATACACAAAAAGTGTAAAGAGTAAACGTTACCTACACCTACTACATCATATAGCTTATTTCAGAATACAATATGTTATTATAGGATTATGATTGTTGGTGCTTTAATATGTAAGTGTCACTTCTGCAGCTTTTGAAGTTGGTGTTAAAGGATTATTGTGTACGGTAGAGTATCTTAATCCATAATAAAACATAATCATCTATTACATTTTCCTGTATATTTTGTATTATTCTTTTTTTTTTAGTACAAATATCCAGTAATTAATGTTGTCAAAGAAATGTAGCCTAGTTAAATGTATAATTATTCCACTGGGATGTGTTGGCTACAAGCTTATATCGTAGCAGAAAATTAAAACACTCAATAAAGTAGCTAAAAATGATCCTTCAGAAGGGTACAATACTAAATAAATGTACACAGTTACATCGCACCACTAGCAGAAAGGGGTCACTCACAGCAAAACAATGGATGACTGAATCAAAGCATGAAGGACTTTAGATAATTACAGCTAAGGTTGTGAGGAGAAACTTAAACTTAAACACAGGACTGGTTTGTTAACGGCGATAACAAATTAATTATCAAGGCAACTAAAAAGCAAAACTATATTTAGAATTGTGCTCGGACGAGTTTCTTGTGCATGTAGGCCCAAATAGGCCCAAGTTAATTAGGGTAATAAAAAAGGCCTTACCTCCCACCGGCTTGTTGACTCTGACGTCATTTCCTGCAGCGAGCACAGCTCGGCGCACCTGTTTTTAATTAGTCTAATAATTAATGCGACGCACCCGTCCACCATTAAACGATGCCGACTGTGCGGCTATGCCATGAAGTTCACGGAAGACATGTTGACGTTATGCCCGTCGGAAAAGCACAGCTTTAAATCTTAAGTCAGGTTAAAGTTAATGGTGGCGGAACTCTGCTGAACTGTGTTAAAAATACAACAATTAACGATATTAACGTTGAACTATTATGTATAAAGTAGCATCCGGAGCAGTTGTGATAAGTGTGACGTCCTACTTTCAATGAGTTGGCGCCTCGCACATGACGTGTCCGTAACCTAGCGACCTCTCCAACGTTCCCGGTCCCTCACGTTAACGCAATGCATGCTGGGACATACAGTATGGACGCTCCCTCCGGAGGAATAATTTTGTCTTCAAATGTAAAATTTGTTCAAAAATGTACAGTGTTTGAACACGCAGATGTTTATATGTGTTAACTGTACTTTTAATTTAAATATTTTTCAAATCTATGATGTAAAGAAAACATTAAAATAACAGATTTAGATAATTTATTTCACACTTATGTTTGTAGGATGCCATTGGGTTCCCTTTAAACAGGCTGAGAAGACTCCATTTAGTAGCCGACAAGATGAGGGTGAGATTAATACATAATCAATGAGCTTTATACATAATCAATCCCAGTTTTCATAAACTGCTGTGTACTGCTGGGTACTTCCACTGATTACTGGTACATTGGCTGCACTCTCCCTGTAACTGTCCACCTCAGCTGTGTGTCATTATAATCACTGATATATTATTAAAATGTTCTAATTTGTTCAACATAAAAAAAGACTCTGAAATAGAAACATCTGACACATTTGAGTGTCAGTGTGTCCTGTAGCTTATAGGAATTTAAACCGATGGCAGAAAAGCCCAAAGAAAATGTCCATCTTCATTCCGTGACAATAACATCACAGTAAGTGACATTTCATTTGATGTGATGAAATTCAGCTGATGTCTTTGCGATGCATTTCAACAGGCCCTCTATGTAAGACGTTGTGTTTTGCATAATGTGCCGTGAATCAGCGCCCCATGACACTCGCACAAAAGCGAGGTTCATGCTAGAGCGGCCGCTGTTCACAGCCGCTCGGCACAAAGGTCTTTATTGGGGTCACATTCAGCTTGGCGGACCACCCAGCTGTGCGGAGACGCATTCATGGCCGCGTACCCCGAGCTTTTTGCCGTCATGACAAATGAGGAAAAAAATAGTCATAATTCTCTCTTGGACATCTATGACCTGTGGCACCTTCCCTGAAAGAGACTTCAGTTACACCCCTCGGTTGACCTCCAGGGTGGCATCTTAGCGGGGTGAATTATGCCAAACATGAAAGGCACACAACTGCAATGCAAAACGCCTTTCAAGCTGCTTGTGTGACACATTAATCTTTGAGTTGGCAGCATGACCAAACAACACTGTCTGCCTTTATGCACAATTCAAAAGTAGACCCATTGTTCCCACCAAAGGTTTAACCGCTTCTGCCCTGCAGATGGCAGTGTTTAGAAGAGAATGACGGCTGCACATGGAAACTCCTCTTGGAAGTGTTCCTGGGAGCTGAGCGTGAAAACCACAGAGGTGGTCCATAATCACCGTGTCGTAGGCTTTGGCACAGCTCATCCTCCTAATTATGAATGACATCAGGCTAATTATTGTAAATTGTGCTGCGAGAGCGTCAGAGTCAGTCCGACACAGCGGTTTGTCTTGAATTGCAGGATGTTGATTGAAGTTTCATCCGTCTTTATTATGATTAAGGAGTGCAAGGACCCAATTGTGTTTTTATGTCGTTTGGGAAGTTGAGTTTTATTAAAACCTGAAATTCTATTTAAATCAAACAATATTTCTGAAGACAAAGTAGAAAACTTTTTTTCTTCTCATTATTTGAAACCTGTTTATGTACAATGAGAAAGCTAAAAGACACAGTGTGGGGTCTCTCCAAGCAGTAATGATATTATTCACGCTTGATTTCCCTAAGCTTTCCTCTCTGTAATACTTGAGTTCAAACCCAATTTCAGAAACAAGGTGCTGATAGAATATTAGTTTGAAAAAAGAAGAAATGACCCATTATTCTAGTATTTTGGCCTCTGCTGGTCTGTGGCAGCACTTCAGTGTGGCCGTGGCCTTTAGATGTGCCTGATTGGCTCAGCCGGTCTGAGCACAAAGCTAATTGGATAAGCTTCTAATCTTCACACCGGCGTTGCACTGCTGGATCCTGGGTGATGGATTGCATAGATAGCCACGGGGCAACACAATTTGATGAATGCAGTTAAACATCCTGCAGGATTTCTCACGGGGAAAACACACTTCTGATTTCAACTGACAGCTTGTGCAACATGCAGGTGGCTTGTGGTGGTTTTTCATTTTTCTAGTGTTGCCTTTTTGTAAAATCGTCGAAAGAAGATGTGACGTCACAAAATCAGCATTTTCAGTCTCTACTTGTTGAAAATGTTTCCCTCTTGGATAAAGGTGTTTATTATTATTGTGACAGCACATAAAGTGTGTGTATAAATATATAATAAATATATTTACTGTTCGCGTTGAACTCTGGTATGCACTTGTTTGCCCTCTGTTTACAAGGTAGTCCATATGATGTAGTGGCAGCGCGCAGCTATGTTTTTGCAAAACCGCAAAATAAGATTTCCCTGATTTCACCTCATTGGCTGAGCTGCGCTCGTTCACCAGCCGTCACTGACAAAACACAGAAATGTTTACGCAGTGAAACCCATGCGTGTAAAACATTGTGATCCATAACTGTGATTACGTCGACAGTGTGTTCTCAGAGAGGGTCTTGTTATGATTACACACTTCATACTCTCTGCTCTCTAAATATTCTATTTGTCAAAACTACGCATATGTTTTTAAGTTAAAACACTAACCTTCTACAAATGTAGATAAATTACAGAGAAAAGGTAATACGTACTGGAAGCTGGCTAATGACTTGTAGCAGGATATCCTGGGGTGGTGGCTCACTGTGTGTGTGTGTGTGTGTGTGTGTGTGTGTGTGTGTGTGTGTGTGTGTGTGTGTGTGTGTGTGTGTGTGTGGAGGAAGTCCACCTGAAGCAAGTCCAAGTAATGGTCGAGGCAGAGTTACCGCAGAGGCAATAAATAGTCTACACACCCTTCCAGAAAGAATCGGTCGAGGTGGCCCTAGTGATAGCTGGGTTATTGTCTGGTATGTGCACTTCCAAATGTTAGACTGGCAATATGTTAAACCACGACAGTGCAACCCAAAAAATATCTCAAGCATCTCTCGGACGTAAATGGAGATACGACCCTGCAACTTCCAATAATTTCACCAGTAAAGCGTGGAGGACTGGTGCTTTACACTGGTATTAAATGTTGTTTAGAGTCTGTGTGCAGGGCCTTAATGGAGCAAGCAAACTACTATTTTCCATGTGAAGATGTCGTGGCGTGATGGCGTCCTGAGCAGAGAAGGAAGTCTCCTTTTCGAGCCCCGTCAGAGTTTGGTTTATGACCAAAGACATGTAAAACTCATACGGAGTGTATTTTGTGTTCGGGGCTCATCATAGCTAAATGCTAATATGCCAACATACTAAACGAAGATGGTTGACATAGTAAACATTAAACCTGCTGAGTGTGCTCGTGTAGCAGAGCCAACATGAGCACATCAAGGCAAGGCAAGTTTAATAGCACATTTCAACAACGAGGCGATTTAAAGTGCTTCACATAAAACCATTAAAAGCAGATTTAAAAACAGTTAAGAAAACATTGAAACAGTCAAGAAAAAATTTAAATTAAATAAATAAAAGTTGCAGTGCAGTTTAAGAAATAAAAATGCTGTAGTGAGATGCAGCAACTGAGTCTGGTTCAATTAAAGGCAACCTCAAACAGAAAAGTCTTCAATCTGGATATAAATCAGCACGTTTAAGTTAGCATGTAGCATTTAATCTAGCCTCATAGCCACGAGCATAGCAGTAGACGTTACACACTTTTATGAAAAACATCCAGATGTTGCTGAGAAACCCCCCCTGAATATGTTCAGCTCTTTACACACGTGCTTCAATATGCGCCTGGCTCTTTGTTTGTGTGTGAGGATATTTACAAGCAAACTGCAGACATAAAAAGTTATGTGCGGCACCGTGTTTCCATTGTGTTTACGCCGCGGAGGTCTTTGAGGTATTTTCCGGAACAAACCCTAAACTTGTCGTTAACGAACGCCGTAACAGACGATCGTTCGGGGCCGTTTGTAAAGAGATCGCCGGTCCAAGTTCACCGGCTCCTCGGCTGCTTTACACTTGGCGTTGGCCCGGGCCGCCGCGGAGCCGCGGCCCTGGAGGGACGCCGCGATTACAAGCTGCTATCTCGCTAAGTAGGGCTCTCGCTCACATTGCAGAGCGGCGACGACATGATAAGTGTTTTCCCGCTCATCCAGGCCTCGTGAATGAGGATGATGACAGCCGTGTGTGGCTGGGGGGGAAACGGTGATAGATTCTTCCTCAGTGCCTTTAAACTTGACACCTACCAGAAATGAGCGTGAGCAGGATCACAGCAATCCGTCCGCATTCCCTCAGTATTTAATTTGGATTTGCGGCGTTTCACGATCAATGGCTGCAGGATTTTTGTGAGGCAAATGAAGATGCATTGTTTCCTGGGGGAGGGATGAGAGGTTATCTCTGCTGCACGCTGCAGAACATCTGATGTAACACAGATAGTATCCTGCTTTCTTAGTTACTTCTTCTTTTTTTTAACAGCCGCAAGAATATAATGTACAGCTGATGATAAACAGCTGACTGCAAATTCTTTAAACAAACCTGCGGACAGTCTATAAATTCAGCCGCATAGTTCGCCCTTTTGACGCCTCCTTAAAAAAACCTCTTTATAATCTCCCTTTGCTCTATTTCATATCTCCTGTCCCCTTAAAAAGGAGCATTTTGTGGACCATGTTTTTACGAGTCCTTCTACTAAAAGAAGACCCCCGTATGCTCCAGCATCCCTGTCCCTCACACCTGTGGAAATATTAAAGGGAACTTTGCACTCCATTAAACGCGAGGCCCAGCGAGGAAGTGGCGGGTTCTGTCATCGGAGTAAATCCTCTACTGGTGGGAAGGCCGTCGCCTGCGCTGGGATCTGCCGCAGCGTGAGTTACTGGCACTCTCCTCTGTGCTGCAGGTGCTGGTTTGTGTAGCGGAGAGCTGCGTGGTGGGAGCTGGCGGAGGTCATCGTAGGGGGTTTTCCACGCGTGGAGTGAGTGATGTTCGATCTAAACTGCAATGTGCAAAGAAGTCAAAGGGAAATAGTTTTGGCCCGAGTGCCGAGGAAAAGAGGCCGTCAACGGTATGCTCCAACAATATTTCCATTAACGACTCCTCATTAAACTCACCTCCGTTTTGAGCCGCTCAGAGAGGCAGTGAGCTCCCTGCATTACCCGTATTAATGAAACACCATCATCTACAACCCTCTATCATATCTTGTTTCTAACTGGCCGCGTCCTGTTGAGGGGATGAGATGTCTTTACAGTGTCAGTGCAGCGCAGAGGTATTCAATCCCAGGCGAGACTTGCTCTTGTTATCTTTAAACTCCAGAGGTAGCGTTCATCCATAAATCACCTGGCCCACAGTGTCTAAACGTTTCGGCTCAACCTGCCTGCGCGGTGGTGGATTTATGATTCTCGAGCACCAGCAGCGGCCTCCTCCGGGGCTCGCCGGCGCTCTCCTGTGCACTTGTGTACATATTTAGAAAAAGTGCGGGGCGGCCGAGTGCTGCTCTGTTGTGGGTCAGGCCACCTGAGCGATCTGCTGTGATGCCGCTGCACCTCTCCGGCTGCTCGATGACATACAACGCTAAAAGCAGAGTGCACACACACACACACACACACACACACACACACACACACACACACCCCTGCAGGAATCCTTTTATATCTGGGAAGAATCAACGTAGAAGCATAAAAAGCAGAGCTGAAACCTGAGGGAGGGCCGGCTGATAGTCGAAGCTGTGCTGTCAAGTCTTTTTTTTTTTTTTTTTTTTCAGTTCCACATTCATCTTGAGAAACTATGTGCTTTCAACAAAGCTTGGCAAAGGGGTAAATAGCAATAAAAGGGGATTGGAGTGTACATGTTTCTCTTGCCAAGTGTTGAGGAAAAAAAAAGATATTCCCCACATTGAGCGTCTGGCAACGGAGCTTTGGCTGGTGATGTCATCTCCAGGTCCACAGTTTCTGTTTGTTTCACCTCCATTATATGTGAAGGTTCAACAGACCTGAATCTCTTGTGGTTTCTACCCTGAGACACATTTTCCCTTGTTTGGTGTCCAATCCAGGCCTTACAAGGCTTTAAAAGAAGAAAGAAGAAAACAAAGAGGGGCATATACAAGCTTCATGCCGCTCTGTGACACGTCTCTGTAATTCTATTAGCAGTCAGGCCTCCTCTCTACTGCCAATCAGGCCTCAGGAAATTAGGATCTGACATGTTTATGAGCTTGGCAGATAAAATGAAAACCTTTCTCTACACAGACAAAGATGGCTGCCACGGAGTGGTGCGGGGACGGCCTATTTCTTTTGTCGGCCAACCCCCGGAAGTTAGCCTCGCACTGGTTTCCTCTACAAACAGCCAATGGGAATTATTGAAGAAAATAATCAATCTGAAGAAGTAAAAAGCTGAGGTTAGACACCGAGGCTGTGAGGACGGTTTGGTTGGTGTGAAGACGTTTAGTCTCCTTCAGCCACTTGAAAACAACCGCTTCTTTTTTTTTTAGAGACGCATAAAAGCTTCAGAATTCACAAGAGGGGTATTTATTGACGCGTTATATGTCCTAGAACAAAACCTTCAGAAGTCTTAAGCTTCGAGACGAGGGAACGGGAGTGCATAAACGCCGACACCTTTCCGGGTTGAAGGACTTGTTTCTGCGGCACTCAATAGCAGATTGAGTTTAGAGCAGAGACCTGGAGGGAAGTGGTGTATTAAAGGCAAAAGATGATTGGTGATAAGGTACAAAGAGGGCAAAGAGTAAGTTGAGCCATATTCTTGGTCAGTCGTTGTGTTGCCGCGTGTGTTTGTTGCTTAAGGACGTCGCCAACATTTTGGCCAATACGAAGCCAGAACAAGCAGTCCGGCTTTTTCCCTCCACAACTTCACACCAGGATGAAAAGAAAACAGTGGAGATCATATCTGGTTTGTCAATCAGCACACTGCATCTGTGCCATTGTGAACTGGGGTTCCTCCAGTGGAAGTAACAGCACACAGACCAGTTTTCCTTTAAAGAGGATGTATGTTTCCTGTCGAGCGTCTTCTTATTTCCTGTGTCGTTGTTGTCGAATCTTCTACTCAAACATTTTCATTGGCCCCAGAGCTGATTTTCATCTCAAAGCGCTGAGACGCGGCGGCGTCCAGGCGACAGCTGGTAGGTAACCTCCACTCCTCACGCATCTCTCCCTCTGCCATCAATTTCCTCCTCTTCTGCCTCGTCTGTCAGCACTTGAGCGGGCAGGCAACGTGACGGACTGTGGCAGCAGTCTCTGCTGTGGGATCAAGTCAAACAGCATCAAACATGATGGACGGGATAGTGAAAAATCATCCTGAATGACATACAGGGCTCCAGACTAACGTTTTACGTTCGGTGCATCCAAAACCAGCAGTGCAGCGGACGAAGAGCAGCGATCAATAGGGCTTTTCATTTTGAATTATTGTATGTTTTAAGATTGTGACGTTGCTCAAGGAGGAGTACAGGATACCTATGTCATATTTATTTTCCCTACGAGAAGAATATCGGGGTCAGAGCCAATCACAGAATGAGTAAAAGTACACACCAACACACACAAATGCTTTTAACAATTGACTAAACTGCAGTGAGCCAGTATGCACAACACAAAGCCGTCACTTTTCCTACAAGGACGAGTGGAAACGTCTGCTTTGATAAAAGCTCGACTGGTTACCGCTGTACGCTGAGGCAGCTCGTGGCGCTGTCACGTCCTCCACATGTTGAAGAGGTGTGAACGGGTTGTCACGGAAGAATGATAAGACACACAGCGTGTCTATTTGTCAAACACATCAGTTGGTCTTCCTCCCAAACGGGGTCGTGGTGGATTGATCTTACTTTGCTCCTTTCCGTACACTAGCGGTAACAATAAATCCTCTATCTCGCAGCGAGATTAATAATTTAAGACTTACAAGCTTCCCATTAAAATATGAAAATACTGACATCGGGGACTTGGCGCAGCAGTCACTAAAGGAGGAGGGGCTTAGCGAACGGCCAACATGTCTCAGAGGAATAGTTCGACCTTTTTGGGGAAGACGCTTCTTCGCTCTCTTGCCGTCGTGCTTTCACGAGGAGTTATGTGCAGGACAGTAGTGCATTTACCTCCTCGGCAGTCCATTCCTTTTCTCTGACATCAAAGCACACCTCGACACCCACCCCGGTGACCCCCCGCCCTGCGGTTGCCTCCCTCCGGCTCTCCGGCCAAGAATCCGACGACGCGGCGGGTTCGAGACGTGGAAGCCGAGGGGTGAGAGCGGCGACCTGTGTGGGATACTTTGAAGTTTCCGCCAGCGCTCTGCAACACGGGGCGAGGAATCACCTGCCATAAAGAGAGAGTGTGCGTAAGCGCCGAGCTATTTGTTCTGGTGCCTGGGTGGTTACGGGTCCCCGGGGAGGGCTGGCCCGGGCCCCTCGTGAGATCACATCAGTTGTGGAGCGGGCGGGAGTCCACCCGGAGGTGGAACTAATGGGCCCATGTGTTCGCAGACACTTCTAAGAGCCAGATGCCGGGAAGAGTGAGAGAGACGTCCATCGAGTTTTTCACAACGCCCCCCCCCCCCCGGAGAGGAGCGGGGAGGGGGGGGGGGGGACCCGGCCGAGCTTCACACGCACGTAGAAATCAGAAAACACGGATTTGACACGGCGCGCTCATTTTGTTTTGCACAGTCAGGAATGCGCTCGACGACACACAGACACCTCCAGTTTGTTGAGTCTACTCGGAGACTGTTTCCACTCTCGCCCCGTTGATGCAGCACGCAAGGTGAACTCGTCTAACGAAGGCGATCGGGCGCTCTCTTCTATCTATTCCATATGATCTGCCCGCCCCAGTAAAAGTCACGAACATCAGACTCTGGTGCCTGCGGTTTCGCCGCATTATTGATGCGGTCCTGACCTCTTCGATCTGACGTCTTATTCAAAGTGGTTAATGATTACCATCTCTCAATGTGTTTCAGCTGTCGCGCCGGTAATCCCCCTCTCCCCACCTCTCACCCTGCTCCACCAGAAGGATTGTTCCTGTGGATGTTAAGGTCCAGACTGTGTTTTGGCCTCGTCTCTTCCTCTAAGCCGACGCAGAAGATGTCCGCCAGTAACTCATCTGTCCGATCTGAGGTAACATCGACTACAAATCCGATGCGGTGATACGGATGTGAAGCACTGATTAGACTCGGCCTCATGAGTAAGTGATCTCAAACTTTCAACACTCAGTATCTCCACACTAGTGGACACTGTGGGATGGTTACAGACTCAATAAAAGATTTAAGGTTTAATAATCAAGATGACGCAAAAGGCCGACCAATGAAAGTTTTATTCCTTGTCTTAAAGCTCGAGTGGGTCACGTATTTAAAGGATCTTTCTGACTAGATTTAGTGACCTTTTAGTGCTGCTATAGCTAACTTTACTTTCACTGGTAAAGACTTGGCGACACTTGCGTGCGTCTGTGCTTTTCAGTTGGATAATAAAAAGAAATATCGCTCAATTTTTTCGCCAATGTCACCCACCCACGCTTTAAGTGGCGATGTTGTAAGAAAGCTCCATGAGAGACGAGTCTCTGCGCTGCCCCCATCCAGTCCAAACCGGAAGGCCGGTGCAGTCCAGAGAGCACAGATAACACAACGCCACCTTCTTCCCCGCCTGCGTGTAACATCCTCGAGTTGTGTCTGGATCAAAGCGCCGGCATCCTGAGCATGAGGGGGTTCACAGAGGGACTGTCTTCCTTGTCAGGAGGGGGTGAGTGAGAGTGAGAGAATAAGGTTGGCCGCTGAAAGCGGCGGAGGCGTTCGGCGGGGAGGAAAAACAAGCGAAGGCGGAGGAAGAGGTCAGCGAGGTCTCTGCAATGATCGCTTAATAACAACAGAGGTGAGAATGAGTCAGAGAATGAGAAGAAGATTAAATGTGACTCAATCCAGAGCCATTGTTTGCAATACAAACTATACAACTTCCAGGTGTGGGTTTTAAGCTTTTCAATGCACACTGGACCGGGGCCCAGCTCCAACAGAGTGCACGTTCATAAGACGATTAAAAGGTGATCAAATAAACTGTTGATGAATAATGATGAATCATTATTAGTTCTATTAATAATTTTGTTTCTCTTTCTAGTTGTTGTTTGTCTCGTTGTGGTCATTTTATGACTTTTTGTGGTGGTTTTCTATTTCTTTGTGGCCGTCTAGAGTCTCTGGTGCTTCATGAGCGTCTTCAAACTCCTTGAGAAATAAGTGAAATATGTGTTTGGCGACTATCATTACGTGTGCAAGATACATTATTTTTACACTTTTAAACTCCATTGTTGGAAAGAACAAAACAATCGTTGAATTCAGCTGTTTCAAACAAACTGAACACTGTTTCAATGATATCATGAAAAGCTGAAAACATATACATATTTACAGAGGATTAATTGTGGCTAATCAGCAGGACATGGCTGTACACGCTGCCCATCAGCGGGCTGAAGGATCCGTTCTCGAATCCAGACGCGCATTGAGATGCACCGACACACTCCGCTAATGACTTCGTGTCATTAGAAGTACTTGCTTTATCAACGTTTCCCTTGATCGCATGACGACAGCTTGTCGGTTGAATTGGCCCGAACGTGGAGTGCTTGTTTTTTTTTTTCCCCCCGAGCAAAACAAATTCGGGTTACCGTGTGCATGCGTGACCCAGCGTGTGTGGCATGTCTTCAATTACTGCCCCGTCGCTGAAGCGTTTCACAGCCCTGGTTTCTTTATCGCTTGAAAAAAAAAAAAAGAAGAAAAGAGAAGAAAACGCAGGTTTACCACCGTCTTTCATCATGGAAAAATAAGCTGTTGTCCAGATGGGAGCAGACGGCACACATCACTCAGGAATCTTAAACGCGATTGGATGAGCAGAGAGCGTGAGTCGAGAGCACTGAGCTGTTTTCCTTTCCTGGCCGCCGAGGACAAGTGCAGTGCCAAGGGCTGGACGGCCATGTCTCCGGTCAGTCACTCGCAGCGGGGATCACAGGGCTTTCCCCTCAGATGGGCCTGGAGGGACATGCTTGATGCTCACTGTACGTTGAAAGAGCCCTTGTAGTTCATTTCATTCAACACTCTGGACGAGAATGAAAGGGTCCGCCCCGAAACACCAAAGTGTTGATGTTCTTCACTGCCAGAGGATAACTGGAGAGACTGAATGTTTTTTATTTTACATTGAAAGTAGCTTGCTACTGGATGAATTGTCATGAGTTGTCTGGTACTTCATGGCGTCAGTGTCTCAGCATTGTTAGCATGCGGACGTTCGTATTTAGCTAACAAGCATTGCCATATTTAGCATATTAGAGTTAAATAAAAGAATAAAAATCAGCTTTAATGGCCACGTACATTTTCACATACATGGAATTTGATGCCGGATTCTGCGCTTCGTACTTCTTTTCAATGCAAGAGCTAGATATAAAAAGATAAATGTAATAGAAGACCAAAAAAAATAAGACTTTAAGGAAACAGAAAAACAGTAACAAGTAGCATCGCTGTATTTAGCATGTTATAACTTAGTTTACATATCCCAGGCCTTCTGGCATGGCTATATAACTGTCGTCTGTATAAGAAGGTTTATGCCAATCCACTATTATGTGCAGCAGGATCTTCTTAGCAGCGCTGTCTTCTCCTTGTCCTTCTGAATTCTCCATTATTATTTTTGACTATTTGAACACAGCCCAAATTTACAATATATATTCTCTTTTGATAAAGATATATGTACATCATCCTCTGCGCATAAAGCCAATAAGCACTTAGACGTGTTCACACTTCTGCAGAATACCACGATGGCTTCGGCATGATCGTGACAGACCACAACATTAAAACATGCCCCGGTTCATGTGAATTCTGTTCAACATTATTTGAAAAACAGCCAACAGAAAACAGTCGAAACTCAAATAATGACCCTCACGACGGTGCAGCGAGAAGCCCAAGGTCGCCATCCTGAAGGTGGATGCCGTGTGTGTAAATGGATTTCCTCGCGGCCGGCCGTCTGACCCCGGTCCCCCTCCCGTGACCCTGTGGATGATTGCTGCGACTGAGGCGCGTTTGATCCCCGATGCTGATGCTGGGCTTTTGATGGCCGCCCCACTTTGATGCCGCGACAAGATTGAATCCGGCCGCCCTCTGTGACACACACACACACACTCACACACACACACACACACGGTTGACCAAAAGGCACCATCAGACCTCGTATCTAAACAGGAGGTGCCGTATCCCTCTCCTCTCTTTGATCCCGAGTACTGACATTTGTCATATCGCTGACATTCTGCGTCCACTATTTAATGGCAGGTGAGGTGGGATTTGGGCTATTAAAGAGAGATGTTACATTTTATTACCTGGCGCTGTATTCGTTTTATTCCTGTTGACACAGATCTGTTGTCCCCGGAGATGTTTCACTCACAGGAAATACAGAAAAGTCGCGGCCTCGCAGTAAAACACAAGTCCTCTCCTGGAGCTCTCCACTGGCTTTTTAAGCTGCCGTTCTGTTTCCTGACCGTTTGATGTCTTCCTGTATTAATCCGAGCGAGCGAGCGAGCAGCCTGATTTACTAGCAACTCAGGACCGCTTTGCTCCAACTCTGCCTTCGCGGCAACTTCTGCAGGATGGAACAACACGCGGACTAATGGCCAAAGCAGACCCGGACCCTGAAGGCGTACAGCTCGTTGAAAAGACATGCAACTGTTTCTGGTCATATAATCGGAGCATATGAAGACATTTTCATTGAATATGATTCATCGTTAAAGCAAAAGCGCTTCAGACGTGCTGGAAGTGTTAGCTTGAGACCGAGCCCGGCTAGCAGCCCCCCCTTGTTTCCAGGCTTTTGTGCTAAGCTAAGCTAACTGGTGGCTGGCTGTCGCTTCATATTAAATGGATAGACTTTCAAAAGTGGAAGCATATCCCACTTGATCGCTGAAAAACACCCGCAGTTTTGTAAAAGTGTCCCGATTGTGGCCGGTAGTTGAAATATACGTTGGGATATTTCCATCGCAGCCTCTCTCCGGGAGCTGAAGCGAGACGTCCAGAGAGTTACACGTCTGCCTCGTCAACACCAACACTAAATCTGGACATAGGTCAGCGCTCTGTTTTCCTACATCTCTGTCTCACACTCGACCCAGAACTGTCAGCGAGCTTCTCAGAGCTCCGTGGATGGACGAGAGCAAAGAAGGGGGGGGGGGGGAAAGATGGCGATAGGAAAAAGAAGAAGGCGATTGTGAAATGTGGGAGCGAGGAGTGTTTGGCAGGGCTCGTCTTGTTTGCTCAGTAAACCCCCGAGGCCTGTGTTTTTTCGCCGAGGGAAATGCCCGCATTGTTGGGCCCGGAGACCGTGGTTACGGGCCGGGCCGGGGCCCAGCCAGGCAGGTTGGGACAAACAACAAGATGAAGGTCAGCTAATATAGCAGTTAATTCCACTTCCTGGTCCCCATGACACCCAGGCAGGGTTTATTTGAAGATCCCAGACCCTGAAGTCACTCTGCACTTTGTTCAGCCCATGAGTATTTCTGCTCCGAGCCAAACTTTCAGATATTAATGTATTCGGATGAGGAGGAAGGAAGGGAGGGTGGAGGAGAGAAAGGAAAGGGGGATGCAGCCGAGCGGTTAGGAGGAAAATTCCAGGTTTCCGCACGCTTCTCCGTCTCTTTCCCGTATTTGATCTGATTTCTTCCATCATGATAAGAAAAAACCTTACATCCATTTACAAAAAACATATTTACTCCATATGTTTTAACCTAAATAAAGACAACTCGTATAGTGCTAAGTGTTATTGCTATTAGGGCGCGACCTACAGGCGCTTCCTGTGACTGCTTCACAATAAAAGTCCCCCGGATGATTTTAATGTGAACGAGCAGCAGCGGTAGGAAATGTTGGATTTGCATTAGAAGTAACCCGACACAGCTGGAGGAGTGAACAGGAAACAGTGAGGCTCACATGAATGAGATACACTTACAACCGGTAACACATGCTGCGTTGATCGGGATGAAAACGTTGAATCCAGCGTGGAAACGGTAAACTCTGCCACTAAACAATGAGGAATAAGATAGTCATGATCATGGCGCGTAAATCCATTAAAGGCCATCCATTAAACAGTGTTTGACTCGATGAACATCTTAAGGACTGCGACTTTGGAGTCTCATTAAGACCGCAAATGAAATGTGGCACTGCTTTTAGTGGCCTTTTAAACTTTGTTTGGTGTCCTCTTGTCCCCGTTAAAGCCTGGAGGGTGAAAACAGGGCGCTGCTCCGAGGCGACTGAAGGGCTCCCCTCGGGGCGCCGACTCCGTCGAGATCCATCCACTCCGGCGTCCTCCGGGGCCCCGCCGGTGCGCGTGAATGGCCGTTTTTTTTTAAAGAGCCAGTTTATGAGCTGATGGTCCTACTGATCGTTTAACTCGGCCCTCGAGAATGCAGTTGGGACGGAGGGGGGGAGGGAGGGGAGGCACCTGGGACGGGTGAAAAATATAGTCCACACCATCCAAACGCCAAGTGGCTTAATCCTGTATGGAAATGGTAATGAGGAGGGAGAGGGAGAGAAAAAGAGGACTAACTCTGTCTGTGTCCGCTCTCCTATCCAGGATGGGACGGAGGCCTCTCTAGTGGGGCTTCTCCAGGATGCATGAGAAGAGCCTTTGTGCTCGATGGAGGAAGCCAGAAATACAGCTTTTGAACCATGCGCGTTGCGAGAGAGCGAGACATGGAGAGGCCGTTTGGGAGAGAGTGAATGAGTAAGTGAAGAGGTGTGGGGCTGAAGTTGTGTGTATATGTGTGTGTATGCACATGTATGTTTTATTCGGGGTGTTTTTTCGTCCGTGTGTGTGTGTGTGTGTGGGGTGATCACGCAGTGGGCTGATATCAAGTACCTCTTTAAGCTCTCCTTCCTTTCCTCCAAAGGTGCTTCACTCTTTGTTTTCCCGGAGCCCCGCTCCGCTGAATGAAGGCTGGGAAGCAGAAGAGTGGCCTCCAGCTGATGGAGGACATCGGTGACGTGTGAAAAACACGCAGCCGGGGAAGCGCGCTGGCGTCTCGCATTATGTCCGCCAAAAGCCAAATTCCTGAGGTTTATTTCGACGGCATTGATTAGTTTATTCGATGGTGATTTTTGCACGTATTTGCGTGGTTCCCCCTCTCGCTCCTCACGTGAAGCAAAGCAAACAGGGCCTGGAAATACATGTAGTCAGCTGAGAAAACACAGTTATATTGTTCCCTGTTTAGTCGGGGGTGCTTAGGAGCAAACAAAACGGCATCTGTGGGGTGGCTCTAGTTTTTACTGAGGGTTAAGGCAAAGGAGCAGGGGGCCGAGTGGGATTCAGAAAAAACACAAAAGGTCTCGATTGCGTCTAGTTTTCCATCTGAAGTGGCGGCAGAAGAGATCTCGTGCGTGAAATCCAACTGCAACTCGGTTGAAACGGTCGAACCTCCCCGATTAAAGTGACGCTCGGGAAGAAGCGTCGGACTCACCCGTGACTTGAGACGAGAGATGGTGGCGCTAAAGGTCCGCGGCTGCTGGGTAATGCTAATCAGTCCCTCGTGTGATCCCCTCTGGTGTTCCTCCTTCTTCCCAAACAACTAATCCACTTAAGTATCACAGGCCTCTCAGCTCTCTCTCCACAAAAAACAACTAATTTGTGCAGCTCTCAATAATGAGTTTTCTCCCTCCCAGTGTAATAAAACACCAACCATCGTCATTAAAACATTGTTCGGTTACACTGCAGTCAAAGGCCGCCTCGTCAATGCACTGTAATTACCTGCTGAATAGATTGTTATCGGACTATTTGAATCCCTCCTTTTCCCCCTCTTCCCCTCCCGTTGAAGGCTAAATCGGATCTGTGATGGTTCCTGCCCACCGAGGGTCCTTTCTCTCCACCCGTTTGAAGGAGCTTAAGATTTGTCCATAGATTTATGTTTTTAGACCAATTTTGTGCTGTGGGAAATATATTTTTTTCATTTCAGACAGAAGGAATTTCTACAAATTCACCTCCCGGCGCAGAAAGTTTGTAACGTCGTGTTTTTGTAAAACGTTGTGATGGAGCCCACATGGGTCGTCGGTGCACTAAATGTCCCCGCAGGGTTATGAAACGCTGCTGAAGGCTTGGAAGTCGCGTATTCCCCGATGTGGCGTTACACAGCCGCAGCGCTCTCGTAACACTAAACGCTTACCTTGGAAAACCAAGGGGGTAAGGAACAATAGGGAAAAGGCTCTAGATGCCTTTCATTTTTTTACGGGCTCAATCTGACAAAGAAATCAGGGTCTTTTTTCCACCATGTCCTCACCAGCAGACGTAAAGAATATATGTCGTGGGAGTTTCCGTTCCCCCGCCGGCTGTCAGCTCGGCGGCGGGCAGCGAGCCAGCCGGCCACCGCGGCTATAGGACGACCTCGGCCCCGACTTTCCGAGGAGGCCGCTCCCTGTTAACAGGGAGACAATGGCGGGCGGCGCGGCCGGAGGGACGCCTCTGTGCGGAAAGTTCCACGTTGATGCCGCTGCTGGAAACACACACACACACACACACACACACACTCGGGCTCACTTTTGAGCTCGCACGGAGGCCAAACGCTTCGGGTCGTATCGTGTCTTTGAATTTGTTGTTCCAGGTTCTTCTAGTTACAGAACAGAAGTACACACACACACACACACACACACACACACACACACACACACACACACACACACACACACACACACACACACACACACACAGACAGATCTCTTTTCAACTCTCCCATCCCTCCCTAATCTCACAAGAGGAATCGCAGAGGCCTTGTGCATCAGTCGAGGGTTTAACAAGCTGAGGTGTAATTTCTGTTCTTGCTGGCTCTGAATGACGCGGGCATCTCGCTGTCAGGGTGGGGGCACCTGAACGGACACGTTCAACAAGCATCCTCTGGCCTTTTCATGACTTTCTTCCTCCTCTGCCATCTACCGATAGTTGGAGAGTTATTTCTTACGGCCATAATCCCGGTGGCCTCTTCTATTGATGGAGAACGCAGCCTGAACGCTCGGCAGTGACTGTACGATCCCTCCCCCCTCGGAGCGGTCTGAGCGGGCATAGCGGGAGCAGTATATCAATACGCTGACCTGGAGCCAAGACAGATGGACGCTCGTTTGGAGCAGGTTCAGAGCTGTGTGTGTTTGGGTGTAAAGCTCCCCCAGGAATAAGCGAAGGGGTTTCCACTGACGCCAAAACCGCCCAGCTACAACAATAACATCTGCGGTTTGGATCAGACGGGTCGGTGATATCACCCTTCTCCTCAGCAACATGCCGGCATCACAGCGATCAGCGCTTATTGTCTGTGAAGTGTTCGGAGGGCGCGGGATCCAACACGAGTTAGGAGCCGCGCTGCCGGGCTGATGTTCTCTGGCAGAAGCGGATATTTTAATTGAATTACTGTTGGCTTCACTCTTTTTTTTAAATTATTTTTTATGCCTCGCTGACAAGTTTTCCCTTCGGAGAATTCACACATTTTCCTGAGGTTGAAATAAAATAAAGATCAACATTAGAAAGGCATAATAATCTGTTAAAAGTTGTGTTTTTTTTATTTTCTTCAGCATTCACAATGAATCATCTTTTCATGGAGGTTTTTTTTTCTTTCGACAACTTCCACAATTATTGCTGCGGCGTGCGAGGCCGTGCTGAGCTCTGCGTCACTTCAACACATGAGACGCGGTGTAACTTTACATCACAGCTCACAAACTCTGTCATTCGTCTTTTACAGAAGGAGAGAATGAGGGTAACACATTTGCACACCAGTAAATAACAAATTATCGTCAGTGTGTCCTTTCACATCATCTCCTGTTTGTCATAAATGACCAAAGTGTCGCCTCGTTGTGCCCGCTGACCTCAGCTCATCACACACTGTTGTTGTTGGTCTTGGTCAGCTGAGCTGGAGCTCTGATGCTTTTTTTTAAACTTTACTAACTGGCCACGGTGTTCTTTGTTGGTTTGAGAGTGAACGTATATGAAATATGAAATAGGCTCCTGAGGTGTTTATGATCGGGACATGAAAGCTCATCAAGGCTCCTTCCAGTTTTAATAGTTGGATCTTGGACCACGTTGCTGTTCCTCATCGTGTTAGAAAGACAAATGTAACCGTTTCATAGCTCTTAGTCAAACTACTTTTAAACTATATAAATAATGGGCAATATATATTTTTTATGAGTGTCGTGACTTTAAAGGAAATTATACCATAACAAATCTCTTTGTCATATCAACCTGTTTGGCCCACTTTTCACCCAGTAATAATATAATAATATTACTTCCCTTTGTAATTATTAAATAGGCTCTCATTCATTTTAAAAGGTAGTTAAAGTGGAATTTAATGTGTTACCGTAACTCTTTACGTTGCACTTACATACGGTTTATGTACCCAATAACTATTGTATTAATATCCTTTATTCAATCAGTGTCGTCAGGAATGTCCTGGAGGATACGTTGGTTTCCTTTAGGTTATAATTATTCCTGAGAAATTATAATTATGTCGGGTAAACTATTTCTTATTCTGTTGGCTTCTACAATCACAACCCAGAATAACTGATGAAACACTGTTTTGCAGCAGATTGTTTGAGTAAATGTAAAATCGCAGCAGTTTAAATGTCTGCATGTGAGATGTGAAAATATGACACTTTTTGACTTAAGAGAGAGGAAGAATAAAAAGTCAATTCATCTGGGAGCATCAGGTTTTGTCTTTTTTTGTTTACACAGCTTTATTTCAGATGAATTAATTTTCAGTTCTATCAGACTGTTCAATAGCCAAACACGTATCAATACTTTTCATCACAGCCGTCTACAATTCAATGCAAAAAGTAAAAAATAAACGTAAAAACCACAAAAGCCACATTGTTCTCATGTGTCATTAAATATATTCATTTGTGATAAACATAATATATTAGTATTACAAGACAGTACACAACCATTTGCATTGGACACCGCTAAACAACATTTACAAGCCGATGTATAAACATGAGCAGATAATTATTTAGGTATAATATTCATGGAGTCTGGTGGTTACCTTTCTGGGAAATAACAATAAACAGTCGGCACAGATGTGTTGCAGAGACTATAAGTGCGTAGTTGTAGTTTTCAAATACATACAGTATGATGCACAGAGTACTGAGGTGTACTCTTGTATTTGTGTGTGTGTGTGTGTGTGTGTGTGTGCTTCTGTACTGTGTAAACCGAGTCATGTGATCCTCCGGGCGCTCACGTAAACATGAGACATTTCTCTGACATTCATTTATTAAGCCTCTAGTATTTAAAAAAAAACAACAAAAAACTCTGGTTAAGTTCACATGGAGATAGATCGAGTTAATGTTTAACAAAACAACAACAATAACAAAAAGAATACAAAAAAAAGGTAATACTATACAGCTATATAACACGCAGACAATCGGTCGTGCCTTTATGTCGAGTACCAAGTCCTGACACTGAAGTCCTCAGAGATGAGCTCGCTCTGAGGGAACGTCTGACACAATAAACATCTGTGATATTGCATCACTCCACAGGTTATCTTCCCACAACATTGAATACGGTATACAAATCAAATGTGTACACAATTCACAATCATTGTTAGCTTGCAGTCAGCTACAGTAAATGGCGAGCATGCATTGAGTCAGCGGCGCTCGATAGGTCGGAAAATCTCTTTTTAATTGTTTCTTCATTTCTTTTTTTTTTTTTTATCAAAGTGAGACGCTTCACTTCATCCGTTCTCTCACTTGCAAATGTTTGGCATGTCCAACTTCCATTTAGGCTTTTTATTAGAGAACAATGAACCGCCGTCACGAGTGAGGCGAGCAGGGGTTGAACTGTACAGCTTTTCTTTTTGTGTGCATCGATGGTACAGTTTTCTTTTCTTTGTGAACATATCTCATATGTTCTAACACTAGTAAAGATAAGTGCATGGTGGACACGTCTACTCTACATCTAGCCGATGCTACGGCATCATCTACTAAGAATAATGTCTACGTACGCACGTATGGTTACTTTACATGCATCCACATACTGTCGAGACATATGAATAGATATATCTATACATCTATATGTATATAAATATATAGATATATCTGTTCATATCGATAAGCGCTGAGTAGAGACGGGATCATTACTGCAGAGTGAGCGGCGGGTCGTTATGGCGGCAAGATGACACTCATCATGTTTCCCACAGAGTAAATCCACAATTTAGTTTTTCTCACGTTTAGCTGTTGACAGAGTTTATCCAAAGTTTGACAGACCACAGGAGCAACTTATAATACACGAGTGGAGTCCCTCAATGCCACGAGAAAAAAAACAACAAGTCTCTTCGTTCAACGAGACGATGCTTCACACAGCGGAGACAGATCCTCTTATGAATACACAAAGAGTGATACAGTAGATGCATTGCTCTTTAAAACAACTCAACAAGTAAGGGAACAACGAAACAACGGCATCATGGGTAAAATAGTCAGGGTGTGACGTATCTGCAACATTAGGTGCAAACTCTGCAATTACACGGACCATGAAAGACGAACAGAAACAGAACAACTGTAGAACGAGCTCCTTCACAAAACTTCAGAAAAAAAAACAAAAAACACTAAATCTCTTCGCTCCAACTCAGAGCAGCAGCACTCAGTCATTCCCCCATCGCCTCTACTTTCACCTGTGTCTTTCTATCTTGTTATTCTTCCAGTTTATTTTACATTTTTTTCATTCATCCTCCTCTCCTCCTCCTCCTCCTCCTCGCATCCATCCCAGCGGAGACGCTGTTTTCGCCTCCTCCCTCGCCCTCTCGCTGGCCTCCAGCATCTTTTAGCACTTCCCCCTCTTGTCGCGCTGCTGGAACTTCCTCAGCCGGCGGCCCCACAGGTCCTTCCAGGGGATGAGCAGGCTCCCCTTGTCCGCCACCACGCCGCTCTGCCCGGGGGAATCGTCGTCCGTACCCAGGAGCAGGTACTTCCTGCCGGGCTTGATCTTGGGGCATTTGCAGGCCACGTCCTTGGCGCGCACCCACAGCAGCTGGTCGCCGCGGCGGATGCGGTGCTCGCCTTGTTTGTAGACGGAGATGATGTTGACGGTGAACTTCCACCACTCGCCCGCCTTGTCTCCTTTCAGCACGTGCACTTGGACAGCTGGTGGAGAGAGGAGAGAGAAGCCGGGGTTAGACCACCTACATGGACGTGTCATCGTCTAGTGGTGCCCAACCAGAGAGACTTGAACCGCGGGGTCGATCTCGGGGTCGATCTCGGGGTCGATCTCGGGGTCGATCTCGGCTCTCAGTCTCATGATGGACTGGCCTCTGGGGGAAAGAGGCTATATTTCCAATAAAAAGCTAAATCTGGGGATAGCTGGTGAGTTCCCATATTGCATTTCTGCCAGACACACTCAACTCGCCTCTTTTGCCCTCCACACGGATCGTTTACCTGCATTCATCAAAGCCTCCTCAAACGGGATTGGGCAATAGTTCTTGGACGACAAACGGAAAACCAGAACGCTCTGATACCAAAATCTTCCCTCCAGAATCTAGATATGCGAGCAGAATGTGTTTATGGAGATTACCTCTGGTATACTCTGTGTCCCTGGGTAGAAAAGGAAAATGAATGAGCGGCGGCAGCACTTGAACACCACATGCTGCCATCGAGAGATCTCATTAGCTAATGGTAATGAATGTAGATTCATATCATGCCAAGTGGCAGCAGGACAAATAGAAACTAAATGGATCCTGAGAAAATGAGAGACGTATCGTCACATCTATTTTTATGAAGATAATGATGTCGTACCACATCAAATGAACACGTTTGGACCGTGACCTTGTGTCGACATCTGGCCTAAACTACGAGGACAGACGGATGCCAACGCTTTCCTACGGTGTTGTGGAAAAAGGTCCAGCAAAACCTCAAAACCTTCAGCATGAACAGGAGCCAGAATTTGCTGACTGTGCGGCGTGTCGCCGGTCCCTCCCCTCATCACTGACCTTCGACCTTTCCTTGTGATCCTGCGCATGCTCCCTATTACGGCAACTGTTGCCACAGCAAACACAAAGGTTCATGGCGGAGGGCGCGCTGTCATGTGACGGTCAGAGAGGCTTTTTGCTTCAGGTGGCTCAGTTTGAGGAGGAAGACGTCGATAAGAAGTTCTTTCTAGCACACATAAACGGCCAAAATAGTTTGTTTTTTTTTGTTATAGAAAAATGGCCACATCTGCTAACACTATAAATAAACGAATCCTTTCCAATCGGTCTATTAGGTGTGAAGTTGGACTCATCAGAACGCTGACAACCGCAGACCAAACCCGGCCAAACCCTGGTAACTATTGGAACGCCACTTGTTACAGATATCTTTATACCGGGAAATGAGTAAAGCCTCCTCCGTCAGGCGGAGCGGCCATTACCTCATCGCTGTGACTGCTACGAGGGGCGAGCGGCTCGGCAGCGATGGAGCTAATCTGCGCTCGAGGTGAAGTGCTTCACCCCCGTGGGTTTAGCTAGGAATGTGCCATTAACGCCTGAGTGTGCGTGTGGGGGTTCGCCCACGACTGTGAGAATGAATCCAATCTGAAGATTGGATTAGGTGATGGGAAAGACTCGAGTGACAATCAGTTGGACGTGCGGCCTATCTTTTATTTATCTCATCATCTGTTCAACATTACATGTGGTTTCTGTTTGACGCACGCATGAGAACATCCTTCCTTCACACTTCCTTCAGATTGCTAGGTTAAGTTGGCCTTTTCTCCGCCTCGCTGGCTGAACACGATCACTTTCAGTGCTCATGTTCGGTCGTCCCCCATCACTGCCAAGAACCGGAGGAGTGGGGTGTTTGAGTATGTGTGTCAATGCACGGTGTGAGCAAATTGCACACAATTTCAGAAGAAAGAAGGTTTGTTGGGCTTGAGTAGAGCGGGCTCTCACAGCCCCGCCATTCAGCGCAGCGCTCTCCTTCATCCAGACACATAAAGGGTGTGCAGGGAGGGGGGGGAGGCGGGTAAGAGGTGGGGTGAGTTTGGGGGGGAGGGGGCCGCTATTTGTCTTCCCAGCCACAGAAAAACTTCCAGGAGAATCGGGATGTGTTTCCGACCTCATGAGCTGTCCGGGGTTCTGCTCCCAGAGCCCCGTCCAACTCCGCAGCGTGAGAATCCGGCCCGGAGATAGCGCGCTCGCTCCTCTCCAGGCCGAGGAGGCTCGGCCCCAGCGTCCAGACTCCCCGTCCGCGCCCGCCTCTCTCCGTCCTTTCTCTCTCGCTCGAGTGCGTTCTCAGTCTGCTCGGCCCCATCGAAGAGCACACAAATCCGCACCACTCGGGGGTTTTGGGCGAAATGGACACCAGACAGGGAGACACTGAGAGGACAACAATCTATTACGAAGTGGTGCACGCTGACACTGTTTGCTGAGACGGTTGAAAGAGAGAGAGAGAGAGAGAGAGAGAGAGAGAGAGAGGGAGAGAGGCAATGAGTGTGAGATGATCCTGCACTCGCACAATGTCTGCCAGCCGTGGGGCCTCCCTCGCCGCCAAACTTCCAGCTGGGTTTATCTTCTTTGGGTGGTGTGCTGCAGCTTGACACCGCATGCCACCAACAAGCAAAGGGGCTAATGAAATTAGGGCTCGCTTAATTACCGCGCTGAGGCCCCTGTCCCCCGTGGTTATCAGCTGAGTGAATGATCTGGGACCTGTTACCCTTGGGTGAGCACAGAGGGGTGGCCTGGGAGGCCTGGGAGGGGGGGGGGGGTGTTGGCCTTTGAGCGCTATCCCGGAGCGTCGGCAAACACGCGGCGCTTTGATTCATTGTCCCCCCGGTGGCGAGGGAGGGAGCGCGAGGGTGCGTGTGTGCAGAAGGAGGGTGTCGGGCGAGAATATAATCCCTTTGTGTCCTCCATCTCCGTAGCTACGGCGGTGGTGGAAAACAAAAAAATTGAATAAACAAAACATATTTCTTTCTCTCCGGGGGCGTCAATCCGTCACCGTCCGCCTAATTTACCACCTGTTTGTGCCCCGAGGAATGCGCGGTTGCGGGCGCAGCGCACAACTGTGTTTAAACAGAGGGCCCCTTCCCGTGACCCCCAGGGCGGGGCCCCGCACCACCGCTCACACATGGAGGGTGGGGGGGGGGGGTGGCGGGGTTGCGGCCCCCCTAAAAGAACAGAGGCGAGACCCCGAAGCTCCCACAAAAGCGAGGCGACAGGCCTGAGAAATGAATTAGGGCCGAGGCGGAGGGAGCGCATGCTAAGCAACGATGGCGGCCACACCGGCTCAGCAGCGGCTCAGGCCGAATCATCTGCTTCCAGACACGAACTTCACAGAGGAGCAACAGGAAACGCCCGCTTTGCCTGACTCAGCCCGACTGATTTATAGACGCAGAGCCCGTCTCAGCGCCGATGATGAAGATTTAAGTCGGTCGGAATATGAATAATGGCTGCGCTTGGCTTCCTAGCAAAACACAACAAATGGCCTGAATTACTGTCTACTCAGCTGTAAGGGGGAATAAAATGAATTTGGCCAATTTTTTAGCTGGATGTCGTTTTGAAGTCTGTGAAGATGGAGTTTCAGCAATGATGATCTTGAATGAGGGGCCAGTTGGTCATGTCTGAAAGCCATCAACATTGAGGGAGCTGCATGTGTTATAATGGGGAAGAACCTTTATAGCGGAGAAAAATGTAGTTTTTATTTGCAGAGGCACTCTCACTGTGTTTTTAGAGGAGTCAACACTTGTAAAAACCTATCTGAGGCGCGATGTGTGACATTTGATTGAACAGAGGTTCTGTTTTTCTGTGGTTAACAGATGCTGAACCACCGGCAACAGATAAGCTATTATATTGCCGCCCATGATGGATGGTGCGGAAAATCCAAAGAGCGCAGCGGATCATTTGCCGTGTGAGTGGAAGTAGTGGGCCGGTGTAATGAAAACAAGTATTCGACGACCGCCTCAGCTCTCTCCCTCAGTGTGTTCAAGTTACAGGTATGGCACTGGTTTGAGTGTGAAGTGTAAACGTCAGTATCAGCAACCATCAAACTTCCGTCTGGTTCCAAGTTGTTGGTTTGTGAGACGCAGCTGTCTCTGCTTCATTGTGGTGGCACCCAGGCTTTCTTTTTTCCTTCATTATTGCGTCATACCCTGTGATATGATGTTTATTTACCTGGCACTTCACCGTTAGATGTCTTTCAGCTGCGCCACTCGTGCTGTGGATTCGTCGACAACATAATGTGATTGCTGTGTGTGTTTTGGCTTCTCTGGTGTGTTTGGGATTTGCTCTTAAAAAGTCAAGTTTTTTCGCTTGAAATGCCTCAGGCTGACTGTTGGAAAAAGCGTGTGCATCGTTCTTGTGTGGTCTGTAACGTTCAGACCTCCACAATTTTATAACTGACCAGAGATGAGGCATCTTAGGCGATCCTCAGAGGAAAGGCGACACACCTATGAGTGTTTACACATTGTAATCCTCCATCCTGTCCTCAGCTAAAGGAATAGTTCAACCATAGAGACAGAATATCACTCCTATGAGAATTGGAGTACTATTTGACGAGTGCAAAAGAAAATACCTATTGTTGTTCGGCGTTATGGTGGCGACAAACGTCAGTGTAGTCGTGGCTCGCCGGGAAGAGAGCGGACATGACACCAGAGACGAACAGCTAGACAACTTGTCCACCGTCAGAGCGGCGTTGAGACCCAGCGCTGCGGTCCACCAGCTTAGCTAGCTTACGACAGCTAGCTTGTTCACTCCACAGCGCTTTAATGCTACTCCGGTTACAGAAAAAGAGCGATGGCAGCGGGCTTTCCTGTTGCGGCGGTAAGAGTGTGCGGTTGAAGCGTTAAGTTATCCACAGCTGGTTGTCGTCTTTAACAGCTCACCTCGGGGAGAGCGCGAGTTGCCGTGAGTTTATTGCATTCATACGGAAGTTAGATATGATGCAACTCAGCTCTGTGCGGTAAATATGGAGCGGGAGCCAGCAGTCAATTAGCTTAGCTCAGCACAAAGTCGTCCAGGGGGAAATGACTCGCCCGGCTCTCAGAACCGTTAACTCTTCTGATACCGCCATCCTTCTCTTTCATCCGTGTTTCAGACATCACAGGTGTTTTGTCTGGCCTGTCGTGAAAGTGTAGGTTTTTTTCATGCAGTGTAAGCATTTAATAATGTGATTTGATTGAGGGTAAGTGCTACCTTTTGACCTGTTATTTGACACCAGAGAAGGAGCGAGATGTCAATGAAAACACCTGCACTGTGTGATCAGATCAGCTGGATCAACATACAAAATGAGCTGAACGTTGGCCGGCTGTCACTCGTCCAGACTTCAAAATCATCCGCGTTTTGGATGCCGGGAACAGAATCTGAATTAAACGGCGCTTCGGGCTGTGTGAGAGCAGCACCAGGGTGTGGATTGGCTTCGCTCCGGGTCTGATTAATTGAGACATATGACCTCTTGACTGCTGGCTGACGTCTGGCAACGCACATTCCCGCACATTGGACTCACTCACCGTAGTCTTTTTTACAGTATTTCTTCATCGTGATCTTCATCTTTCCCTTGGAGGCTTTGCAGTGAGTCTCACAGTCTACGGGAGAAGAGGTGAAAAGGAAAGACAGAGGCAACGTTAGATGGTAAACTTCACCCTGCGATTCATAAAATGCTCCCATGTGCGTGTCATGAGGTCCTTTTGTGTCACACTATTTGTGCCCCCGGGGTCTTCAAGATGCCTTTAAAGTGCCACTGTGGAACGGGTTATTGCTCACACAGATCCTCCTGTGTCTGTCAACACACTCTTCACTATGCTCCTCCCAACTTTTACACTCCAGCCTGCTCCCTCGTCAGTGTCCTGGCATGCATTGTGTGAGCTGTGAGGGCTGCAGAGGACACCCCTGCACAAAGGAAGGTCACTGGGGGGGATATTAGCCAGCGACCTACGGAAAATTAGCAGGGACCCTTCGCGGCGTCTAATCCACGTGATGGGAGGAGAGCGAATACTGGGAACGCCGGCCGAGGCGGATCGTTCTCGAGGAAGAAGCTCTCGGACTTTTGATGAATGTCTCCGCCGTGTCCCTGGACATGTGTACCTGGACCTGCCAGAGCGCTTTATCGATGGCCGCCGTTGTCGCTCTGTCACTGCGCCCGGTGCCTTTTTTTGTAACGAGGGTGCTGCTGTCGGGACCAGAGGGCCGACTGAAAAATTGAAATCATTTGTTCCCTCCACTCGCCACTGACTGACACAAATTGGAACCAGATCGTCTCTGAGTGTTTCCCTCCCCCGACCCTCACCCCTTCCAGTCCGCCTCTCCCAGAGCAATAAGCCTTGTGCTCTTTTCAGGTGGGGTGGGGGTGGGGGGTGGGAAAGCTGGGCTGGGCCGTCTGAAGAGAAAGGAGGGGGCAGTGGAGAGAGAGAGGGGAGCTTTCAGCTCGCCTGAATATGGACAAACTTCATTATTTCTTCCAGCCCTCTGTCCAGTCTTCCCCTTTCTTCCCCATTATGCTCCGTGTGAATGAGGTTGCCTGGGTAATGATTGAGGAAGAAAAAAACGCCCCTCTCCTCCCTCTCAAAAAAAAAAAAAAAGAGAGCGGTACGGGGACGTGGGATGAGGATCGAATTCATGTATGTAGAGAAAAGCATTTCTGGTGGAATGCCTGGCCGCTTTCTGGGGTGGCGGCAGAAATAAGAAAAGAGGAAATCCCAAAGTAAATGAATTTGACGAGTCCATATCGAGCACGCCTGATTTCCATGTAAATGAAGTGCCGAGGGCCGGGGGGCCGCTTTATCTCCCGCTGGCCCCCCGGGGGCCTTTATCATACCTCCCTTTGATAGCCGACGTTGCCCATTAGCCCCTTTAGCGCAATCGCTGCGCTGGGCCATTACACCCGCGGCGCTCATTAAGGTCCGATCTCCCGCTGCGAGGACAAACGCCCCCCTTTGTGTGCCCCTGCAGCAGTGCCGCGTTCATTCTGCCGGGTCCCCGGGGGACCGCGCTGCTCCTAATTTGGAGGGTGGTGTCTGTGTGGAGTCTCTTGACAGGAATCCAAACTCCGCACAGTCACCAGTCACTATAGTAGGAAGTGGGACTCGCAACAAAGCTGAATGAAGTCAGTGGCGCCACTCTCATCAGACACTGATTGATGATCCGAGGTGACTCAGTCCGTTCCACCAAAGCTGGGTCATGGTGAAAGCTAACGCTGTAATTTAATAAATGCATATTAACCAGCTGAGGCGGCAGCTTTGCGGCCTGTTAGCTGGTCATTTACTTCTCCTCATCGGCCACTGAAGGACGGACAAATTCCACTGGAGCTGCAGGTAGATATTTTTGTTGCACATGCTCTCATGTCAGCGGTCCAACACGGAGACGCTCGTCGGAGCACATGAACAATGGGGTCGGGCCGGGCGTCGCTGTCGGCGCAGCCGGCCTTGATTGAAATACAAACTGGTGCAAATGAAGCATGTAATCAGATTAGGGCTGAGGCCCTGGGGAGGCCGCTGGGCAGGCTGGGACTACAGGCAACGAGGCCACAGGGAGCGCTGGCAAAATATCTGGAGTTTACATCAGCGGCACTCAGACCTCACTGACGTGTGTTTAACTGAGGACTACGACTGCGGAGGGGTGGAAAAAAAACAGGCACGCTGCTCGAAGTGTTGCGTTGGTTTAGTTGCACAGGGATTTAAAAGGATGAAGCAGAGGACATTACAGAAAAGACATAAAACACAATACCACCTCATGCAGGTGAATTGAAAATAAGCATATTAATTAATGTGACTTTTATCCAGGTATGTGTTGCGTTGTTTGATTGTTTAAAAAAGAATACAGCGGGCTGTGTTTCTCACCTGACGGCTCCTCGTAGCTGGTGTAAGTTGCTGTCGGAGATGCGACTGGGATCTCTGTGACAGAGGGGAATAGATTTTACTGTTGTGATCCTATTGCAACGCAATACAGAATAAAACTTACGTGATGGTGGGAATATATGCAGTTCAATTTCCTGGTTATTCTCCACAGAGCAGAATGTAAAAAACCCTCCGAGCACAGATTTAATGGGATGTCTTTTTAATGACGACTGATTTTGACACACAGATGTGCTGAAATACTGTGTAACAAGACTGTGAGTTTTCCATTAATATTCCTCTCCCTCCGGATTGTGGTGTTGTAGGTGCAGCGAGCCAAGGTCGCCGGTCTTGTTAAAGCCGGAGCTGGCAGCGAGTTAGATATCACAAAAATGTAATATCTCGCCATTAAAAAAAAAAAGCCAAAAGGCATTATCTCAATAAATATACATGAAACCAAATATGTTCTTCGAGAACCCCGTTTCCTCCGGCTTTTACACCACATTTGTTACCTTCCCCCGACGCATCGAGGGAAATGCTATTCCCGCGGGTTCACGGGTTCAGATTATCGTTCAAGATTCTGGCCAAACAAGAACACAGACGCCATGTCCAATCGCCACGCAGGCCTTTATCAGGAATGTCAACCCCGGGAACATAGCGGACAGTTGTTGGTGTGTACATGACCTCCCAGACGTCGCCGTTATCTTATCTGACCGCGCCAGCCAGCTACTCCACGCTCCTCGCTAAAGCAGCTGCTAGCGACCCATCTCGGTTTCCGCGAGGCGTCGGCGTTTATTGCCGAGGGCCCGGGATCTGCAGGCAGCAGATACAGCCAATAAATATATCAGCCGTCATTCCCACGGACTCGTTCCGGGGGATTTATTGCGAGAGAGACCGTTAACGGCGTGGAAGGCACACAAGGCCACGTTTATCCAGGTCTGTTTATCCAGGCTGTGTTTTTGAACGGCCAAATATCTGTCCAAAATATCTCAACTATAACACGAGATGAGAGCGAGCCACGAATTCATGCATACCGAGCACGTCCCGTCCGGAGGTTCTCCGAGGGTTTTCGATCGCAAACCGATGGGTGACGTAAGGGTGGCCGCGCCCACGTCCTACGTCCAGTCGATCAGGGGATTAAATGGACGCTATTGAAAGTGAAACATCGGCTGATTTAAAATACGACGCGTCCATTTCATGCCGCGTTCGGGCCGGCTGCACCAGGGGCTTCAGAGGGTCTGCTGCACTTTGAGCAGCGATGCTCCACGTCAACAAGCTGCCAGAACCAAATATTTCTTGTAGACACACATTAATTTGGTTGAACCACTTTCTGGCGTGAGTTCAAAGCTTTTAAGGGAGTAGCTGAAGTTTATGATTTCTAAAGAGTTTATTGTTGCTTCCAGTTTCAACAAACGGTTTAATTATGATTGTTCTATTATTTTAGTGAATACATACATTTTTTTAATGCTTCATGCATCATTTATTACAAAGGGGTAGTCAGAAATCCCCGTGGCTGCACATGCAGAACTGCTTTTTTAAGGGACCCTAATTAATCCTGATGACATCTTCGGGAGTGAGGAACCCGAAGCCTTTCACTGCTGACCTGATGCCTCGTTACAAGGAGATCAAGTCACTAATGAGGTGTTCATTTTAATCCCCCCCCCCCCCCCCCCCTTCTTAATAAATGACTTTATGCACGATGAGGCTACTTGGCAGCCCAAAGGTTTTCTCCTGAAAAGTGTAATAACACAGATTGATATCATGAACATTCATTAAGAAAGCTGCAGCAGTTCCCCCTGTGAGCGGCTGTTGCGTGGACATCGTAGCCTTACTGATGCAGGGCGCGATGGGGGAGCGGCTCTGCTGGTAGCCCTTGGCACAGCGGTTACAGGTGATTCCTGTCACACCGTCCTTGCAGGGGCATTGGCCCGTCGTCTGGTTACACGTCTTCCCCGCCGCTCCGACTGGATGGCAGTCACATGCTGGAGGAGGAGGAGGAGGAGGAGGAGGAGGAGGAGGAGGAAGAGGAAGAGGAGAAGGGAGGGGAAGAACATCAAACTGTGATTGAACCCGAGTAAAGAACTTGTGATTTGAAAATTGAAAACAAGAGTGGTTTGCAAAACCAGCGTCCTCAAAAAATATATATATTGCCTTTAAACGGCGACAGTGTGTGTCTGTCCCGCCCCTCTGCTGACGCTACACATATTCCATACAATAAAAAGACATCGCACGGAAACCTAGCGAGGACCCGCTCGCATTGGAGCAGGCTTTCCTTCCAGACCATCACAGATGGGGAACTGGGCCGCGCACCAGCAGAAAAACCTCAATCAAATTACACTCCCTCCCTCCAGCCGTCGTGACCGCGGGATTCCTCACTCGGTCTTCTCTGGAACAGCAAATAACTTGATTAATTGTCGTATTTCACCCTCGCCGCACTGTATCGCTCCACTGTGTGTAAACGCCAAAAACAATGCATGTGCGTTCTGTGTGTGTGTGTGTGTGTGTGTTTGAGCTTTTCTTGAGAGCGGGCTTTGTGTCCTCCGCGCCGTCGTGATCAGACAGACTGTGTGCTCTTCAGATTGAGTTTCCAATGTGGAGCTTTTTTGGCAAAGAGTTGCATGCAAATACGTCTGAATAATGTTTCCCAATAGCGGACGAGTGGAACGCACTTCAAAGTCTGTTAAAGCTGTTAGTTGGGAGGATCGCACGTTTAAATGTGAGAAATTTGTTCTGTGCGGGTGTGTGCTCTGCCAAACATTTACCATAAAGCCTTGTTTGAAGTGGAAGCCCAGCCTCCTTATTAGCCCTGCATGTGTTATATGGACCAGCAGAGTCATTTCAAATCTGCTTGAAGTGGTCCAGCAGAGTTTTTGGAGTTGCTTTTAGTTGGAATTTATAGAGCTTCATGAACATAACGAGATGCTTATTAAATCTTTTTTTCTTTTAAATCTCCAACATCTTTGTTTTTCTTTTGCCTGATTTATATCGTGAAAGCGTCTTCTAAGTGTATCTGTTGAATTAAAATAACAGTGATTTTTCTTTTTTTTAGGGATCCAGTTAATTTCCTGTGACAATTCATCGTGAACATGTTTCTTGAATAAAATGAGACAAGGCTGTTTTAATGGAAAGTACAAACACAATTAAATAGCCATCAGCTAACAATAAACACATGCACGATGACATCACAGAAATGGAGACGGTTTCTACCATCAAAGTTTTCTTTCGGCTCCTTATCGCCCAAAAATCTGTGAAATGAAAATCAGAAAAATAAACTCTTGTTTGCATGCGCCTGTTTATCCACCTTCAGCTTTTACAAATAATACATCAGGGTGGGCGCCGAACAAGTTAGTCCAGGCATCCATCATTGTCAAGTTGCAGCCTGTGCTGATTTATTAAAGTTTTAGTTTGAATTTGTATCAGCACGCTCATTCGCTGTCTGGCCCAGAGTTAGATGAGAAGATGGAGAGCGCTCACAGAACAAGGAGCGCTCTCCATCTTCTCTGACTTCTCTGATATGGCATGAGCGTGAGGAAATGGAAATGTTCTGCTCCAGATGTAACTAAGCGTCATTGAAAAACCAAAGACATTGGTGGCTGAGTTGCTTTAGCTTAGCAAAGCTTAGCTTAGTAAAGCTTTAAAAGGTGCTGGAAGGTGAATTTATTGTGTATTTTTCTGTGTTTCCTACCACTTCCATCTCAAATGTCCAAAACCACAGCCTCACTTCCTTCACAGGGGGTGCTACAAACTTGGATAGATGAATTGATTTCTACCTGCAGTGGGGGTTTGGTGTGCAGCGGACCGTGTACCAGCTTCGTCCCTGTGGACTCGCTGCGCCTAGTTACAGGCTTAAGCTGCCAAGCGTATGGGAGGAGAGGGGAGGGGAGAGGGGGGGGCGTGTGCACTGTCGTTCTCCAAGAGCCGTGTTTACACTGCGCTTGATGAGGGGTGAAGTTGTTAATCTGGGAAATAAAGCATGAGGCATTCCACGCTGCCACTAGAGACGAAGGTGCAGAGACTTTTTCTTTTTTCCTTTTTCCTGCTAAACCTCCCGACTATTAAGCAAACCGTTAAAGGGTTAAGGAACGGGGAATGAAAGCAGACTTCCTCCCGGCTCCGCTGGCGCGGTGCTGTATTTCCTGTCCAACAACAGCAGAGTGGGATGGTTGGCTGATTTGAACAATAAATATGGTGGGTCCTAACTGATCCCTCACACCGCCCTGTTTTTGTCACCCGAGGGAGGAGGGCAGCAATCAGGCTGTTTAGGTTCGACCCCAGAGCGCCGAGCCGGGTACGTGAAGGGCTGAGGAGAGGGGCCCGGACCCGTCAGCTGTTTGGAAAGACTTCTGCAGAGATCTATGGATGTTGCTCCATCAGGAGAAGTGAGAACCTCTGTGACTCTCACCTGCTCCGCCTCCGTCTCCCCTGAACCCAACACAACTTGTGAAAATGTTTAGGCTGGCAGCAGAGAACCATTTGTCTTTTTGTTTGTCTTTTTTTGTCTTTTTTTTTTTGGCAGTGCGGACAATCTATCACGCTTGTGCTCAGCGCAACACGACCACATGCAGCAAATCGATCCCAGCGCGCTCCGATACAAAATACCCGAATCTGAAAAAGGCTTTTTTGGAGGCCTTGTTGTTTGAGCCTTTTTCTTTCATTTCACGCAAAGCTGAGTGAATACAGATGGGGAGAACCGTTGGGGCATGCATTGGGAAATATCTGTGTCTTAAATAGCCAGCGGTGTACCAAGTATGTGAGGGGCGGGCGGGGGGGCACCGGAGGAGCGGCGTCCCGAGACGCTCAGTTGTCATTAGGATGTGGTGAAGGAGTGTGGTGTAAATGTACAATGGCATGCAGATAAATGAGCATTACAAGTTCCCCCCCATATAAACAGACTTTCACTCCACAGAAAACAGCAATGCTCCCCCCCACAGTCACATAGCCAGAGACATGCATCGATATGCACAAGTATTTTGTGCATCTATGGAATATTTTGCCGGTGTGCGTACAGCCGAGTGACTGAGTGACAGCTCAGGTTGTTTGTTCAGGGCCTCGGATCCTGTCTTTACTCCCTGAGGTGCTGCGAGACAGAAGGAGCCCCAGCTTTTGTCTCCCCACACGTTAATCCTTGGCGGCTTTGGTCTCGAATCTGACGTATGTACTCACACCTGTGTGTGTGTGTGTGTGTGTGTTGTTTTTCCGTGCCTATGTTTTGTAAGTACGAATAGGGGAGAGGGACGATTAGCGACTTGTTTCCACCGCTCCGTTCAGTGGATCGGCTCACACCTCTGTTCTGTTTGTTATGTTTGTCTCGTCAGGGATCCACAGAGGACCCCGAATAGCTCGGGAGCTCCACGGGTCAGCTCCCTGACACCTACACAGGTGGGCGCTTTTCTCCACAACTTTTCAAAGAATTCCTTTAATGCCTGAAGTGTGGAACAGACGGTGGCGGATGAAGAACACGGATCCTTTACTGAAGTAATACACCTTCACCGCGATGGGGAAAGGGCTGCAGTCTAAATCCTGCTTACAGTTACTGTGAGGAACTTTAAACTGGAAATCTGGTGCTCGGAAATATGAGCGCTTTTGTCCACAGGGACCAACGACAAAATCAACACATTGATGTAGTAGCTTAAAGTGAAAGTACACAAGAAGTATCAGCAGAATTGGCTTAATATGTCAAAAGTAAAGTTTAGCTGATTGAGGTGCTAGTATGAATGAATAAACGGTTACGTTTCATTCAATGGTTCTCAATCTAGAGGTCAGGTCACAATCAAAAGGTCCCAATATAAATCTAAATGAGTGTGACATGATTCATGGGAGAAGAAAGAAGAAAAAAGCAACTTATGTTCATATGCTGTGTTCAATTTCTAATCTTTGCTGATTTTTTTCTGGTTGAACTGCGAGCAATTCATACAGTATGTTTACAAGCACTTAATGAACCAGGTCAGTCAGAGAAACGATAACATTGTCCTTAAGTCACACATATGTACTTGGTTACTTTGCCCCACTAGAAATAGAGCATTGGTGTAAAACACAGCTCTTCCATCAGAGGAAAGTAAATACTGGCGACTGTGCACAGACTGTGCTCTAACCTCTGGCACATCCTGTTTCCTGTTACCTTTGCAAGCCCTCCGGTGAGAGATGGACTTGGTCATGTCCCTGTAGTAACCCTCTTTGCAGTAATGGCAGTGGCGTCCGGCCGTGTTGTGACGGCAGTTGAGACAGACGCCTCCACTCCTCCGGCCAGACAGCTTGTACAGCTCCATGTTGAAACGGCAGCGGCGGGCGTGCAGGTTACAGTGGCAGGCTGAGGAGAGAGAGAGAGAGAGAGAGAGAGAGAGAGAGAGAGAGAGAGAGAGAGAGAGAGAGAGAGAGAGAGAGACAGGAGGGGGAGAAAAACGTTGAGAAATTCTGCCTTGACATTTTGCAGATCAGCAAGGCATGAGGCCTTTTAAGTCAAATAAAATGCTCTGTACTCGAGTTGAATCCGTCCCATATGGCACTGTTTGAAAACCACGTAACTTCAGTTTTGTTGATTTTCGTTTAGTTCTCCGGTGGCATGGTTTCATAGTCCCCTGTCTGTTGAGAAACTCCAAACTTTTAACCCAACGCTGTGTCATCGAGCCTCAGAACACTGATGTTTTTCTTAGCTCCTGTAAAGCTGACATTTTGGAAACATGAGCTTGTTATCTGACAGCAATGAACTCCACACACAATGTTTACAGACCTTCCAATTTGCAATTGTGGTACAGAGCCAAGACGCAGTCGCTTGAGTTCCTGAGAAAATATATTTACTCGACACCACAAAGTTTCAATCTTCTGGTTTGAATTTGTCACTTTTAGACAACAGGTTATTAAAACAGATGCCGTGGCTTGGCCTACTTTGGTTTGGCTTGAGAATAATGGAGCCTCAAAAAAGAAACGCCCTGGTTCAGGCTCTCTCTGGCCTGGCCACCTGCTTGTGAATTTAACCTCTGAACCCCGGTGATGTCAGCCAGGAAAACTTTTCTTCCGCTCTCCCACACATCTGAGAGACTGTTGATTTATTGTCATTGCTATTTTTCACTCGTTAATACTGACCCCGAAGTTCATATTCCTGCAGATTTAAGGGCCTCTCATGGAACCCCAGTGGTCAATATTAAATCAAGTGAAAGAAGGTGAAATAATCACTGCGTAATATATTTAATTGGACCACCAACTAAGTAAGAATCAAAGAGAATATTTAGGTTGATCGCTTTACTATAATACGTCATTTTAACGTTTCTATTTTTAGTTAATTTTTAACTAATTACAAACAGTTGTTTTATTTTATTTCCTGTCACTTTGTATGACGGGGATGTTGTCACAACTCCTCCCACCTTCAGGCCTTCTCTTGAGCTAGCAAGCTCAACGCCTGTTCCCAAACTTTAGCTCCTGTTAGCAAGAGCAACAACTACGTCAAAGTAATTATGAATAAATAAATCACCAGCTGCTGAAATTAAACACAGACACAGAAGCTAGCCTAATGTTACACCTCTCCCTTTATTTAGCTTACATGCGTAGCCGGCTAACCAGGCCGGGTTGTGAGATTATTATTCAGCATGAGAGTCACGAGACGTTGTTAGCAGGGTTAGCAGGGTTAGCAGTGTTAGCGGTGTTAGCAGTGTTAGCAGTGTTAGCGGTGTTAGCAGTGTTAGCAGGGTTAGCAGTGTTAGCAGGGTTAGCTCGAGGGCTGCTGTTGGCGAGACACCACGGAGAAAGACTTTGTTCCACTTTGGTCATCATATTGTTGCGTTTCTCTCTGGTAGTTTTTAGAAACTCTGAATTACCCAGCTAGCATTGGCTAGCATTAGCTAATATTAGCTGCAGCCATTTCTACCGCCCCGTCAAGGGTTAGGGTTTTCATAAGCTAAAGAAATATAAAATGTGTATGTACATCAGCCGCTAGAGAGTTGATTCAGAGATACTTTTACATTGTTGTTGTTCTGGTTAAAATGTGGTAACTGACACATGAATAAAGACAGATGTTTGTGTTTATTTGCAGCAGCAGCTACTTATTGGTGGATTCAAAATGACTGGCTAAATCTGGGAGCAGTTGTTGAGCTTACTATCGATGATGCGGAGGACACGTGATCGATCCAAAGTGAGAGGGAAACGTGAACTCCTATGTCGTGAAAAAATGACAAAAAGGGACTTATACATAAAAGAAAAACACCAGATAAAAGCTGCAAGGGTCCACTTTCAAATACTCTAACTAAATATTAGTGTTTTGTGACTTATTATTTCTTAATTTTTCAATATTGATTAATGCAGGGCTCCATACTATCCTCGTGTAAGTGATGTTTTACCTTTTATGGTCACTTCCCTCTCCTTTATTGAGCTGAATCATCAGGCACGTACAATTCACATGAGCAGCCCTCACAGTCCCTCACATTTTGATAATCTCTCCATCAATGCGGCCGTCTTAATGTTATTACAGCGAGATGCTGGCGATAAGACGGTCACATATGCTCCGCGTTCATCAGCGGTCTGAATCACGTACAAACCAACTCACACCTGCCATAAGGGAGCAGAGCTGGCAGGTGGTTGGGATTCAGAAACAATCTTTCTGAATGGGGGGCCCACACACACACACACACACACACACACACACACACACACACACACACACACACACACACACACAGAGAGGTGTTTGGCAGCTGTCACAGGCTTATCTACCATACTACCCTCCCCAGGGCTGATCCAACACACTACACCAAGCTTTGAAGAACTCTCACACACAAATACACACACACACACACACTCACACACACACACACACACACACACACACACACACACACACACACACACACACACTCTCCCGCCTCCCTTTCCCTCTTACTCTTTACTGCTTTCTTATCCCAGATGTTATCTCCACTTAAGGGAAGTGTGAGGGCTTTTCTTTTTTCATGAATAGGAAATGGAATGCTCTTAGCTTTCGGTGCTGAAGAAAGACGATGCTGGTGCTGTACTTTCATCTTCCAAAATATTCAGACACAGGTGTGTTTATTGCAACACTGCAGCAGGGACTCTAATGCACACAATTACTTTTTAAGAACCAGCCCGACACAAAAAGATCAAAAACTCAAGGGAGCTGTAAAAGTTATTTTTCTTGTGTTTCGGCACAAGCAAATCGCTGAAGATTCTTTCGCATGGACCGATTTGAATCTGCCTCTTTGGCGACTGTTAACTTTCAAAGGTAAAAACTAACTTCCTTATGTGTGTGTGTGTGTGTTTGTGTGTGTGGTGAGACAGTGTCATGTGATTAATCAGCGTTATCTCCGCAGCTGTCCCCAGGCCCTTCTGGTGAGCGCTGTGCTGCCTCATGCACACATCAGCGCTCTGCGTCGTCGTTGTCCGGCGGGGACAACAGCTCGAGCGCTGATAGCTCCACGCTTGAGCTACATAAGGAGAAACTCTGCTCAAAGAGCAAAGATATGTACCAGCGATGGATTAAGAGCCTTTCATTTTTTTTAGACGGACACGCGGTGCTGTCAGATGAACGCGTACACCTCTTCCTCAACACCAGAACACTTTTCATTTAAATGTATTTTACAGTGGATGTTACTTCAAGCCCCACTTTGGGGATTTGAACCTTCTGTGTGCGTCACGTGACAAACACGGGTCCAAAGAACACTTTTTCTTCTACACATTAATTGAAAAAGGAAAGGAGCATCTCCAAAATCCCTAAATGACTCTTTAATTATCACATTCGGATCCGGTTCGGAAGTCTACAAGAGTCGTATAAATAAATCGAGAAGTGTAAGAGAGTCTTCAGAGGCTTTTTCAGCGCATGCGCCCGGCTAGCAACTTCATACGGGGGAGTGGGACGCCATCTTTTAATCAAGATCTCCTTAAACATCCATTTAGATCTTTTGGTGTCTTTTTTGTGTGTGCACATTTCTGTGTGCCTTGCACTTAAGAAATCCTAGTACGCTGCGTTTCCTAAACACTAGAAAAACAACGTACGAGCCAAACTTAATTAAAAATACATGTATTACCACAGTGTCATATTCTAGAAACGCCTCAGTGTGCCACACAAAATTGAAATTCTGAACATAAAGTCAGTTCATGAAGGCGTCGTTACTGCAAATCGCCGGTTCGCTGTGATTTTGCACTGGACATCCAGAGGAACAAGGTGTCTTTTCTGGGCCTGCTTTCATTTGCTTTCAAGGGCCCACTTGCAGCGCTGCTATTTCAATCTATTTATGTTCAAGTGCCATCTATCAGGCTTAGTGAAGGAAGCGCTCGTGGTGGGTGTGCATATCGGATGGAAATTACGCATCCCACGACTCGGTGGAGGCGGCTGTTCTTTCTCCCCGCTCCGTCTACAGAGGAGAGCGCTCTTCAGAAACAATCAAACGTCGCTACGCGGTGAAATAATAACCTAATGAAATGCGGTTATTAGAAAACTCGGCGCCGCGGCAGCGGATGTGCGCCGGCCCCGTCAACGGGTGTCGTATGTTTAACCATACAGTCTGAAGAATGCGCCGCCTCTTCGGACGCGGAGAAAGACGGCGTTCCTGCACAATTGTTGTTGATCCAGGACCGACTCCTCTCTCACTGCGTATAATCCGGTGCAGTCACTCATACTCTGACGCCGCGCGCCTGATCAAACACAGCAGCCTGTGTTTGATCGGAGGGAAAGACAACACTTGGGCCTTAACAGATTACGGAGACATATTTCCCCGACAACAGTTGGTTTAGTGGATACTTTGCGTACACGCTGCGCTTGGTGTGCATGTCTCTCTGACAGGTTCAGGTGTTTCTTCGAGGCGGGTGCTTCTCCACGTCTCACTACCTCTTCTGAGGCCTGCATGCAAAGCATAGATTACACAATGCTTGCATAACACCTGTGCTCTATACATGTGGGTGAGGACGAGTGTCAAAAGGGTTCGTTAATGTCCATGAAGTGGGTTCGCATTTTTTAAAATGTATTTTGCAGTTCATGCTTTAGATCACAGCTTGACATTATAGTGGGAATGTTTTTTAGGATACAAATGGAATATTAACTGGAAACTTCACTGCTCTGGCATTTTGAAAGGGATTATTCTAAATAAGTTTTCTCATACCTGAAGCTTTCTCGCACATGTTCAATGCTTTATCGTATCATAAGCAGAATGCTATTTTGTTGAAACAAAAAAGAAATCAACAATTATTCTTTGTTGGGCTTACTTTATTTATCTAAAGTTTCATAATTTCTACTGAATAAAAAACTGTTGAGGTAAGTCAGACTTATTTTACTTAAGTTTCTCATACTTAAAAAGGACCAAGATAATGTCACTCGCTATTTTTATATTTTTATGAATTTAAGGAGGTAAACTAAAGTAAACTTAGGACTAATAGCTGTATGTATATTATATTGTTACCCTTTTCAGTGTAATCGGTTTCCTAGTTTTTTAGTAGATCAACTTATTAAGTACATCCCTATATGTACTAAATCATGACACTTTTAGTGTCAGTAAAAAAGAGAGAATGGAGCTTTGATGGATGAAGTCATGGCTAAATCTTGTGCTTTCAACCAGCATCCTGTAGGCCTTGCTAATCAGGCAATGATTAAGTCCGTTATTATGTTTTATCCTCTGGAAGTAGTTCCTCTGTGGGATTATAAGGACATCACAGAGATTCACTGATCACATCACAATCCCGTAAAATAGATGGCACAAATATATCATTAAAATCCTGGTAAGCTGGACGTAAATCACAAAGGATTTCTGCTGCAAAGGTTCAATAAATCCGTCCGTTTTATGGAACACGGCTATAAAAAAAAAAAGAGGCTGCGCCGAGGCTCTGTTTCTGCCGCACGCCATCCGTGGACTTTCTCTGGCGGCGCACGTTTGTGAACGGTGACGCACAAAAAAATATAAAGGTGAGCTCTTCGATACGCCACGCTGAGCCGCTTCCAGGCCGACGTCCACCAGACGCACGTTTTCACCACAATGAACATTTCGATCGCGCGGCCCTGCAGCAGCTGGGATTTTGATGAGTGCGAGGACAACAACATCAACAACAACAACAACAACAACAACAAAGGACTTCCGGAACGAGCTCTCCAGACGATGAATCCTTTCACAGGTCTCCCCGACTACTGTCGAGGGTTTCACTCGAGGCAAAACAATGTCAACAATGGGAGGAAAAGCAGTTGGAGGGAGATTTCTATCTCACAGAACGGAGCAGGTTTTTACACAACGGCCTTTTTAAAAAAAGGACCGCCTCATCAAGAGCTACCCCGTCCCCTTAGTGACACATGAACAAATAAAACAGCAAAACAATGTGAGCCAATGTTAGGATTATCTAGAAATCCTCTATGATCAAGTTAAAAAAAAAAGACATGGCGGTTGGCAGCAATGGCGGTTATTTCACTTCATCCCGTCAATGCATTTTAGATTTCTTCTGTTATTCGTCTACGATGTCAATTATTGTTTCCTTATTCCTGGACGAGGGTAATCATGAAAATCACTTTGCTGCGGCTTGGCCAATAGTTCTCAGCTTGAGTTCATAGATTACTGAGGACCAGAACGGGTCCAAGGTATGAGAAAGTCCAGGCCGCTTTTTTTCTTTTTTTGGCGGGTAGATTTTTGCAGAAAATAAGCTCTGTGGCAACCACAGGTTTATGATGCTTACTTACGCGTGAATACAATCATCCGAAGTAAAAAGCAAACGCTAGGCTATCAAGAGCTACAGCGCGCTAGCAGGACATCACGTCACCGCCACGAAGCTAAAGGCGTGCTGGTCGCCGTGATGGCGGTTTGTAGTCTCATTCAGCCGCCAGGAGACGCTTAAAATAATCACCAAAGCGGTATTCACTGAAGTATTTGTATGTAGAAGAGCAAAAAGAATAACAATTTTGGAAACTTGTGCTATAAAGTTGCAAGATAAGCGATGTGGAGAATTTCGTTTGCATCTCGACTAATCTCAAGATGGATACGCTTGAGCGGGCGGATCATAGCTAACAGCGCTAACAGCTAGCTACAACGAACAAGCTGACAGAGCTAACTGTATATGTATCTGTGTGTGTGTGTGTGTGTGTGTGTGTGTGTGTGTGTATATGTATATGGCATTCAAGTAAGCATGATGGCGATGCAGTTACTCCAAAGTGGGGCTATTTGCAATTGAGGAGAAGCTATAAACTAACCACGACCTTCAAAAACATTCGTTCAGAAGCCTTAAGGTGACGTGACCGTGTTTATTTGTTTTTTATTCTGACAGGAATCATGACAGCTGTCCTCTTCAGAACTGATATGAAGCACAAAGGCTAACAGAGCAGTTTAGCTGCACCTGACTGCTCGTATGAGGACAGATGCTATCAATCTAATGATGCCATCAAGGCCAATTTGGTGACAACAGCTCTATTCCCTGTGGGGAAGGCGTGTCTCCTCTGCTCCCGTAGACATAATGACCCATCACTCAGCTCACCTTTCACCTCTGAGGAGCTGCCAAACCGCACAAGAGTGCACTTTGTGCCCCGAGACCAGATAAGAGATGAAAACGGCCAAAGCCGAGCTCGTGAATTGAGTTATCCTGGAGATGAAAGGCTATCTAAAGCCATCTCGCTCTTCTGCTTCACCCAGGTCTGAGCACGTTCCTGCGTCTGGGGGAAAAAATATCTTCTGGCCACCATGTTTGTCTAGGAATAAACTCAATTTATGGTTGGTTTGAACAGAAATGAACGTTTTCCTATCATTCCTTTCCCTGACTTTAGCCAACGTGATTCACCACAGATAGGAGTGTGGATGTGAACCCCGTTCACTGCACACAGAAAAACGTTCCCGCTGAGTGAACGCAATCCAGATAGCAATTATATTTCTCACGTAATTGGAGGAAAGAAAAATAAGTGCTCTACCCAAAGATTTAGTCTGCTGCATTCTGGGCTGTGGGCTGCTCTGCTGCGTAGCGAGACCTCTTTAAAGAGACAATCTTGAGTTCAAGCGCTCGCGTTGGGTCCTTGAGAAACACACTAAATACCTGTGGACAAGTTTGACCTCTGACTTCCCTGGAATTTCGCTGAGTATTTTAGGAATAGTCAACATTTTGGTCAGGAACGGCCTTTCGAGCGAGCCCCACGCAGTGTGTGAGTCCGTGTGTGTGTGTGTGTGTGTGTGTGTGTGTGTCCACTCTCTGCAGATCACCTCCCTCAGTGTGGGAACAAGCCCCCCCTCCCTCCTCTGACTTGCGCGTCTCGCCACGCACTGTGCAGTGATGTCATAGGAGGCGTTTTCCTCTCCCTTTTTTTTTTTTTTTTTTTTACAAGCGCAGGCCCTGTGATCTCTGGCGGGGATCAATTAGCCAAGCAATCAGCGCCGCCCCCCCTACGCTTTTGTGTGCGGGCAACTTGCTCGTAAACCGCTCAGTTGCCGGGAGGGAGGAGGAGGGAAGAGGAGGGGGGGGGGTCTGCCTCAACATCAACAGCCACCCATGTCCAGCTGCCGGCTCCGTCTCGGCGTGCTGTACGCCGTTAGGTAATGCGATGTGACATCAGCTCACGCAACGCACCATTAGCGGTGTAATTTAAGACTATTAGCTGGTGTGAGCGGGTCGCAGTAATGAGCCGCCAGCGAGGACGGGCCATTTCAACAGTACTCGTCTCTGGCAGCCCGTAATGATCTGCATACGGCCCGTACAGGCTCAGCGCGCTGCAGCACGGCCCGTGTTTGGTATGTGATGCCTTCACGAGCATTGTGAAACATGTCACAACCCCTACGCAAGTGTGTGAGCCCGGACTAATCTGAACCGTGACCTGTTTTACAGACGAGAAAGCAGAGCCGACAGTCCCTCGCATCAACATGTTGTGATTGCGCAATGAGCAATGAGCAGAGCTCTTCACTCGGCTCTCTAAACAACCGCGGCTACGCGGTGCCAATGATAACACAGCCTCTCTTATGAATAATAATGCGTAATGGCCGGGCCCGTTTGTCCTCCCGTTGCAGGGTTGGGAGCGGTCCAGGAGGGAGGCGGGAGTGGGCGTACCGCCGGTTCACTTTGCTGGAACGTAACGCCGTGTAATTGCAACAATCTCGCCTGGGATCTTTGTTGCGTGTCACCCGTTTTCTATCGGCCATTCGTCTTGTCTTTGTGCGCTCTGAACTTGCCAATTAAAGCAGCGGCGCCATTAGAAAAGGGAAGAAATAGCAGCAAATGGGACAAAGGGGAAACACAAAGAAGAGGGGGAAAGCGGAGCAATGGATGTTAGTGTCGGCTTTCCTTTTTTTTAATTTATATTTGAGCTTTTCCTCAGATGTCCAGGCCTCCTCTCTCCTCCACCTAATTCAACACACAACAGGGGTCACGTGTTGAGCCCAAATCTTGAATTCAGTCTTTTTTTTTTTTAATCGAATGTGAGGTTTGCTTCCTGTGCGACGCGCTGGAGGAAACGAGACTGGACTTAAAAATGTCCAATTAAAGCTTAAAGCTGATGGATTGGTGGAGGAACATCCTGCTGTCGCTGGTTGGCAGGAGCGTTGAGGCGTTGACTGGGGAATACTTCCTCTTTACTGTGTGTGTGTGTGTGTGTGTGTGTGTGTGTCTTTCTCAGCAGTCACACATGCCTGCTGTGACTTTTCTTGAAATATTCTCTTGAGTAATAATCTCGTAAAAGCGTATTCATTTCTGACGTGTCTGTGTGTTTGTGTTTGATGCCTTGTATATTTTCAGTGCTCTGCAGTGCTCCCACAGTGGAGGTGTGGAAACAGGCTTTCCTTCCTCCCGGTTTATGGGAGAGGTGATGGAAAGGTCCGCGGTCATTAAACTCGATAAGCAGATTATTTTCCCTCTTTTCTGTTTGGGGGGGACTGTATGTTTTAAAGTGCGCCGCTCGGATGCAAACTGGTTTACAATGTAAATGCAGCTTTCTACTATAACTATGCTAACGTTTTCACATCGAACGACCGAAACCTTTTTCTTTTTCAAATACTCTTAGCTATTTTAGCTGTTTACCCAATATTTGAAGCTAATGCTAGCACTGTTTAGATTTCTTTCTTGGCAATTTTTGAGGCAAATATTTATTTATGAAGATACACGCCACAATAAAAGTGGATCCACGTTAGCGCCTGATGACCGACGGCCTGTTTTCACTCCCAACTCCTCAAATACCGCCGCTTGCTCAGTGCCACACGGTGTCCAATACGAGCACAGATCAAGCTTAGTCCTCTTAGGGTGGCCGAGTCAAACACACACAGGACTTTCACCCAGGAGGCCGCTGTTTGTGTCGACTCTTATGTTTTCACGTCGGGCGTTAGTCGCGTGAGTTATCAGTCGGTCAAGTTAACAAAAACCCACGATCTTCTGCTTACTCGAACTGAGTGGGTTGGTTGGCTAAACCCAACGTCCTGAGAGGAAAAGACACTTTGCATGCACACACACATTGACCCCTGCCACAGCGTGACCTACAGCGTCATAGTCTGTATGTCGACCAGGACTCGGTATTTGACGAGTCTGGAGTGAGAACGTGTTGAAGTGGAGCTGCTTGTAAATCCCCGTTTTAAAATTTACTCCCAAGTTTAGTTGGTGGAAAAGATGTTATGAGAGTCTCAAGTGTGTTTGTAGTGGAACCATATTTTTCTCTTTTCTACCTTTTGAACCCAGTTCTCCAAATGACAGTAAATTCATTGTGTCTTCATGAGTAATTTGGATGATTGGGGATTTGGGGTTTGAGTGTTGACACAACTCAGAGACATCTGAAAATCGCTCACTTATCTTAACCGAAATCGCCAACTTGAGGCCGACCTGGGTCGTTTTCTCCAGTCGGGAGCTTGCATTTGCAGTAAACCTGAATGCAGCGTAATTGAGCTGGTGGTCAGAGGGGACGTCCTGCAGACTAAACCTGCATGGAAGATCTAAACAGGGCCCGGTTGCTGTGGGACCGTGCTGGCCGGCGCTCGGCCGAGGTCCAAGTCTTCCCCGCGGAGCCGGGAGGTTATTTTAACACTCCGGCGCGTGCAGAGGGGACGAGGGAGATGGAGGCAGGAAGCCACACGGTTGTAAATCAAACCGCTGAGATGACAGTCCATCGTTCTTGTGGCATGTTTATTGTGCTTTTCTTCCCTTCTCTCCGAGGGCCTATTTATAACCAGCCACATCCCCGTGTCAAAGGATATCTCTCCTGTGAGTTCTCAACGTGCATCAAAACTTTTAACCCCCATATCTCCACCATCACGGGTTAATTCCAGTTGTTTCACAATCTGTTCAGCTCATGGAGACGTTGGCTGAGTCCTGACACTCATAATGTTATTTAATAATGTGACACGAGCTCACCTCAGGGGGGGGAAAGGGCACAGCCTAATTTCCTCTATATAGAAAGAGCAATTTAATGGAGTTAATCCTGAATGATTGTTTTCATGGAAACATTGAGCGCTCACTGCGAAAGGTTTTGCCCCAAAGTTTGTCCTGGTTGCTAGGTTTGCCTCCAGGACGCGGCACCGAGCTGAAGAGGAAAAGGCTCGCTTCTTCCTCCAGCTACGCTGTAATGAGTCCAACAAACGTACAGTGGGCGGGGCCTCTGCTGTCAATCAAAGCAGGTGACTCAGCTGTTCATTTCACTTTCATAGATAAAATACTTTTCGAACTGTTCAAAGGGCCGTTGCACAAGTTCTACACATCAAAGTAAGTAAATAGTTTTAAGTTATTATTATATTCAGGAAATCATCAAACTGTTTTTGGGACTGTTTATAGTTACCTTTACTTTTTTTCCGCCATAACATTTGAATGTAATTACATTCTCTGAAACCTCTTTCTGGTCGTTTCCATCGTTGGGGCGGAGCCCGCCGGGCCTGCGCCCCGCTCACATTGTCTTTCAGTCACAGGAAGTGATGCGGCGCCGGCGTTAGCGCTTGTAATTACTCATCGACAGCCTCCCTGATATCGGCCTCACTGCTGAACTCTGCCGCGACACAGACGCTCCAGAGCGACCGCCGACAACACACAGCGGCTTTTACAGCGGAGCACTCGCACGACGCGCTGTAGTTGTCACCATAGTCTACGAAACCTTTTTTGTTTTTTCCCCAGCAGATTTAAATGTTGCAGGGAGTCATGGAACGGTTACAATGAGCTGTTAGATGAAGAGTTGCAGGAGACGGGCTGCAACTTCTCGGCAATGAAAGCAGCTACTGCTTCTGCCCTGCTGTTGTGTGGAAAACTGCAGATGTTTATTAAACTTGCGGTTAGAACCAAACGCGTCTTTGCCAAATCAGGACGAAAAAAACCTAAGACTTGGCAATGCGTGTGACGCAATCTCTGTAATCATAATATTTGCATAAATCAATTGGAATCCTAAGCGCTCATTGCAACCTGTATATTTAACTGAGATCTGGCTCCCCGTGTAGTTATTACAGAGCAGAACAACGTGCTGTAACGCAGCCCAGGTACTTGTCTCACATCACAGCGTACTCTCACCGCTCTGAGGTCATTCTTTCCCCAGCTGCCCGCCCAAATGGGAACCAGACACAGAGTGTTATCTCTGACTCATTATCTGTGTAAATAAACCACATGGCACACAAACACACACACACACACACACGCACAAACACACACACTCATGCACATGTATGCACGCTGTGAGCTTGAGCTTTCCCCGCGAGCAGAGAAAGGGAGGAAACCGCCTCGCCCGCGTCTCCGAGCTGGAGGAGCGGCCTTCTGCTGTTCGGTGCGGGCGGGTGAAGCGGCAGTGAGCCATCTGCTCCACAGTAGCTGTGGCGGACGCGGGAGAAGGGAGAAAGGGAGAAAGGGGAAGGGGGAAGGGACGGGCCTCCCGTCCGCATCCCCACTCGCACTGGAAGAGTTATGGAAGTCTGTAAGGCGGCTTAAGCCTCCGCCTCCATCACAGACGCTCAGCGTACAGAGGGAGGACTGCGATGGAAGAATCCCCGGCCTTCCCCTCCTTTGAGCAGTCGCGGGGTATATTTACAGTCGCGTGGGGAGCGCTGCCCGATAGCCACTGTGTTCTCCCCCCTCCTCCATCCATCCTGCTGGATATCCCCTCAAATCCAATAAGTGGTTCCTCATTCTCTCTCCCGAGGAGAAGCGCTCGCTGGGGTGTGTGAGAGATGGAGGCCGGAGCGCAGGAGGACGCGCACATCCATTACGGGCCGGCGGAGACTCTCGGACAGTTATATGGGAAAATAGATATGAAACGGGAACCAGCGACTCCATTTCCTCTTATCCGAGCCGGGCTTGTTACGTCTGCGCCGTGTTTGTTTTAAAGATAAGCGGCGGTTAACGAAAAAGAGGAGCGGGAGTAATTATCAGCGGGCATTCCTGATGCTCGGAGGAGTGTTAAGCGGAAGTAGCTCCAAGCTGATCGGTTACTGTAAGGATCAAGGCTTAATTCAACTATAACGAATCCAGCTGTCAGTCGGGGCCCTTTGTCTTCTCGTAAAAAAGGCCCCTGTGTCGACGGCGCAGCAGGGAGGATGGTACCAGCCAAAGGAGCTTACGCCTCCACTGCAGAGTCCCTTAATGCTTGTTGGAGGAGGAGGGAGGAGAGGGAAAGGAGGGAGGGGAGGCGGGTGGGGGGTGGAAGTGACACCGAGGAAGTGTGTTGCGAGCGGGGCGTACGAGCAGCGCCGGCTGTGTCGGGTGGCGGCGCAGCAGGGGAGCCGGCCCGGGGGGTCTAAAGCCGAGCCGCGGAGCGTGTCGCCCCGCCGGCCCATTAATCATTCCCAGCCTGCACTGCTCCGGCGTCTCAAAGGGGCTCGACGCGCACTAGGTGGTCCCGATGCCACCCTGGAAGGCCCCGGCAGTGGCGTGGACAGACGCTGGACGCAAAGCGTCTGAGCGCGTGCGTCTGTTTCATCCGGGGCTCAGTGGACGTCGTGGACGAAGCGGATTGAAACAGTTTGAGTTGAGGATCCACTTACTGCACCGACAATGTTGACTGTTGAGTTCAAACAGAGGCCCAACACATGTGGGCTCACAGCTCACAGCTCACACTAACTCGCTGAGTAGATGCACCAGTAGTTATGCTGACACGGGGTGTGACCTATTCTCTTTCTCTTAATGTCACAAAAACATCTGTTTTCCTGTATTTACCAGGGTTGAAATTGTGTAGAAATTAATTAAATGAATCAATTACTCCCCCCCCAGAAAAAAGTGAGTCACATGCCTGTACCCGCTCTTCCCACAGCCAGAAATGCCACAAAACGATCCTTAAAAAATCAAGTAACCGTTAATGGGCCATGGTGGATATGAATAATGAACCGTTTTAACAGAGGGAAAATCAAAGTCAGAAGAGCATTAAGCTGCTTTATTCCACTTTTTAATCTGGAGGTTGTGTATATAACGAGCGGAGCGGTCGAATGTAAAGTTTGTCTGATAAATCGATTTACAAATAATTAAAAACGACCATATGCAGCTCAGAGGGTCCTATTTCCTAATTAAAAAAAAAAAAATGCAACGCATGCATCGGGAAGCGGTCCTTCTGAAAAGAAAGTTGTTTTTTTATGAGTTTTTTTTATTGCAAAGCTATTTGGAAAAGCTCGAGACTCTCTTGGCCCTTCTTACATTTGGTGATGACACAACGCCGGCATCGGCACACACGCAATGCCTCACGCAGTACGTGCGCCTGCAGACATCTCGCCCGCCTGTCAAACGATGAAACGAGACGACCTCTACGTGTGCGGGAGCGATCCTCCGTGTCGTGCGCATGTTGCTCACAGGTCGGCGTGTCGTGCCGTGCGTGGAGGATACGAACGTTGAACCAAAGCTAACGTACTCCTCTCAAAACATTGAGTCACCTCTCCAAACCGCCGTCCACAGCATTTTTCAGTGTGCTCTTAAAAGTCTGAGTGAAACCTTTCTGGCTCGAACCGTCGTGTCTGTCTTGAATTATGAGCTCAACAAAACAAAATCCTCAAAACATGCAGCCTTTACCCAGAGGACACTGGATTGAAGCTGGATTTTGTTTTTTGTTGTAAGACCCCGCCCCCAAATACATCTCTTTGTTTGATGCTCTGGTTGTATACAGTGAAACCTCTTACCAAAGACACAAAAGCTTATGTTGCAAGAAAGACCGGAGGCGACGGCGCAACAGAAAAATGCCAATTTCTGGAGTATTGTTCTCTGTTGGCCATCGTGACAGAGAGGAGAGCACGGCTTCAGGATGCCAGCGCGTGACTGGGACGGCCGAGAGGCCGCGCGACACTTTCTGCGTTTGAAGCTGGAAACAAGAGAGCGAATCACCCGCCACGTTGAGTGAGCCGGACGAGCGCTCCGCCCTCGCCACGGCTCTTTAATTTTATTTCAAAAGGAGCTTTACGCATGTTTTTACCACGTTTCCTTCGAAATGCATGAATTTGTTTTAATTATAGTTGATCCTGTTTACAAAACGTGCTGCGCGGAGCTTTACCACGGAGTAAAAAACTAAATTAAAACAGAAGAGGCCTACGAAACGTGCAAACACAATTCATAAAGCAGACACTATTTAGTTGGGGACTGTATGACTATTAAAGACGTGTCAGAGAAAAGGAGGGTGATGCATTTATTTGGCTTTTTGGTGGAAAGAGGGAGGCCTTTTGTTTTCTCATTCCAGATTTTTACTGTGAGAGAAAAGTGGCGCAATACAGCGCTCACTGCCATACGCAGGCCGACGTGCCCATTAATGAACTTTATCTCTTTCAGGAAGACGCCACACACGTGTCGGACGACAGTTTTTCAAGTTACCGGCTTAAAAAAAGTGACTTTGGTTTTTATTTTGTATCAAAATCGCAGGATGGATCAAACTTTACATAAAGTCAGACCCGAGACACAAACATGGCAATACATGTAACGAATTATCAAATGGTATCCTAAATATAAAGACATTTTGTAGGCTTTGGAAAGTGCTCAATACTAATGCAAAATGAATTCTGTCTAAAACACCACCGTGCTCTTTTTAAAGTGAAAACTCTTAAAATTTAAAAACCGAGTAAAACCCCTTTACTGATACATTCCAGTTCATTATTGTGAAACATGAACTGAACACGGTTGCTAACACGGAGCGCAGACACACACACACACACACACACACACACACACACACACACACACACACAGACGGTCATGAGTAACAGCAACGTTTCCCATAATCCCTGCGTTTGACAACAGTTCCCGTCTCCGTTTCCAGTGTTTCCGTCGCCGTCCCTCCGGCCGCCGCTGCCCCGAGAGTTGCAAGCTTCCTTCGTGGTCATAAGAAAAGCTCCCGTGAGTCTGCTTCTGATTTTTGCTGATGAAAACCGATCGGTTTCATATAGTTTGGCTTCGGTGTCGCCGCCGCCTGCGTTGACTCTCTCTCTGAACTCCCGTCGGTCAAACCGTGTGAGTCCTTCTCTCCGGTGACCTCGAGCTGTGACACGTTGGAGATGACTGAGACTCCACAGTCCCGACGTCTCCTGACGCGCTTCCTGTTTTCTATTATTTAATCTCATTTTCTGAATCAACTTGTGCTCAGGTCTTGCTTTTAGTTGAACTACTGACGGTTGTTTTGGAGAAATAACCCTGTAATCCTTTAAGAGGATCCACACGAGACGCTCACGATCACATTTATTTAGCCTGTGTGGTTCATGTCATTCGGTATAATGTACCTTTCAGCCGTGATGTTAAGCACTGCGTGTCTGTGATTGTCATGCTCAAATTCACCCCCAAAAAGTGTCATTTCTCTTCGCCTTCCAGAGCGAGGTCAGGGGTCGGAGCAGGAGGAGTGGATGAGGCCTCGGTGGCGTGCTCGTGGGTACTTTCCATAACAATCCTGCCTCGCCAACAGACCACCTCGTTCCCTCGACCAAACAAAAGCTCCTCTCGATATCGCACGTAATATCTGCGCCTGCGAGGCGGCGCATTAACTTTGCGACCGCAGCCTGTTGTGATTACTGTAGTGTGCAATATGTTTTGCGCTAATGTATTTATACTTGAAACCCATCAAAACAGAAGTCAGCAAAACAAAGGCAACCACACAGAAATAGCCGCGTCCTCCGGCCGTTGTTGACTAACTTCATGTGCAAAATGGAAAGCCTCACATATGTCTCGGCTTACAAATGAAATGAAAATGGCTGAATGTTCCCCCCCGGCGTCGGCACACCAGGACGGGCCGGAGAATGAGAGAGAGAGAGAGGGAGAGAGAGAGAGAGAGAGAGAGAGAGAGAGAGAGAGAGAGAGAGAGAGAGAGAGAGAGAGAGAGAGAGAGAGAGAGAGAGAAGGGATAACGAAGCAAACCAAAATACCAAATGACGAGCGAGATGGAAGAATATCTCTGACATCATGCTTTACAGAAATGCCTCTCTCCCGTCGCATGGGGCTGAAACGAGACCCAGATGGTGAGGCGGCGGCGGCGGCGGTGGCGGCGCATTCCCCGTCATTACAACCGGTGTCGCTGGGCCCAGGCGGCGGCCACGTGGACGACCAGCGCAGAGACGCTGCCCGCATCATCACGACGAGCATCTCGTGATCGAAGTCACCGCGGCTCAGTCTCGAACTGAACAGGAAGTACGACGTTAGATGTGGAGCGGTTCTGTAAAACACGCCGCGGTAAATGTGGTGTGAGGGTCTGGTTTCTCTCTCTCTCTCTCTCTCTCTCTCTCTCTCTCTCTCTCTCTCTCTCTCTCTCCCTCATAGATGCGAGTGGTGTTGTGGTTCAAAGACAAAAAGGCAGTCTTCTCAAAGCTCTCTGATTTGATGCGTCTAGACTCGGGACTAGCGGTAGGATTGTTCAGTAGCTCAACTACTTTTAAAACATGGGAAATCACAATTGAATCAAACAATATTCAAATATTGAATCAACCGTTAACGCCCGAACAACCTGGATGAGAGTGTGTGGAAGCTCGTCAGCTAGCACGCAGAGACGTCTACACCGTTAGCTAAAGCTACAGGATTAACGGTTGAAATAGTTAGTGAGCTAAAACTAATGGAAACACTGTTGAAACAATGTGCTAAAAGCAACCATTTAAATAGAAAGTAATTGATAATGTATAGTAAGCCAAAAGTAAATGATAAATGTGTTAAAGTGATGGATAAACGATTGACATGCGCTAACAGTCGACCTAACTGGTTACACACTGCAAAATTTTAAATCTAAGTAAGATGAAATATCTTAAATCAAGACATTATACGCTTGTTTTTTGATTGACAAGATATTTGTTCTTATCAGGCAGTTTTTATTTTAGAGCATTTCACTTGTTTCAAGAAGTCTTGGCAAGTCAAATTTTCCTGTTCTGTTGGCAGATAATTTGTCTTACTTCAAGTAATATTTCCCTCATTTTATTACTTTTTTTTCTTGTTTTTGGAAGCTGAATTTTTGCAGTGCAGACGATAGTTTACACGCATGAATAAATAGTAAATGTCATCAAACCTGCTGATTCTTTAAAAACATTGTGAATGTGCTTTTATATCGTTGGCTCTGTTGGTGGAGCCGTTGGAGAGCGGACCAGTATGTGGTGCTCAGACCGGGAGCAGAGCCAGAAAGCAAGCGATACTATCATTTCCTGGTTCACCTTGTGGGCGGCGAACACGTCGGCTCTTCTCCTCAAAGGTTTCTGTGTGGGTTTAATAGAATAAATACTTATCAATAACATACTACAAAACTAAAAGCGCTCTCCGGAGCGCAGGATTCACACATTTTCCATCCAAGACAGGACGGCTCGCTGAAGTGAACTCTCTCTCTTTCATCACAAACACGTCTGAACCCAGATCAGCGGCCGCAAGAAGCGGCGGAAGTGAAAGTTGACTCTGAAAGCAGATGAAAGGCGTCGGAAAACAAGACTGATTGAACCTCCAGCTGATTCTGGCCGTCATGAAGCAGAGCGCCGCATGGCACGCTGACAGCACAAGCACTGATCAAGATGAACAAAGGTGAAAAATTGCACGTTTGAGTGACTAAGGCGACCATTTTCACCTTCCCTCAAAAACCCACTTGGCAAGTCTCAGTTTCCCACAGTTCCCTTCACAGCCCATCAGTCAGGCCGGAGAGGAGCGGGGGCCGGACTGTCAGGGGTCAGCGCCACGCCGAACATGAAGAGAATACGAAGCAGCTGCCTGGGACGGGGGAGCATGACGTGTGTGTGTGTGTGTGTGTGTTCACAACCTTATTCATTTCCTTACATTAATGATTACGGGTCGTGCTCAAACTTTATCGGGCATCAAACAAGAGTAGTTTCCATTTTATGCAAGGACAGGTTCAGAAACGTTTGAGGAGACTTAATGGTGACATTATTAATGGATGACAAATGAACGATGAGTATGAAATAACATCAACTCCAAACACAGCCAGGCCCCTGGACATATGCATGTTGAAGGCCCCCACCCATTTTGCATCTGTTTGTAGTCGTTTTGTGTCTCTTTGTGGTCATTTTGCATCTTTGTGGAGTCGTTTTGTGTCTCTTTGTGGTCATTTTGCATCTTTGTGTAGTCGTTTTGTGTCTCTTTGTGGTCATTTTTAATCTTTGTGGAGTCGTTTTGTGTCTCTTTGTGGTCATTTTGCATCTTCGTGTAGTCGTTTTGTGTCTTTGTGGTCATTTTGCATCTTTGTGTAGTCGTTTTGTGTCTCTTTGTGGTCATTTTGCATCTGTTTGTAGTCGTTTTGTGTCTCTCTGTGGTCATTTTGCATCTTTGTGGAGTTGTTTTGTGTCTCTTTGTGGTCATTTTGCATCTTTGTGGAGTCGTTTTGTGTCTCTTTGTGGTCATTTTGCATCTTTGTGTAGTCGTTTTGTGTCTCTTTGTGGTCATTTTGCATCTTTGTGTAGTCGTTTTGCGTCCCTTTGTAGTCATTTCTCATCTTGCTGTCAGTTTGCATCTCTGTGTGTGTTTTGTGGTCGCTTTCCATGGTCCCCATCCTCCAACTCTTCTCTACATTTTCTTCCAGCTCTAGAGTTGTGTTGGGCCAAACTCGATTGAAACACTGAATCATACCTCTCAAATAAATCAAAGAGCTCCTGACAAAGGATCTGAAACCCCCGGGTCCAAGTAAAAAATAAATGACATGCCTTATGAACACATTTGTAAGTCATGCAACTGCAGCTGATAGGAATGTGAAAGCTGCTGCCAACATAAAGGCCTCTTGACAAAATGATGGCAACCCTGCATGCAAAGTCATGGGAAATGGACTTTGCCTCACTTCCTTGATGCCAGTGAGTGAAAACAATCACACCTCACTCTCTGAACGTCCTACAGCGGGGAGGAGACGTGCAGACAGATCATTAGCACCGACCACTCCTCCCCACTGCCCGGCCATATGGACCCACCGCTCAACGGGAACACCCCCTCCCCTCCGCTGGCCCCGGGTCGTCCTCTTTCATGCTCGTAGATGTCAGGCCACCCTCACTATTTCCTCTTTGGAAGACATGCTCAGTCTGGCTTTTCTGCGGCTTCCTCTGATGACACCGCTCACACAAAAAGGGAGATGGTGAAAGAAGAATGGGGTGGAGGGGGGGGGGGTAACACTGACAGTGAGATGGATGCCACAAGTGACAACCTTTTGTTTTAGTGAAATACACCGAGATGCTGGCTTTGCAGCAGCAAAAGGTGGAGGCCAAGGGGAACAACTTGTTCACTTGTTCCGTTTGGTTAAGCAAACCATGGCACTGTCTGAACTTGTTACTTTTCCAGGTTTGGGTGGCTGTAGCTCAGAGGGGGGGCTTGAGCTGTTGATATAAGCCCCCCCGCACCCTCCACACACACACACACACACACACACACACACACACACACACACACCCTGGTTGAAATAAGTATCACAGCAAATACACTCGCTCGGTGGTGCTGCTGGAATAAAAAAACAAACTCAGATCAGGGCTTCAAATTACCTCTGGCTTTGTCCTCCTCTCTGAATAGTTTACTGGCTCTAAAGTGGCAGTTTATACTCTACGTGCCAAAAATGTCAATAAAACCGCCTTAATCGCCCGTCCAATCTGTAATAGCACCTGCTTATGGAAACACAACACGCCCCTGCAGTCTATCTCCGCGGCTGCAACGCTTCCTTCCCCATAAGAGCGCCACTACAGTCGGAAACGCAGGTCAAAACGCAATTACGCATTCGGACAGGCGCACTTTGTTGAGACGACTTCCGGCCCTTTCTTTTCTCCTGAATGTTGATAAAAATCAGGGGTCAACAAAGTGCACTCATTTGTTAGGCCTTCTGAACAAAACATGGAGCTTCTGAGGTTTGGAAACAACACTTGCATTTTCTTATTCTCTCTCGGCACGGAGGAAACGTGGCCCTGAGCCCTTTATTTGAACATGTTTAATAATAAGTCATGTTAAATTGTGTGCTTTTGAAAAGGCCGATCAGATTTTGATGGATATAATTAAATGTCCTAATAAAATCACTGAATTTAGCAATTTAATTGAGCAATTAGCAGCAATTTATTCCTATGTTCTATTAAATCTTTACCTTTAAATGTATTTTGTGTGAAGTCATGCACTTTACTTTGTTTTGAGCAATTAAAAGTTGTCATTATACCAGCAGGTGGACAGGTTTCTTTTCAACGTGCTAATTTCATTAATTTAATTTAATTGAAATATATAAATCAACCCTTCTTCTGAATATAATATTCTGCATGGTTATTGCCCGTTTAGGTTGTGTGTTTTCAGCTCGAGGCCTTCTTCTCTCTCTCTCTCTATGCCTCATTTATTATATTATATTATATTATATTAATCTGAGCCACAAACATTTCCGTGGAGCAAAATCAAGAGCGTTATCATTTTCAACGAGAGCTGAGTCCACAAGAAATAAAGCAAATCTATAATTACCAAGCGAACAATCATCATGCTGCTGCGTTTTCTTTCTCTCTCCTCAGACATCGAATAATATAATTACACACCAACAGTTGTTTTTTTTACCGCGAAACAAAACCCTCCCACGGTGGACGGACACTCACCGACGCACTCGTTGGCCTCGCGCGCCGTGGCGCGCTGCCACGGCCGGTCGTAGTGGAAGGGCTTGCACCTGTCGCACTCCGGTCCCGCCGTGTTGTGCTTGCACTCGCACACCAGGTTGCCCTCCCGGTCCTTGACGCACTTCGACGCGTGCCCGTTGCACTTGCACCTGCCGCCGACCTGCAGGTCCGACACGGCGTAAAAGTAGGAGTCTCGCGCCAGCTCCGAGTCGTCCTCGTTCTCGTCGCCGAACGTGTGCAGCCGGCTGAAGATCACCTTGATGTCGGTGGCCGTCACCCAGTCCTGCAGCACCGGGGAGTTGTCGAAGTCGTGCGCCGACGGCCGGCCGTCCAGCGTGCTGAAGGCGATGAGGCCGCCCGTCAGAGGGTGCATGTCCGTGTGGGAGTCCGTGCAGATGGCCTCCTGCTCGTTCTGCTTGGTGATCGCGGCCTTGTTCTGCCGGTTGTACATCTTCTTGCACTGGGTCGAATAATACTGGAACGGCACCCACGACTTGCCGTAGTCCATGGACTTGTAGATGGCCATCGACTCCGGTCGGGGCGAGCAGAACTGCAGGCTCACGTAGGTGACCTCGAACTTCTTGCCCAGCGACAAGGTGAGCGTGACGTTCTGCGGGAACTGCGCGTAGTTCTCGGACTGCCAGCAGGTGAGGTTGTGCGGGTTGTTGAGGTCCGTCAGGTACGCGGGGGGATGGGACTTCTTGGGGTCCGCGGCGTCGCACGTGTGGCAGTCCCGCGTCCGCTCCTCGCCCCGCTCGGCCACCACGCAGTACCTGGCCGCGGGGCCGCCGCAGGTGCTGGACACGCGCACGTCCTTGCCAAAGGCGGAGTTGACGAAGTCCGGGATGCATCTCCTCGGGTTGGCGTTCTCGTCGTAGCACGGGTCCGGAGGGGAGGACTGCGCGGCGAACATGCTCAGCCCGTACCCTGCGAAGACCCCCTCGGTCAGCGCCGTGACTGTCACCAGGGTGACCCAAACCTCCACGACCCTTTGCATTGTAGTCCGCGCGCCGCAGGGGACCCTCGCGCTGAAATGGAATGGAGACAACAACAACAACAACACACAATAAATGATGAGAGTTGATGACAGTTGAGTTAATCACGGTCGAGGCAGTAAGTATAACACAGTTACGACAAAAATGATGCTCTGAGAGAGCTTTGGGGGAAAGTTTGACGCACTACAGCGAAGCATGGAACAAACAAAATGTGAATGAAATATTCTTACGAGGCAAAGAAACCCAGGACACTACCTCCAAATAAACCGCTCAGTCTGAAAGTGAAGCGCAACTCCTAAGGATGTGGAGAACAACCTATCCAGTTTACGCACGAAGAAAACAACAACTGCCGCTACACTTCTTCAGCCTTTCACCCCACACACACACACACACATACACCCTTCTTTGATATTCCTAAATATAAATAGGGAATGGCAAAAGCCCAGCTGGCTCCGAGTGTCCCTCTGCCTCTGCCTGTCCTCTCAGTCACACCTCTGCCCACCTCTATCTCTGCCTGTCCCATTCCCCTCTCTGTTATAATGGGGAGAAAAGGGGTCCACTCGTCCGCAGCAGAGGAGTCGGAGCCTGTTGAGCGTCTCTGCGCAGGCAGAGGGAGCGGCGACATCTAGCGGCGGGATGATGGAGCTGCATGTTAAAAAGTACACTGGTTTAGTCCCCACATTGGGCGACCAATAAAGACAATTATGATGCAATGGCATCTTGTGATTTTAAGATACAACAACAAAAAGGTAGTTGTCATTCAACCCATAGCATCTTCATGTTGCAGTGATGAATATGGGCCTCACATTCACGCAGTGTTTGCATAAGAGAAGTCAACTTGTGCACACACTTAGTTGTATATCTAGAGGCACGCTGTTAATCTGAACAAGAGGTAAGTACATGCTGGTGACCCTTAAATAGGCACTCCATAGTCATGAAGTCGTTGTTATTTTCCAAATAACTTTGGCTTAAACTCTCATTTAACAGCAGTTACAAACAAGTTGAACTCTAACAACTATGTTGGCTAAATAGTTTTAAAAAAATCTGCGAGCCGCAGACGGACAAACATCTTCGTGGGAGTGGAAGGTGAGACCTGCTGCTCTGAGCACGTTGCCCTGTGAAAACACACACGATTGTCTTTGCATTGGCACATTAATGTATTTGCCAGTATTTATGTTAAACAGCAGCTTATTACAGACATCAGGGACGTTTTGCGTGCGTACCAGTGAGTTGACATCTATTTGATATGATTGATTGGTTCTATTCTCTCAAAACAGACTGCCATATTCAAACACATGCTGACAGCCTGCAGCATCACATCACCACGTGTGTTGCCCTCTTGGTGTCAAACGGGGTGTGTGATGTAAAAAGACTCCTCCTGAGGCATTAGCAGATTGGCTTACAGTATGTTGTCCACCGCAGCCTCAAAGACTCATTCAGTTCCTGTTTTGCAGCACACGCTCTCTGCCTCTACAGTCGGAGGGTCTATTTTTGAGAAGCACCCAACGCAGGAGGATGTGCTCTCTGTATTGTTTCCCTGCCAGCGCGTCTCAGGCTCAGCTGAGGTTGATCTGGGATGGTCCAAAACGCTGATACCGGCAGCTGGGTAAGACGCATGGCTCTTTCTTCTCCTGCATGTTCAGTCTCTTTTTGTCCTTCTACATGTTTACAGAAGGATCCATGACTCTGTATCCCATGTCTCGTTCATGCTTGTCTCAGGTTGGCCATATTTTGACCATTTCACATGCTTTCTTTCTAGATAGGAACAAACCTCTGTTGCACAACTTCCATCAAATCTAACTGCAAAGTTATCCAAGCTCTGCAGAGTTCCTGTTCCCCTTTTAAAAGCTGCCGGAGGCTGTTAACAGTGCACGCAGAATGACATGAGGTTTGTTTGGCAAAGTCTAGGTAGAGCATTTATTTCTTTATTGAAAGATAAGTATATAGAAGAATGCTCACATTGCATTTATCTTGTTGCTTAAAGGAGACCAACGACAGTGTTGTTTGCATTGTGTAGGGTTTGCACGGCAGCGCTGCACAATATAGCCTGACAACACACAATGGTGTAACACCTGCTTCCTCACAACACAATTGATTGAATAGACTTGCTTGCAGAAGCTGGATATATCAGGTCCTCGTGCTTTAATATGCAGAATGGGAATATAATCATTTCATGCTCTGCAGTTCACAAGCTTCAACTTATTCTGCTGTTTGATTGGTACAAAAATCACGTATAGCGTGTTATTGACCAGCCCAGCCAGTGTTTTGTGTAAACTACTCCACCACAAGGTGAAGTTAGTTACTTCTGCAGGTTCAAATTCAACAAATATGGTGAAAAATATCCACATATGAGCTGCTGAGCCTGAACATTACACGTTTTGACAGCGCGCAAAAACTGAAATTAGCTAACTCGGTAAACAGTTAAAACAGTTAGCTTGAAGTAATAAATAAATGGTTAAAATAGTTAGTTTAAAGTAATGAATACACAGTTACAATAGTTAGCTTAAAGTAATACATAAACAGGTAAAATAGTTAGTTTAAAGTAATAAATACACAGTTACAACAGTTAGCTTAAAGTAATGCATAAACAGGCAAAATAGTTAGCTTAAAGTAATGCATAAACAGTTACAACAGTTAGCTTAAAGTAATAGATAAACAGTTACAATAGTTAGCTTAAAGTAATGCATACACAGTTACAACAGTTAGCTTAAAGTAATGGATGAACAGTTACAACAGTTAGCTTAAAGTAATGCATAAACAGTTACAATAGTTAGCTTAAAGTAATGCATAAACAGTTACAATAGTTAGCTTAAAGTAATGGATAAACAGGTAAAATAGTTAGCTTAAATTAATGGATAAACAGTTAAATTAGTTTGCTATTAAATATTGGTTAAATGTTCAAAACATTCGTCCAAATGCAAACAAGTCCAAACTAATCACTGACAGTTGAATTGCATAAGACATCCTGTAACGCTGCCCACTATAATGTAGGTGTTAGCGGTCAATAACTCAGTAATAACATCAGTGTACGGGTGTCCTGCTCCGCAGTGCAGTGCACACACTCCCTCTGTGTCCTCGCTGCAGCAGAACTTCCCGGAAGGCCTTTTCCTGTTTTGCGGTCCCAGGTGACCCCCGTCCTCCAGTCGTGTCACCACACACACGTTACTCAACACGGGTGACACATCTGCCACAGCTGGGCACAATCGCAGCTTCCGCGTGCACGTCACATCCTGGAAGCCAAATATACTGAGGAAGAAAATATCTATGTTGTTCTGATCATAAACAGGGACGTGTCATGGTGTTATTTATGTTTCCTCTCTCGCTAAATTAATCACAATAGACATTAAAACAGGTCCAGCCCTCAAGGAGATGTAATTGTTTCCAAAATGCTCCATTTATTTGTGGTTTTAGTTGTTTGTCATCAAATGCATACAACCCAAGCAACAGTTGTCATTTGATCTGTGGTGAGCAAATTCATCTTTTTTTTGTTCAAGAAGAACAAAATGGGAAGTTGTCCTTTGATAAGATTCATTTCCATCCCATCTTGAGTCACATGGGATTTAGTTTCAGCGGCCAATTTTAAGAATGAAGTGGAAATAGAGAAGTAGGAGAAGTTGTGGCTGCTGTTTTTTGACCAGCTCATCTCCGGTCCGCTCTGTCAGTCTGTGACTCACAGGTTTCAGTAGGAAGTGCCAACGCTGTATTTTCTGTCCTTTCTGAGCACATTCGTGTTCGCCACTCTGCTTGTTGTTGCTCTGGAGTGTGTTTTCTTTATATTGTCTCCGAGGAGGAACAATAATGATTATAAAGTGTCGGCGACAGCAATAAGAGGAAGTCTGCTGAAGACACATTATATATCAGGGTTTAATTATTGTTTCGTACTTCCTGCTGCTTTACCGCCTGTGATTTTCTCTGGATGTTGTGATGCAGAAGATGATGCCGAAGGTGGAGCAGAGCTCGTGCACGGAGGATCGCATCCAGCATGTCCTCGAGCGCTGCCTCAGTGGTCTGGGTCTCGACACTCCTGACAAACAACTCTGGAACGGTAAGACCAGATCCCGCTCCTTCCTTTAGGTACAGAGAACCAGATGTGTGCTGGAAATGTCACCTGACCTGAGTCCTCAATTCACATCAGGAATATAAATCTGGTAAAAAGATGATATGCTGAATCTGATTGTTGAAATCTGTTTATACATCCGACTAATCGCCTTTTTCACTTCCCCCGTTGATTACTTGCATTAAAGTAATCATTTTTTTTATGGCAATAGTACAAAAAATGTAGGTTCAAACATCCAAATCACGCAATATGTTATTAGATATGTGCTCATTTGCATATTTCAAGAACAGAAATGTACATGTTAGGATAAAGTCAGGATCAAAGTTCTCGTTTAATTTTGCTGAGATGTTAGAAGCAAAGGTTCACACCGAGGGGGATGTTGTGTATCTCTTTGTATCACTATACTTTAGAATATACTCTAACAGCCACAATAAACACCCACAAATCAAATGTTTTTAGGTTTATAATGTTCTATAACAAACTCATCTTGTGAAAACCTTCAGACTGCAGGAGGCAGTGACACTGGAAAGCTTGTTGTACGTCTGTGTGTGGAGATTACTGGCTCACAAACACAAGATGGACGCACACAGTGTCAACAAATTAAACTCAGAGATATCACCATGAGACTTCCCTCATTGATTACTTACATAAGGTGTGTTACAAGTTTTCTGAAATGTCATCTTAAATATGCAAATTTAATGATCTAAAATTAATGTTTGGTGAATTTAGGAGAAATCTCAACGGACAGCGTGTAGTAAAACATGTAAACAATGAGTATTTTGGCTGTTTTCTTTCCACGAGTCTGACAGAAGACTGAAGCAGAAAATAGCATTTTAAAACCGGTCAGTGCATGAAAACATTAGTGTTGCCTGTGGCCTCAAATCATCAGCACAGAAAACCACTCAGGAACAAATTGTCCATCTTCTAGAGACAAATGGGAATTGAAAGTGGTGACACACAGAATGAGGAGTGACAGACGGTCAGGAGGAGTACCATGTTGAAAGACTTCCTTCAGACCTGTTGTGTGAAGGGAGGGCGGCGAAATCGTTCTGTTTTACCTCAACGCCTCTCTGAATACTAGCTGTGAGCAAGTATCTAAATGCTGTTCACTGTCATCAGGATGAAACCCAAAAGCAGAAATAAACCTTTGTGTGTTTGTGTCTTCCTGATCAGCTGGATTGTGCATCAACCGCTGGTGTTTGGAGGAACTTGTGAAGAGAAATCCCCACAACTTCCTCATCCTTCTGCAGAAACTACTGAAGAAAACAACAGAGGTGGAGAGCAGAAAAACAACATCGTGTTCAGCGTGATGTGAGGAGCGACGGCCTTTCTCATCTCATCCCTTTTCTTCTTCCTCGTCTCTTCCAGGTGCTCGAGCAGTGTCGCTATGAACTGGTGGTGCCCCTCACGCTCCTCTTCTCTTCAGCCCTGCTCAAAGTGAGATGTGTAATCCGGAGAGAGAGAGAGAGAGAGAGAGAAGCTCAACCTCTTCCGCTTCGTCCCGTTTCTTGTTTTGACCCGGCTGCTTCTGGTTTCCTCCTCAGGCTCCTCACGTGGCTCCTCACTGCGCCGAGCTGCAGGACGCCTACCTGTTGTTCCACGCTTTCCTGGCCTGGCCCGAGCCGTGCAGCTCTGCCAGTAAACGCCTGCTGAAAGTCATCCAGAGCGAGCTCAGAGCACCAGGTAGCACCGGCGCATAAGCCATGAGCCCGCCGTCACCTCGCTGTTGTCTGTCCAGTAGCCAACGCAGAGTTTACACCAGTGGTTTCCCACCGGGGATACGTCCACGCTAACGGTCACATGTGTAGCATGACGGGTGGTGTTGATGAGCTGGTGCTTGTGACAGGGCTGTGCTGAACATGCAGGCGTTATTAATGGACCAGAGTGACCAGAAGGGGGCAGTGTTTGCCCGCTGAGAAATACTAAACTCATACTGGAGACCACTGTTGTTCTTTTGTTTCAGGTATTTCCTTTCAAAGACTGGTCCGGACGGAGCAGGGCATTGCCCGCGATGTCCACTGCTCCAAAACCATGTGAGTGCATAAAATAAACTGAATATATTTACAAAACATCTTAAGGGGCAGCTCACCCCACCAAGTCCTTTTCCTCCGTAGTGCTATTTATGAAATCTCGGTTGTTTTGGTGTGACTTGTCTAGTTTTGGAGCTGTCGGCCGTAGAGGTGTCACCCTCTCTCCGGTGTGATGGGATTATATTGTAATCTGCTGGTGGTGCTCAAAGTGGCAAAAAAAAAAGTAAAGACACTTGAAAAACTCAACAGCATCGTCTCTTTCCATAAACCTTGACCCGTTTACCCAGATAATCCACACACATCGCTGTGAGCTTCTGTTGTATTTGTCTGACGCTTTGAGCGTCACATAGTCCCTCTATACTGGAGAGATTTACGATACCTCCAATATTCAGAAACTCGCCAAAACAATCCAGATTACATCTCGAAAAATATGTACTTGTGATTTTTGGGCGAACTCTACTTTTAAACGTCCTCATTGCACTTCAGACGCTTTCATAGCTGACATCGCTGCTCTCGTTGTGTGTGTGTGTGTGTGTGTGTGTGTGTGTGTTATTAGAACGGTGCTGTTGGTGAACCCAGACGAGGACGTCCCTCCAGAGGTCCAGTCCGTCTCGGAGCAGCTGAGCCTCGCCCGGCGCTCCAGCAGAGACGTCGCCGTCCTCCTCATCCTGCACTGCTTTCAGGCCGCTCTGGGCGCCGACCGCGACCTGCGGGCGCTCGGCGCTGCCCTCCAGGTGACCGACCCTCACGGATGCCCCACTTCCTCTTCGGTCCATCCTTCCAGTCTAGTTTCTAAACCCGCCTCGTGTTCCTGCAGGCGAAGCGGCCCGAGGAGCTGCAGCAGCTGGCGGAGGCGCTGACCGACCACATGGAGACGGCTGCCTCCACGGCTGATCCCAGGACAGCGAGACAAGCTCTGCAGCGCCGCATGGAGAGGCTCAGAGACGGCCTCGCCGTTCCTGCTCCGACTGACGGCCGCTCAGATACCGGTAAGACAGACAACGTGAGCATGAGGTGGATACATAAATCTCTGGCTTTACAAGATTGCCAGAGCTTCCTCACTGTGAATATGACCTCTCAATAGGGGCTGTTGAGACGTTCCTGCTGCCCTTCCCCAAATGTCACACGTGCTCCTGGGAAAACGACAACTTAGGTGATTAGTCGAGGCGGAACAACTCTCCTGCATTGTTCAGCGGGTGTTCATCTTTAACCGTACACACCTCTTTGTTCTCAAATCTCTCCTTTTCCACTCGTGCAGACTTTCTGAACGGCATTCTCTCCCGCGAGTCCGACCTGGACTCGCCTCCGGACTGTTTCCCTAAAACCGGAACGGATGACGACGACACCAATGACACCAGCGTGGACGAGGAGGACGAGGTGGACCGTGAGTTTCAGAGCCACCGCGTCTCCACCGCGTCCTCGTCCTCCAGGGACTCCGGCTACTCGCTCTCCTCCAGCTGGTCTGTGTTCTCCACGGCGTCCGGCTCCGGCGTGGAAAGCGACCTCAGCGAGGACACGGCGCTCAAAGACACCGCAGAGGGAAGACCGGACGGCCAACCGAAGCTGCGGAAGAAACCCAAGAAGAAGTCCAGATCCATCTTAGGAGTGGAGCGCTTCTCCATGCTCTTCAAGGCTCCTCTCAGCCCCGGCGTTTGCCGGCGGGCCCAGAGCATGGGCAACCGGGACGACTTCACCAAAGACCCTCAAAGCACCGGGCCGCAGCTCAAACCCCCCAGGTCCCCGTCCGGACAAGTCCATCCCCAGGATCCGCTCTCCCCCCGGAAGCACATGTGCGTCCGCAGGAGGCCGATCCTGAGCTGCGACGAGGGCGACGCGGCAGAGTCGCCCACGCTGGTCAAAGTGGTGGTGTTTGGAGGGGACAAAGAGGCTGGCAGGCTGGCCAGGGCCTACAGCGACCTGCAGCGGAAGGAGAGGAGACGCCCCCGACTCACCAAGACGTGCAGACTGCAGTTTTACTTTGTCCCCACCAGGAGGAGGACCACGGGAAGCTCGGGAGGAGGACAAGCGTCCACCGAAGGGCCGACAGGAAGTCACGCTAGAGCGCCGCCCTCCGCGGTGAGAAGCTCTGTCTCTGTCAGAAACGTGTGTGTGTGTGTGTGTGTGTGTGTGTGTGTGTGTGTGTACACACATGTATTTATATACAGTACAACGTTCTAATAACACAGCCTTTGTAATGGCTTTTCTGTTTTACAGGTGAGTTATAAAGCATGCATTAGTGCAACTATTGAAAGAATATATTAATATAGTCATTAATGAAGGGTACGCATTATATCTGCTGTAATAGGTCAGTAATAATAAAGGTTACCAGGTTATTTTGTAATACATTTTAATACGTACATGTGAAAAGTTGTCACAGCAATCCATCACATGTTTAATTGCAAATGTTTAATAAGTTGTTAATAAATCCAAAAGGCTCTGCAGCAGGTCAGAGGTCAAATAATCCATCTGATGAACCAAAGAGCTAAAAAGACGGCATGTTTATTTTTTTTACAGGAGCATAAACACCAGCCAGAGAGATTTGTCACAACTTAGAAACCCAATCTTATCAACTTTTTCACGAGAATTAACAATATGAGCAATAATAACGACTCCTGAGAAAGACACATCGTCTTCACAGACCTGCCGACAGGAAACTCTTTCATTCGCGTTGTTCCTGACTGTGTAATCAACGCTTTGCATTCCCTCCCTCTGACAGGAGGCTAACGGCGGCGCGCTGGAGGGCGGCACCACGGACATCGCCCAGGTGTTGGGCATGATGGACCCCTGGTACGAGAGGAACGTCCTCAGTCTGCTCAGCTTGTCCTCGGACGTCCTTTGTCAGGTACCGTCCATCGCGTCGCCTTTGTCTGGTCCACGCGTCGCAAAATGAGCCAAGAGAGGAGACGATGTAACGACATCTTTTGGTCCACTCTGAGGTTTATTTTAATAAAATGAGATGCGGTCCCTCCTCCAGCTTGAATATTTTCCATACAGTCCCTTAAAGTGGAACGCGAGTGAGCTTTTTCTAAAGACTCACTCGACGTTACTCAATCCAAGATTTTGCCTCTGTGATTTGGTGCGTCACAGTGAAACACAGAGCAGTGGCATGATGTCATTTGAAGATAGAAAAGATGAAAGTTTACAATAAAATATGGGAACCAAACAAATTAGGTTTCGCTCAAATTGTCTCCGATTCCAAAACACATCTATAAGTAAATACAATAACAAAGACATTAGTCAGAGTCCTTATTTGAAAAAAAAGCCCTTTTCATCTTTCTAAAATCTCACCGCACACGGAGGTGACGTTTCACCACTTCGGGATGAATCTGTGCTCCTGTACATCTCACACCGACGGCGTGCTCATCGTTCCCTCCAGACGGCCTGTAAGGACGAGGAGGCAGAGAGCAGCGTGGAGACGCTGCCCCTGCTGGCCGAGCTGCTGCTCTACTACTGCCGACACGCCGACCAGCCGGTTCTGCTGCAGCTGTACCAGGCTGAGGTGAGAGGAACACACACACACACACACACACACACACACACACACACACAGAAAGAGATTCAGAAATATATGTGAGAACTTCTCTTTCGGGTGTCTAAACTCTGGGATGTCGGCTTCCAGGTAGGACACAAACACCTCCTGCTCCACACACACACACACACACACACACACACACACACACACACACCTAATTTTTGTTTCCTTCCCCCGCACAGTTGACCCTGGCTGGAGGAGAGAGGAGGAGGGAAGTGTTCATTCACTCTCTGGAGCTCGGGCACACTGCTGGAGCCAGAGCTGTGAAGGCCATGGGTGAGTCACACTGTGACAGACACACCCAGACAGCCACAGCAGCATAAAGGCACACACACACACACACACACACACACACACACACATTCATGTGTAGTCCAATGTGTCTCTCTAGGCTCTGCCAGTAAGAGGTTTGGCATTGATGAAGAGCGTGAGGCCGTCCCTCTAACGCTCAGCGTTTCCTACAACAAGGTATGCTTCCTGCTTTGACTCCCGCAGAACACAAACAATAACACAACTTGCGCTATTCTCACACCTTCCTCCGCCTCCACCCGCGTACAGGTGGCTGTCAGCGGGAGGAGTCGGTGGATCCAGGGGGAGGTGGTTTGCACGTCGATAAATCTTTACAAAGCCTGCCGCAAACCGGAGCAGCTGAGTGTGTGACCGTCTTTTAATCCTGTCGCAGCAATTGGTACAATTGTTGTAATCTTTTGTCTAAGCACATCTCATCTTGTCCGTCCAGATACAAGAATAGAAAGTCTTCAGCTGACAATGACAGAAGTCCTGAAGAGGCAGAGCTCCAAGTCTAAAAAGGGCTACAACCAGGTGAAGGGTTGGAATTAAACCTTAAAACAGAAGCTTGTGAACACTCGAAGTGCAATCTCCTGACACTCCCTCCTCCTCCCTCCCCCTGGCAGCACATCTCCATATCAGAGGTGAAGGTGGACAAGGTGCAGGTGGACGGGGGAGAGGAGGGGACAACGTTTGCCGTGTGTCTGGATCAGGATGAGAAGAAGTTCATCCAACGTGTCACCAGGTACAAGAGCACCATCACTGACTATCACCTCATCCGACCTTTGAAAGACACCACTGTGAAGGAACCCCATTACAATGAAAATGTCCTAAAGTACACAACCAACACAATCACTGCTGTCTTCTCTTCAACCCAAACACATGTAGAGAAGTGAAAACATACACGAGTCGCCTCTGAACGTGATACATATTTGAACTTCCCTCATGTTAGCAGATCACAGCATGAGCATCATGCCGTCATCAGGCCCTCATGCAGCGATGCCGTCTCTCCTCCGTCTGCAGGTGTGACGTGTCCCCGTGCTGTAAATTAGGAAGCAGTTCGGACTGGAGGTCCTACAAGCCGTCACCGGGCCAGGTCCAGCCCCTGCACCCGTCCTACTGCTCCCTGCTCTGCCTCCCCATCACCTCTTTCTCCGCCTCGTGTCCCTGACACACTTTGCAGGATCCAGGCTCGTTTGAAGCAAAGCAACGCCGGGAGGACGAGAAATTACAGTAGATACTGAACACGGTGCAGGGAAGAACCAGCACGGCGTCAAGCCGTGCCGCATTGTGATGAGATGCAGGAGCGTGTGGCTGTTTAGAGGAATGTTTTCAAGCTTCTCAGACTAATGACTTGACTACTGCTGTGTACGCTCTCCTGACCGCAGAGTTAAATAAGCTATTTATTTTGGTGACGATGAAAACGTGTTGTTGTTGTTTTTTTGGTTTACATTTCTCAGAGTATAGTTCTGTATCGCACAACTGGAATAAAATCACATTCAGTCTCGTGTGTTTAATGTTTGTTTTCACGGTGCAGACACTTCCTCCTGTGAGTCACTCACACCACAAACACAACATGCCAAGAAAAACCTCAGTCACAGGCAGCAGCGGCGGGGGACAGATGAAAGCTACACGGGTAACAATCGATTACTTCAGACGGCGTGACTCAAGGTTTTAAAGGTGCTGTGTCTGTTTTTTTGTGCGGCACACACAATTCGAACATTGTTGACTTTTTGGGAGACATCCAATCCGGTGTTTGGCGGGACAAACTGGCTTCTCTTTCAGTTTTGTTTCCTCTTGTTGGGAGCGAACGCTGCTGCAATCACAAAGCTCCCCTGAGATCCTGAAGGAAGATGGTTGACCCTCCCAGTAAGTGTTGTTTTATCAAAATGACTGTGGGCCAAACTTGTTGAGCGAGTAAAACTTGGAGCCGTAGAATGTGGTTATTAAAACAGTAACATGTCTGATCTTCCTGTTTAGCCCGCGTGGCGTTCTCGTCGGCTGAGTCCAGCCTGTACAACACGGTGCAGGCGCTTCTGAAAGAGAAGAGCGGGCAAAGTGCCTGGGAAAAGGGTAACGTTTGGATGACCGATTTCAAACATACTTATTTTGATGAACCTGTGTCTTTATAGTAGCTTTACAGGTGCTCAGCCAATTAGCTTAGCTTAGCGTAAAGACAGGAAACAAGAGGAAACAGCTAATCCGGCTAAATCTGGAGTTAACAAACTAAGTTTCACTATTGAACACTTCGCATCTTGTTTGTTTGAGGATTTTTTTTCAGACAGTCTGGCTGTTTTCTCGTTGTGTTTATGCTAAGCTAAGCTAACCACCTGCTGGTTGTAGCTTTATTTCAAATTGACAAAACATGTATGGAGGGATATTTACCAAGTGAACAAAAAGAGAAATTATCAACACTGGACTACATTGAAGTAGGATACACAAACTACATACAAACTACATTTCAAACTACATTTCCCAGACCATAAAGCAAGCCACTGTGTGTCTGCTCGTCAGGGCTGATTCGATGGAGTCTTCAGAAGAAGCTGGAGGACAATCCTTCCTGCAGCGTTTCATTGATCCGAGTGCTGGTCAGAGAGCTGGACAAGCTGCTCCAGATTGATAAAGCGCGATCCTCATGCGACACGCATACCATTCCTGTGCTGCACACACTCTACTATGTGGTTATGCAGGTAAGACACACCTGTGGGACTCTAATAGACAACAGCATATGGTTTATAGACACTCTTGGAACAGCGGAGCCCTTTTTTTAGTTGGAAACTAAACAAGTAGAAGCAGAAAAACAGGTAATTGTGCATTATGAGTGGTTTTTATTTTTATTTTGCTACCTTTCCAGTCAGGTGTCACGATTCCGACCAGCGTTTACCAGGCGGTGTACGAGAGCATGATGAAGCTGCTGATATTACCGTCTCCTTACTCCTCCGTGGTCCTGAGCACCCTGAGGTGCATCGAGATGGAGATGACCACGCCAGGTACCGTGCATCAGGGCACACATTTACACAACGCCGGAAACGACGTCATACAAATGTGTCAATAGCTGGCACATTGTGTGTGTTATCACCATAAAGTGTATATGAGATGGTTTTTTTACAAAGCAGACGTGTAGTTTGTTTCCTATAAGTGAATTTATTGGTTATTTAAAAAAAGTATTGATTCAATATGTTGTGTTCATGACGAGGATTGTTAAAATATAATGTACAATCAATGTTAACCTTCTGGTTTCTACATGTGAGTGTCTGTTTGTTTAAATTAAAATCCTTAGGAAGAGAATGAACACATTTTAACACAATAGCATGTCTAAAGAAGGACTCCACACATTGTGTAATATTTGAAGAATCCAATTCAAATCTCCACACACTAGTTAAAAGCATTAAAAGTAACACAAGATGCATGTTGGGAGTTGACGTAATTTGTGATTTAGTGTGATGCAACATACAAACTTGACAGCTGATCCTTCCTCCAACAGGCTCCTTGTATCTCAGGAGAGTCACTGCAGAGCAAAACCTGAAGAACGAGCGCTTCACCTCGCAGGAAAAGTGAGTATGTTTGTGTATGTCGTTTGACTGACAATCAACTGGTATCAAAATGGCGCGGGGTTGAGCAAACTTCATTTGACCTTCCCTGTTCTCTGTGTTCCTGCAGGGTGTTTGTGCTTGCTGACCCGGCTGTGTTTTCTGCTCCGCTGGAAGCAGCAGTGAGATCCCACGTTGAGGCGTCCAGCTTTCTGAAAGACACGTCAACCACGGAGAGAAACGTGCTGCTGCGTGTGCTGCAGACCGGTCTGGGGACGAGCTGCCAGAGCTCCATGTTGACTCCGGCCCTGGAGGTCAGTCGATGGATCAACGTTTTAACTGCCATCGAATTGTTGTCCATGTGTTCATGGTCCCCAGAGGATGGGCCCTTATGACTTTGGAGATCCCTTTACTATATATTTCATGGAACACCAGCAGCATGTCGAAGCGTCAACATCTCAGTGATTGATTTGCACAAATCTGCATTGATTTGGAGACATTCGTGGTTCCAGGGGGATGGATCCTATTAGCTTTAGCGATCCCTGACCTAAAGAGCCTCAGTCGCACTTTGTGTTTAGTGTCGAGTAGCAGAACGTTAGTGTGTTGCCAGAAAGCATGCCAACACGCTGAACTAAGATAGTGAACATGGTAAACATTACACCTGCTGAACATTAGCATGTTAGCATTGCCACTGAGAGCACTTGGCCATGCTAGTGTTAGCATATACGGCTGTGCCGTTTCACAGCTAGCGTGGCCGTAGACTCTTGCTGATAAATACTGAACTAAATACATCGATTATATATTCATCTGCATCAGTATTCCTCATTGTTTTTTTTAAACCAGATCATGTGTCTTCTGTGTATTTCAGGCTCTGGGGGACCACGTGGTGCAGACGTATTTCCAGGAAGTGGTTCTAGCCGTGGAGAAGAGTCTGAACCATGGTGCAGGTGGTCGTGCGAGCTATCTGGACAGCCTGCAACACATTTACAGAGACATCTTGACTGCATCTCAAGAAGGTGTGTGTCCTGCGCTGTGCTGCTGGAGCACAGATTGGCGTTAGCAGGGATCGTGACAGGCTCGCCGTGTTAACCTCCGCCCTGTTTCCTCAGAACGAACCAACCTCGAGCACGCGCCTGTGTTCAACACGGCAATGCCCTACCCAGAGATCAACTTCCTCTTGTGGAAGGACGAAGAGGATCTACGTGAGTCAAACAGAAAAACAAACGTTTCCACTGCTTCATTTTTCCGTCGATAAAAGATCCAGTAGCTGCAGCACAAATGTGCACTAAATATATTGTTTCCAAAAGGGAATCTGCTGGAAAACGTCGCCAGGTGCTGCGGCTCTATCTCAACGACTGTTGATGAAGAAGAGAAGGACAAAAGGGATTCAGTTCACTCTCAGGACAGTGGGATAGAGAGAGACCTGAAAGAGGGTGACTCTGATGACAAGTCTTCAAGTCCTACGTTAACCTTCACACGGAGAAACGCCTTGAAGAACATGAAGACGGCACTTAAACTGAGTCTAATGAGTGAGAAGATGGACGCGTTTCCCGGAGGCTGGCCTTCTTTCAAAGAAGACAGGAGGCGGCACACAGCTCGGGTGGTGGTGCTGGGGGACGACCGTGTGCTGGGAAGACTTAGCAGGGCTTACCACTCGATTCGGTGAGCAGCTGGTTTGTTATGAACCGCCTCCTCCAAATAGTGTGACAGCAAAGTGGTGTATGTTCCTCAAACCTTTTCTGCTTTTCACATTGTGTGTTTCCAACCTATCTCCCTCGACAGAGAGAGAGAGTCAAAGCATCTCATTTCGACCAGGAAGCTGGACCTGCGGTTGTACTACATCCCGGTGACTGACGTGGCGCCCTCGCACCCTTCACCTGTGAGCCCATGTGAGGATGAAGGCCGGTTGTGTCTCGCCTCCTTACTGGGAAGAGTGGATCCGTGGTACAACAGCAACATCAACAGTGTGGGAGCAGCCATCTCCAAACTGGCTGGAAAGGTAACCGTAGAGCCTTCTGCCACGCTGACAACTCTGTTTGAGGGTTTTTTCTGCACGCTAACGTCAGCACTTAACCCGAAGAGGCGGGCCCGAGGTTACAACACAAGCGCAGCCGAGTTGTAGTGAATCTGACACCTTCTTCCTTGTGTGATGCCTCTCCGCCGCAGCAGTCTGTCAACAGAGAGCCAGCGGAGCCAAACGTCTTCCTACTGGACACCCTGTGTTACTACCTCCGCTGTGGGACGCAGACGGTTAACCTGCCGCTCTATTCGGTGAAGGTACGGGGCAGCCATCTTGTGTATCGGCTGTACATTCAAATGTGTGGGCAAGAAAATGTTGAAGACGATATAAAGACGACACAAACCATCAAGACAAGTCCACAAAGGCTTTGACCCTCTTTTAGCTCCCTGCTTTCTTTTTCCAATCAACAAACCCAAAGTTTCCAGCTGTTTTCTGCAAACGCCAGCGTCAAGGACTGAATGAGCTCGCGACTAACTGCTACAGAGACAGATGTCTTCCTTTGGTGGAGACCAAAAACTGAGCTAAAAGGAGAGGGGATGTTGAACTTGCATTCATCAGATGACGAGAAACACGACTCTTAAAACGAATGCTAATGTTGCTACGTGACAGGAGATCATACACATTTATAGTCTATACATTTATACTCTTCAAAAGATGACGTCAATGTCTTTCTACTTAACTTTTTTCCCGCTGCCCTTTGGTGGCCAAAGTAATATAGATTTTACTAGAAATTGTCAGTAATCAATTGATGTTGGACATGCACTTCCTGGTTTGTGTTTAGATGACCCGCTCCAGCTGTGACGTGGTGGAGGAGCTGTTTGTGTCCCACCTGGAGGCCGACGTCCCAGAGTTCAGACACCTTAAAGGGAAGCTCTCAAGTATGTTTCTGAATCTGTGTGTGTGTGTGTGTGTGTGTGTGTGTGTGTGTGTGTGTGTGTGTGTGTGTGTCGATATCGCCATGACTGTGCAAACATTGTAGTTGCTTAACGTGAGCTGTTGTCTTCGACAGAGGAGCCCACGGTACGCCAAAAGAAGCCGTCGGTGGAAGTCTTCCACTCAGTCATCTCAGTCAGTTACACAGAGGTACATTTCTTATTGTTATTATTATTATTATTATTAGCCAATCTCATCACTTTCTGTTCAGTATTTGCACCAACAGCAGGATGTCTTGTACTCAACAGATCTCATTAAGCAAACGAGAAGTGGTAAAGAGAGAAACCCCCATGACGTTCGGCGTGGTGATCACATCCGCGCCGACAGCTGTAACACCAGGTTCACCTTTTGCATTTATATTTAGCTGACAGATTTATGTCGTCGCTAGCAACGCAGTGACTCATCCTTGTCTCTTTGTGTAGGCCAGGATCACCTTACTGTCAAGTTTCACAGTGTGAACCCAGAAAACAACACAGTAAGAAGTTATTCTCTCCTCAAAGTCGTTTTTCAAACACTTCATTACTACTTTTGTTTGAAGTCACATGTATTGTAGCATCGTAAGTGAACCTTTGATGCAAATCGTTCAGCTCTCTAAACCTTTCCCCTTTTGATTATAGACCATCCAAACCCAGAACCTCAGCATCAGGGCGCTGCAGCATCGGACACTCTCTGTGTGTCTGGACCAGGACACCCGCAGTACATACACTGGCATCCAAAGGTCACTTACGACATCGCAGCGCTTCTGCTTTGCATTATCCGCACGCCTTATGCAAACTGACAGTGATGCAATGTGATGTCATTCCTCCACAGGGTAGAAATATCTCCGTGCTTGCACCCAGGATGCGGCATCAGGTCTCGGTCCACGCAAGAGCAGCAGTTTAACAAGTACCTAGACAAAGCCATGCACCTGCCAATCCACACCTTCACTGGTGTGAGCCCCTGAGGGCCGCAAGCGTCCGCTTCAGGTGCTCAGATAATATATATTCGATATAAAGTGTGTGGCAAAATGTAAGTTTGTCGAATGTTTGTATACTTCTTATATATTCTCTTGTATTCTATTTATTTGCATTTCTTTTTATCACAGTAACTCTTCATAATACTGGAATAAAACACATGTATGGAGGAAACCCGTGACGTGGGTTCATGATGTGTGCTGAATTTGAAAACGTGGTGAATAAACAATCCCTATCTGTCCTTGAATGTGTGTCTCCTGTGTGAAGGAATTGGTGGCTTTTATTTGCACAGGGAAAGTTGTTGACATGAACGTGCTCTTTACTCTCGCACGTGGAAGAAGCAGCACGCTGCGTGTCGTCGCTATTGACTTCTGCTAAGTAACAAATACAAAAAAGCAAAATACATTCAGATCAGCGACCCAGCAGTTCAACTTTAAAATGTCTTTTTAGTTCATGTGCCAGTGCAGCGCGCTGTCTGTCTCTCTCTCTCTCTCTCTCTCTCTCTCTCTCTCTCTCTCTCTCTCTCTCTCTGTGGCGCACAGAGGCATCCGCGCCGCTGGGGGGCGCTGTGGTCACGTGACTGCTCCTCCAGGTGGAGGCGGTGGAGCGCGTTCACGGTCCAGACGGTAACAGGTGTCCCGCTGCTCGCAGCACAAGAGACCAAAGAGTCGTGGACGGAATGCAGGAGTTTGAGGTGGAAGATGACCGGTAGACCAGTTTGAGAGCAGCCAACGAGAGGTCAGAGGTCAGAAGGTGAAGTGTGTTTCACGGTTCATTTTATTGTCTTATCTTATAAAGTTGTGACGTGGACTCCACATCCTCCTGGGAACAGTTGCATTCAGCCCCAGGTGATATTTCCGCGTTGAGCCTCGTTATCTGCAGGTTTGGACAAGGAAGTACAATATGGCTGTTTATAGTTCAGCTGTTCCCTCCTTTTGGGAAACATATTTGACATTAATGCATTTAGTTATTTATTTGTGTGTTTTTTTCCACCACCATAAGAACTGTATTGTCTATACTGTGCATGTATTGTATGTATATATAATTGGCCAACAAATCATTTCCAACACAGAGCCCACCAAAATAAAATGTCTTAATTTATGCAGTCATTTATAATTTGTCAGAAAAATATATATATATATTTTTCTTACTGCCTTGTGACTTAAATATGTTCTGGTTTTGACATTTGAAGGTGTGACCTTAACAGCTGGGGGAAGTTTTTTATGACGGATCAAGTTAAATAAAAATAATTAGCAGGTTTTTTGATGATCATAAGTAATTGCAGCCAGAGAAAGAACATTTGTTATTGATAGAAAATAAATCGCATAAGAGGCCAAGTATGGATTATTCTAATGCGCCTGTTCTGTGTCCGTCTCCCAGTCTACGAGGCTCCACGTGACACCCATCGGGAGAGGCCGCCAGCTTCCAACCATGAAGAGGAACAAGCAGATCGACATCAGTCGGGCCGTCGCTCTGGCCGGCGCCTTCAACTTCCTGTGCTCGTGCGCCCGGGCCTGCCTGCTCCCCTTCCTCACCCTGTACTTCAGACAGCTGGGCCTGACCCCCGCGATGACGGGCATCGTCATGGGCACCAAGCACCTCATATCGCTGGCGTGGAGCCCCGCGGCGAGCTCGCTCTCCAAACACTACAACAAGAGGCGCGCGGTCATGATGGTCTCTCTCGTGTGCTCGGTGGCGGCGGCTCTGGTCCTGCTGTTCGTCCCGCTGGTGGAAGTTCCCCCGCTGGCCGGCAGCTGTAACCGGTCTGATCTGAGTGGCGGTCCGACCCAAAGTCCGGGCGGTGACCTGCCTGTCAGCGGCAGCGGCAGCGTTGCACCCTCCGCGTCCTCAGCTAGAACTCAAACTGAAACCAACACAGCTCCAGCCTCCCAGTCTGCAGTCACTTCAACTGCAAAGACCCTTTTCGGTACTAAAACCGCACTTAATGGTCATAATCAGTCCCACCCTCAGCTGAATGCAACAGCGGGGGTCAAAGACGGCGTCGTCGTGTACCACTCCACCCCGTCGGCTCCGGAGAGGAGTAAGAGGTCGGAAGAGCAGCTTGGAGAAAAGAAGGTGGAGGAGGAGAGGGGTTTTCAGTTCCTGGGCAGCCTGAAGGCGATGGACCCTCAACACCAGCTCTTCTTCCTGATACTCCTCCTGGTGTCGGTGTGGGAGTGCGCCTCGGCCCCTCTGGAGTGGACCGCGGACGACGGCCTGTACGAGTATCTGGACTCCGCCGACGCCTCGGACCGCTACGGCAGCACCGGGCTGTGGGGTTTGCTCGGGGCGGCGTGCGGCGTCGGGGGAGCGGGCCTGCTGGTCAGCCGGCTCTGCTGCCTCATCGCCGGCGGGCTCCCGCGGAGCGCGGCGCACTTCTACTGCTACGCCGCTTTGGCGGCGGCGCTGCTCCCCGTGGCCGCCCACCTCCCCCTCCACCTGAACAAGAAGCGGGACCGGGCCAACGGGCTCCTCAAGGCCGCGCGGCTGGTGCGCGGCTCCGCCCGCGCCCTGCTCTGCGCCGTCACCGCCCTGCTGGCCGGGGTGGCGACCTCCGCCGTGGACAACTTCCTCCTGTGGCAGATGCAGGACCACGGCAGCGGCGAGCTGCACATGGGGCTCTCCCTGGCCGTCGCTCTGCTCTCGCAGGCCGCCTTCCCTCTGCTGGCCTACCGGGTGTCCAAGCTCCTCAGCCCGGGGCGGGTGCTCGCCGTCGCGTCCGCGAGTCTCGGCCTGCAGTGCTTCTACTACTCCTTCCTCTGGGGGCCGTGGGCCGCGGCGCCCGCTCAGGTGCTGAGCTGCTTCAGCGCCGGGGCCCTCTGGTGGGCCGTGGGGCTGCAGTGCGAGGACGTGGCCACGCCGGGCGCCGAGAGGAGCGTGAGGAGGGTCTACGCCGCGCTCTCCCTGCAGCTGGGCAGCGGGCTGGGGAGCTTCGCCGGAGGCTTCGTGGCGCAGAGGTTCGGCGTCGCGTGGCTGTTCAGGGGGGCGGCGGTGGGTCTGATGGCGTGGTGCGCCTGCCTGCCCCTCCTCCAGTGGAAGGCGCCGCGCCAGCGCCGGATCAACTACTCTCGGCTTTTGGCGGCGGACGCGAGCGAAGCCAGCGACTCCGACTCTGAGCAGGAGAGAGACTGGCTGGAGAAAGCGATGGACGACGACGGCAGCAGCAGCAGCAAAAACAACAACAACCACGGACGGCGGGTCAACCATTAGCCACGGAGGAGTGAGAGTACAAAAGGACGCTTCAGAGAGAGCAGCAGCCATCGAGAATACCTGCTATCAGTGTGCGAATGACATATTCATATTGAACGCTCATGAGGTTCATTAGAATGAAAGGTCGTGGCTCCGTCAGTCGGCAGCGTCGGCCGTACCGATGCGCTTGAGGATTTCCTCTCTGTGCCACCTGAGCCCTCTCAAATGAACATGACCAGAAGCAATATTGTCTCTCTCGAGAGCAAACACGGAAGCAGGATGAAGAGCGGGCAGAAGGAGGACTCAACAGCTCAGCCTCTCGCTCTGAGCGTCAACACGGGCGTGTGCTCAAGGCCTCCTGTTTGACCACGCCCAGTCTGTTTATCTCCAGCCGACCCCACACACACTGTGTTTCTGTCCCCTGTGTCAACTGATGAAACAGGAGATTCGTGTTGTTTAGCTGCAGGAGGTTCAGCGGCCTCCATCACTTGTCTCATCTGAATTTCAAAGCATTTCCGGACGTTAATTAAACGTGCCGTTTTCTTTCTGCACGTCTCTTGTTGTATTCGAGTCTTCAACCTGTTCCAGACCTGCGAGTGAACTGTATTCCTACTGAAATAATCTGTCCCTCTGAGGAGCATCTGTAATAAATAAATGCACATTATTCTTCTTCTTCATGTTTGATGCCTTCTGACTCACTGCTCATCCGTCTTGGGAGCATTACTGACTGATTTATTAACGTTTCTCTTCCGTCCCGTCGAGCACACTGAACGAGTGCTGGGTGAACGCTTGGGACAGACAGACAGACGGACTCCCAAGAAACATCTGGCGGGGCCCTCGATGACATGAAGTCGTCCCCGGTATGCCGCTGAGCCGCTGAACTCCATCGGGCGAGGCGGTGGGAGGCAGCGCGGCTCTCTCGAGGACGTTGTGGCGGCTAGAGAGCAGCAGAGCGTTACAACAGCAGATGTCTGTTTGAATTTAATCCTTTTACCTGCTTTGAGTCCAGACATTACCGAGATCGGGGGAACGTTCACTTAGGAGTAGTCGGCTTCAAACGTCTCGGATACTGTTCTTCAGTACAAGCTCCATGTTACTTGTACTTGAGGATTCCCATTTGACTTTATTTTTTTTACTCCGTTTCAGTTGTCTGACGGCTTTAGTTGTTTTTAAGATTTCTGTTCTGCTCCTCCCGTCTGGTGAAAACCACGATCCTACGTGGTTCACCTTCTATGTGTTGAGAAGATAACTCTCCAACTTGCTGTGTAAACTATTTAAAATACATTGTCCCAAAGCTGAAAACTGTTTTTCTTTTTGCAGACGCCACAATCATATGATGCATACAAACAGCATATAAACTTATAAACAGCATAGAAAGAAACGTTAAAAAAAACATCTACAACATGCATATGAATGCAGTATAATATTAATCCATATATATATATATGTATATATATATATACATATATGTATATATATATGTATATATATATGTATATATATATATGTGTATATATATGTATATATATGTATATATATATATGTATATATATACATATATATAAGTATATATATATGTATATATATGTATATATATACATGTATACATATATATATATATATGTATATATATACATATGTATATATATATGTATATATATACATGTATATATATATATATATGTATATGTATATATATATGTATATATATACATGTATATATATATATATATATGTATATGTATATATATATATATATATATATATGTATATGTATATATATATATATATATGTATATATATATATATGTATACATATATATATATACATATATATATATATATGTATATATATATATGTATATATATATATATGTATGTATATATATATATATATATGTATGTATATATATGTATGTATATATATATATATATATATATATATATATATATATATATATATATATAACACCATGAAACACGCTCCGTGACTCCTTTTGAACCTTGTGCTCGTTATACTTCCACACTTCACTGCGTGTTGTTCTTTCCGTCAGGAGAGGATCTGACTCCTCCACCTCTGTTTATCTGTCACGCTCCTCCTCTTCAGGAGGAGGTGCGTTACGCGGGTCCACCAGCAGGTGGCGCCTCAGCAGACGTCAGCAGCCTGACATCCCCCTCTGGAGGAGTCCGCTGTGTTCAGCATCTGTTGGCAGCTGCTCAAACCCCCTCACGCGTTACAGCTGCATTAGTCATTACCTGCTGAGCTACATCTTCATTTGGCTGCACAAACATTTCTTTATTTTGGTCCAGAGCTTTTTCTCTTTTCTTTGTTGTTGTTTTTTTACAATATGGAAAAAGAGAGAAGATCCTCCAAGCATTACGGCTCTTTGGAGAAGACGCAGGTGGACAAAGAGACGGAGAAATCAAGTGAGTTTAGAGGCTGAGCTGCGTGTGGATGCTGTTTTGCTGTGAGAAGTGATGGTGAGGAATGAAGGAGGCTGATGTGTCCACTGCAGTAACTTTCACCAGAGAGCATGACATCGTCCTGCAGGTTAAAGTTGTGTGTCTGCAGGGTGTGAGACACCCGCATGGGGGCCAGCAGACCCAGTGTGGCTCCCAGCTGTTCCCATCTTTCAATTGTTGCTCACATATAACGCTGTAGAAGGGAAAAAAATCTGTAATTCCTAACTGTAATTGATTGATTCATATATGGAAATGTCTCCCAACTGACAGAGAATAGTGAAAGCTTTATGTCATAATTTTACCATCACTTGGCACTGTGGTTTGTCCAACAGGTTGTCTGAAATGCACAGATTGTCTAGTTTACTGTCACATCAGACAAAGACAGACGTGTTATTCTCCCATTCGGAAGCTGGAACAAGACGTTTTACTGAAACAATTAAATATCACAATAGCTGAGGATTAATTTTCTGACAATCAACATTATTTGTCTGGTCTCTTTTTAGCTCATTTAAAATAATATCTATATCTGGAGATGTCAACGCCCAGATATACAGAATAAAGATTCCAGTAACGAATGAAACAAACATCGATCAATTAGGCTTGATTTAATTGAATTACTTCCTTTTCCTTTATAATTACGAACAAATTACATATATATCTATTCCAGAAGAATTCCCTTGAAACATAATTCACAGTTAATATGTGGATTATGATAAAAGACACAGACTTTCTGCTGGTTTTGCCTCTATGTGTCGTTCTTTTGTCTGTTTTTTAAAGGCCAGTGGGGCCCCTGACTGTTCGGCCCGTTCAGACATCCACCATGATGATAACACACCTTGTAGCGAGACGATGAGAGAGTATTTGTGTTCCTCAGGGCTCAGCCCTCGGTCCTCTGTTGTTCTGTTGTGTGTCTTTTATGTACCACATAGTGGACTTTAAGTGTGGCTTAAGGGTGGGACAGTATTATTACTACAACAACTGCATTCTCCTGACATTATACGCAGGATTTAAGACGTAAGAAGAACAGTAAACAAAATAAACTGCATTCACACAAACCTGCTTATCACAAGTAAATAAAGTCAGTCATTCTTCCTTCTTATCAAAGAGCCCGCCCGAAGGTTTGGGGCAATAAAGGAACGTGTGTGTGTGTGTATGTGTGTGTGTGTGTGTGTGTGTATGTGTGTATGTGCGTGTGATTGTTGCGTCTTTTCACACAAGGTCAGGTAAGTAAAAGCTGATCTCTGCTGGATGAGTCATCGCTGGCTTGGCGAGGGAGTGGGAGGCTGCAGGGGAAACAGTGCAGCTATCCAGTGATGCTTGAAGGATTACTGGGGAGGGAGATCACATCTTAGCAGGATGGTGAATTTTGAGCCGCGGCACTTTGATTGCTTGAAGCTGAACTCGGATCAGTGCGGGTTTTACTGTCTCATCAATTCGCTTTTGGTGTTTGCCTTTAAGATTTACCTCGTAAGTTTTCAGAGTCTCTCGGGAAACCTTGAGAATCGAGACAGGTGGTTTATTGATCAGAACATAAGAGTGCAATAAATTACTCTAATTTCAGAAAGATGGACATTCACACAAAAGGATTCAGCTTGTTTTTAATCTGCACTTTTCTCAGAATTACTCAGAACCTTATTCAGAAAGTATTGTTCTCACAAAATCAAACTTAATGTGGTAAATTAATTAATGACTAGCTTTATGCTAAGCTAACCGGCTGCTAGTTGCATTTTTTCCAACATTTTTTTTTAACTATTCAGTCGTTTTTTTGCTCAGAAAATCCTGCTTATCTTCTCTGTGGGTTCGGGTGGAGTGTGTGTGGACGCTGCCGGTGGAGCAGAAACAAACCCGCGAGCTTCACAGTGTGTAACTTGTGCAGAAGCACAGGTGTAACGAACGTCCTTCATGTGGGCTCAGCGGGCCAGAGAGTCGGCCCAGCAGAAGGATTCGCCAGCCTCCATTTCAAATGAATTTCACATTTGCTCTGTGGATCATAGTTTACAGAGTGTCCTTGTTGTCCTTTTGATGCTTTGTCACCTGCTTGATGAACGCCGTCACACACAAGGACAAGTCTGTGATGGGAGCCAAATAATCGTGCTTTGGTCTTGCCTGTCTCCCAGCAGAGGATGTCATTTCGATGGCTGACTCCACGATTACCATCGAGAACATTGAAGGAGAGCTGTGCAAAATTGAGCGGATAAGAGACATCCTGGTACGGAGGGAATCGGAGCTGCGATACATGTAAGATCTGCTTCCTCAAGAGCACTAATCTAGTCTGGATTAAACCATGTATGAGTGTTTTCTTTCAGGGATTTGATACTGACACAGTGATGACACAAAACCATAAATAACAATACTTGCATCATGTGACGTTTCACATACAGTAGAGCTCTGCTGGACATCTGAATACTAGATATAGATACTAGATATAGATACTAGATATATATACTGGATATATATACTAGATATAGATACTAGATATATATACTGGATATAGATACTAGATATAGATACTAGATATATATACTGGATATAGATACTAGCTATAGATACTAGATATAAATACTAGATACTAGATATAGATACTAGCTATAGATACTAGATATAAATACTAGATACTAGATATAGATACAAGATATAAATACTAGATACTAGATATAAATATAGATATTAGATATAGATACTATGTATAGATATCGATACTAGATATACATACTATATATATACTAGATACTAAATATAGATACTATAAATATACTAGATACTAGATATAGATACTATATATATATATATATATATATATATATATATATACTAGATACTATGTATAGATATAGATACTATATATATATACTAGATACTAAATATAGATACTAGATATAGATACTAGATACTCTATATATACTAGATACTAAATATAAATACTATATATATACTAGATACTAGATATAAATATAGATACTAGATATAGATACTAGATATAGATATTAGATATTAGATATAGATATAGATACTAGATATAGATACTATATATAGAAATAGATACTAGATATAGATACTAGATATAGATACTAGATATAGATATTAGATATAAATATAGATACTAGATATAGATACTAGATATAGATACTAGATATAGATATTAGATATAGATATAGATATAGATACTAGATATAGATATAGATACTAGATATAGATACTAGATATAGATACTAGATATAGATATTAGATATAGATATAGATATAGATACTAGATATAGATATAGATACTAGATATAGATATAGATATAGATACTAGATATAGATATAGATACTAGATATAGATACTAGATATAGATATAGATATAGATACTAGATATAGATATAGATACTAGATATAGATACTAGATATAGATATTAGATATAGATATAGATATAGATACTAGATATAGATATAGATACTAGATATAGATACTAGATACTGTCCGCTGCCCCTCAGGAAGGGGAGATGATGCTGCGTGACCGTCAGCAACGAGCGCTGTGGGAGAGGCCATGTGCATGACGGCAAAAAGTATGTGAAGAAACCAGCGGTGCTATTCAAGAGCTGAGCAGACACACTGATTTCAAAAGATGCCCTTTACTCCCTTCCCTCTCATCCTTTCCTTTTAATTATGTCACGCTTTATCTGCTGAGGCCATCCTCATTATTTTGACACGCGAGGATGGAGGAGGTGGAGCGGGGGATCGAGGACAGCGACCAGCACGGCACTATGTGACCGTGAGATGAATCAGAGAAAGCAGGATACCTTTGGTTTGGGGGAGTTGTTTTTCTGCGGGAGCCTTCATAACGATTAGTCCGATAAGTGTTGACGGCCTGTCATGTTCTCACTTCCATCCGCGTTCATCTGCATCCAGAAGATGAAAAGTGATGCACCATCCTAATTATAGACTGGTACCCTGCATGTGTTGACATGTGTTATGTCAACGACAACACGGGCGACAAATGGAGCTCAACTACTGCGATAAAACAGATAACAAATGAATAGTTTTGCCGAACAGAATCCATTCAGGGAAATATGCTTTTTTGTTGTTTCCTTGCTGAGAGTTATGAGAAGATGAATACCACTCATGTGGGTACGCTGAAGATGAAGCTCGAGCTAGCAGTCGGTTAGCATAGCTTAGCTTAGCTAACCACAAAGACTGGAAACAGGGAAACAGTTAGCCTGTTTGTCGAATTAGATATAAGATGCAGTGAGATCTAGCTAACTGTTTCCCCCTGTTTCCATTCTTTATGCTAAGCTAACCTGCTCCTGGCTGAAGCCTTATATTTACCGTACAGACGTGAGCGTGGTATCGATCTCCTCTTCTAACTCGGCAAGAAAGCAAACAAGCGTAAATGTGAAACTATTCCTGTTAGTATTCAGCCTTCAGTATTTGGGTTCACATTCATGTGTTTCATTGTTTGAGAGCGATTAACGTCTTCAGCGTCTCTAGCAGCATATGTGCTGAAGGTTAAAACAAAATCTATGTGATTTGGATAGCAGCTATGACAAATGCAGTATGCCAAAAATGCCAGGATGTTCTACTACATCCATTCACGTTTTGGACTGCAAGCCAGTTTGCTCTTCTGATTATTCTGACCCACAGTCCTTTGCACAGCTGGTATATGTGCAAGAGGGTCAAAGTTCAAGCTGCCATGTCAGGTGGAAGCAGTATGTTATTTTGTGTGGGCTTCGATTTTTTATTTAACAGACTTCACAAATTGTCAAAATGAAACTGCAAAAAAAAAGTAACATGCGAGCGGGAAAGCCAAGGAAAGATAAGACAAACACAAACATAACAAATTAAAATAGAAAAACACAAATAAAGACTACAAGGAAAAAGGTGATACATTCTAATTGTGTAATTAAATCACAGGAAATGTTTGCCGAGGAAGTAGCACGCTCCAATTAAATGCGCTTTGCATCCCACAGAAGCAGAAGTTTTGTTTTACCACCTCTGAGCTGACTGCGACACAAACGAGACAACTCCATCGCCAATACTTTTTAGAAAGAAAAAAACCCTCCTGGCAGCGTCTGAGTCATCCTGAGATACATCCTGCTGAAGTGAAGCCTGAACCAACGGTCCTGAGTAAACATTTCTCTCACAGCCATTTCCCTCTTTTTGCCAACTCTGTAATGGCAGACCCCCAATCCCACGCACACACACACAAAAACACACACACTTGTGTGACCGGCGCCTGATGTTTTGACGGCGAAATGAGATCTGATAGTGTGAGGTGTGATTCATTCCCAGAGGGCAGCGTGGCGCTGTTATTCCACTTAATGAACTCCCGGACCTCGCTGTCATCTGAGTCCTGTGATTTTCTGTTTGATAAGCTCCTGCCGGCTCACGCTGACGTGTGTACGTCTACTTAGGAAGGAAATTGGGTTGCTGCTGTTGAATGAAATACAAGTTATGATTTGAAAGCTCCTTGAAAAGTAACAAAAAAAGATGACGTGGGGGACTAGTTTATTAAAAATAAATAGACGCCTGCTTTCCTGCATATATATTGTGATGTGTTTGTTTTCTGCTCAGGATGGATGACATCCAGCTCTGCAAAGAAATCACGAGACTGAAGACGGAGCTGCAGAAACTTGTCTCTATTCCAGGTAAGTTGAAAAGCAGTGACATTATATTCATTCCTTTATGGAAAGTACAGATTATTCATACATGCTAAACATCAGCATGTTAGCATTGTCACTGGGGGAGTGTGTTAGCTTGCCGGGGTTAGCATTGAGCTGTCCCTAAACGCAGCCAAAGATGCTCGAGTCCACAACATACATACACGCTCCGCCCATGTTTAAGTGGTGCACACTTCCTGTTTCCTAATGTATGTTGTGTACACAGATTCATGTTTTCTTTTGGCTCACATTGCATATTTACATCGCTCACAGCTATATTTAGCCTTACAAAACGTTGTTGGTTATGTTAGTTGATCTCGCTGGAGTGTGGCGCTGAGAAAAAGAAAGATCTCAATTATTTCCTGATTTATCCGTCTGAAAAATGCCATTTTAGTGTGATAATGTTGGAAAGATATGTGGCGTGTGAGAAATGAGGCGGGGCAGTGGTGAAAACCATGTGACCCAGAAACAGGGAGCTAAGTCTCATTCCTGCATAGAGAGAGCTTGTCTTGATCAATTGTGTGTGCAATTCATCAGTGTTGCATGTCATTTTGGACCATATACACAACAATAAACAAAAACGTAACATACAAAGCCTGTGAAATATAAATGCAGCAGCAGATCAACACCCAACAGCGACTCAGAAGATTCACTCCACACATAGATTTCACTCCTGCTAAATATTCACAATAATGGTCAATAAATTGGCCAATTTTCTGTTCCATCCTTCTAGTTTATTATTGTAACGCCCGTTGCTGTATTTTACGCGTCATGTGTCTGTTGAACAGACAACGACAAGGCCAAGGAGGACAGGGAGAGGGAGGAAGAGCTGCTGCAGCAGATCAACAAGCTGGTGGAGACCAGAGACTTCCTCGTGGATGATGTGGAGTTCGAGAGGCTGAGGTGAGGTCATCGCATCAATCGACTGAGAAGACTTTGACTCGCCGATGTTCCTTTAAGGCACGGCAGATGTTACAGGGCCGTCTCTTTGAGTTCATGTCGGAAAAAGCGTCCAAAAGGCCTCAATATTTAGATTCTAGTGATTTCCCATTGTTAAAATGAAATTTTGCAATTAGCGTTCAATATGCTAATCGGTCAGAAGCTTTTCTTCACAACTTCAATACCTTACGCGATACACGGTTCTGCGCATTCCCCTCTTTATATATATATATGTCAGGTGGATATATATATATATATATATATATATATATATATATATATATATATATATATTATTGTTTGTGGTGCTAATTTAGCCGTCACTGCTGATAAGCAGCCAGTTGTTGATGAGGAAGAATATCTTTGAGTGACATTTCGTTTGGTCTCAGACGGCTTGCGGGGATGCGAGAGGCCGTTTCCCTCCGTGATTCCTTGTGCACGTGGAAATAGTTTGACAACGGCATTGTGTGCACATGCAGCTGTGAAATCCTCGCCATGCGCGGCCAGATTAAAATCATCTCCTGAGGATTTGTCGCCTCGGTTTCTCGCAGATGCGGCCCGGTGACATTTAACGTGATTGAGAGAATCTCAGAAGCAGAAGTCCTTGACAAGTGAAAAAAAACAAAACAGGGACATATTCTCCTCCACAGGGAACAAGAGGAAGACAGAGAAATGGCCGCCTTCTTACAGTCCAAATTTACCAAGACATTGGCTGCAAAAGGTGAGTCTAAGACGTAAAAGTGCTTTCGATGAGGAGTCCTCTTTGACGCTTGTGTGTGAGAGGATGAAGTTATTTGGTGCAAATACTTTGTTCTGCATGTTCAGTTGTGTCGCCCAACCAAGAACGTTTGATCCAAACACAGCAGAACCGTTGGGCTACGACCCCTGAGCCCCAATTTGGGATCGGTGAGCTGGAAACAGCCTTCGGGCGAACAGTCGTGCGGTTTTCTTCACTTACACATTCAGATCAATATTTAATTTGAATCCCTATTGCTGAAACAATGCTGACCATAAATAAGTGACGGAGAATTAGATTTCATGAAATGTGACAGAAAATTAGCTCATTCTGCGTGCTGAAGCTACGTTTAGCAGCGGGTTAGCGTAGCTTAGCAAAAGACCGGAGAGGTGTTTTATGTGCAGTGGGTTATGTGCCGGACTATTTCTCTAATTGAATCAGATGCCGGGCAACCAGTGGAGCGGTTGATGGTCAATGTCTGTCGGCAGCGTAGCTAACCTCGCTGCGTTTCCTAGCTGTGTTTCCTGTCTTTGTGCTAAGTTAAGCTAACCAACTTTCCGCACGAACGTGAAGAAGAACATTCCCCAAAATGTCAAACCTTTCACTAAAGGCATGTGACTCTAACTGAAGATGGAGAGGATGAGCGTTTACCGTGACGTCTTCCTTTTCAATCAGGTGCTCTGCAGGATCAAACGGTAGCGTCCAAAGCCCAGCAGACGACGGCGCCATTTTTCTCTAAAACCGGACTGACACTACTGAAAGACTGCTGCGGCTTCACCTGCACCGTCATGTAACACTGTCCAGACGATCACAGAAGAGTGTGTGCGCGCGTGTGTGTGTGTGTGTGTGTGTGTGTGTGTGTGTGTGTGTGTGTGTGTGTGTGCGTGTGTGCGTGTGAATGCACATGTGAGCCTCCTCAGTGCTTTCATGTGTATTTTGTATGTCTGCCCTGCAAAGAAAGATGATCTGCATTAATCCACATGCATACTGTAAGAGATGCGTATTGTTCTTATTATATCTGCTGTGAAATATTGTGTTTACATGTCTTGCAGAAGGGACTCTTCCTGGGTCGTAGTTATTGTATTGCTCTATGTCCAATTGAGGTAGTTAGATATTATTACGGCTGCTTCTGACTGTGTAGCTGCTTTCGTACTGTGACAGACTATTATGATATCATTGTTAGGACTGCAGCTAGTGATTACTTTCATTATTGATGAGTACTTTTTCCTTCTTCTTTTGTCATCATACCGTTAGCAGTACATCTGAGAAGAGATGTTGAGCGGTAACGCAGCAGGCCATCGGCGAAATGAAACGCAGAGATCAAAAATGTATTAAAAAAACACATTTTGTTTGGTTATTGAAGCTGTTTTGACAAAAAAAGAGTACATTGATTATTTGAAATGACTTTTCATCTTGTGAGGAAAGCATCTGGAAGATGTTCAAATCAGGGAATAAAATTATAAAACAAATATCCACAATTGTACACTATTTTTTTCAATGTAGTCATGGTTGTGTGATATGTTATGAGCTGTTCCATTCATATCTACACCATCGAGCCCTTACAGCCTCTCACAGACAAACAGTTATCAAGTCTGTAAGTCCCTGAGGGTTCAGGGTGTGAGGGTCTAGGGATCATCCATCATCACTTTAAGCTCTTTGTCCCCATCCTGAGGACCCTGGGGCTTAAAGCAGCAACCTTGGATCCATATCTACTGATCATAAGTGCCTGTATGAGTCCCATAACTTTTGTCTTGGGCCTCTAATCAACCAGCAAGCCGTTGCCTTTTATTTAAGAAAGTACATTGTTCAAGTGTTTAACATAATTCAACAATATTCAGGAACATAATCCATAAATATGAATAAGATGTGTCAAATATGACCCAGAGAGAGAAATTATTAAACTAGATAGATTAGTATCACTTGGTATCTCTGCGCCTTCAACGATGGAGTTGCAAGTACTTTTGATACTTTAATCATTTTACTGTTAATACTTCTTCACTAGCGCGTATGATTTTAAATGAAGGACTTTTTCTTGTAATAGAGTATTTCTAAATTGAATGAATTTATAGTTGAACTTTACAGAAATGTACTTCAATTAATAATGAACAACTTATCAACACTTGTATTAAATATGCTAAAACATAAAAAATAAAGTAATGACCAAAACACTCATCTCACTGCAAATATTTTACCTTTTTGTCCGAATTATTTTAATATACAGCTGTTTCTAAAATGTTTTAAAAATAAACGGGATAAGATCTTTGTAAAATCAAAACACCGTCTTTGCATCATTTAATGCACTTTAAAGTTTTATATTTTCATTCATTCATTCATCTCAGAAACGGAACCAACTGGTTCCCATGGCAGCGAGACAGCCGGCGTGACAGTTGCTGGATGTCTTTGATGCACAAAGGCCACGCCCAAACTCCTCACCGATTGGTTTAGAGCACATGAGGTGGGAACATTGCCATAAAGTCCACAAGTTTGCTTACTCCTGTCGTAAAAGTTACTTCGAAGTTTTACATTACTTTTTGTAATGTCTTCCTGTGCGATGCAGACGAGCCGAATCTCCGAGGAAGTAATGGATCTCACAGAACTTTTCCAGGACCTCACGATAAACCCGGAGATGTCTTCCTGTGTGACGAGGAAGAGAACGTTCTCCGAGGTACCGAACTCTCTGAAGAAGAGGATGAAGTTGAACCGAACGCACCAGCTGGATAGCGCTACTGGTGACGTGCACCGAGTCAGAAAGATATTCCCGAGGATCTCCTACCCGGCTCCTTCCCCAGTGAGCGTGAAATCTCAGGAAAAAAAGAAGAACCCGAAGGGACCAAGAACGAAGATCTGGATCATGGGCTCCGGTTACGTCCTGCGAGCGGAGCGAGAAGCCTATCAGAACTTCGGCGAGAACCTCGGACTTAGCGCCAAAGTTGAGTGGTTTGGCCAAGGAGAAATGCGCTGGAGCGGCGTCCAACAGCGTTTCGACGCAGAGTTGAAAACTCAAAGTCCCCCTGACATTCTGATCATCCACGCCGGTGGCAATGATCTGGGGTTGACGTCTGCCAAGATACTTTCAGCCAAAATAACCAGCGGCCTCATGGCGCTCCACGCAAGGTTCCCCTCGATGACCATCGGATATTCCTGCATCAACGAGCGCCAAGAGTGGAGATACGGACATCCAGAGGGGATGGATTACGACAGGAACACCGTCAACAAGTGCATAAAAGCTGCGGTTGGCAAATTTGGCGGTGAAGTGATAGAGCACCCCAACCTGAGATGTGACGACAAAACACTGTTTCTGTCAGATGGAGTGCACTTCTCCAACTATGGGAATAAAATATTTCTGACCAGGATCCACAGCGTCCTGAAGAAGATCCTTGAGCGACGCCACCAATAGAGCGCCGACGCCTTGCAGCCCGGCTCCCCATGAGGAACTCAAACACATTCATTATTATGAGGATTCATCCATCTTAACGCCTCAGCAGCCGTCAGTGTGAAGTGAAGTGAAGTGAAGTGAAGTGAAGAGATTTCCCTTTTAGGTGCCTGAAACTATGTTGTCCTCTCTTCGTATCGAGTTTTCTTCACACTTATGTGGGGAGTTTTTCACTCGTTTTCATGGAGTTTAGGCTCAGCAATAAAAACACAATAAAATGCTTGGACATTTTAATTTGTAGTCCTGTCAGGTTTGATATTTTAATGTGTAATAAGAAAATGCTACAGTGTGAATTAAGGGACAATCACTGATGAGTTCTCATTTGCATCTGAACATTTCCTTCTGCAACATTTTGCTGGTTTAGTACCAGACTAAGTAATTATATAACTTTTTCTCCACCAGGTGCTAATAAAGCGTCCTGATGACATTATTAATTAAAAAAAAAACATTTGTCGTATTGTATTTATTTAAATTAGATAATATTGTGATTGGTCCAAAAGGTAGGTTTGATTTATCTCTGTGGAAAACATCTGCATTGTGGTTGTCTTTCCAACAGCATAATGACTTTGGTTTCACTCGGTGTCTCTGCAGACTTCAGCGATGGAGTTCCCATGTGGAAAAATCGGATAAATGGAGTGTGTAGTGTGGCGCTAAGAGCCCGGCGTCACTGGTGACGTCACCAACATGCTGAGTGACAGGAGGAGGCTGCCTGTGCCAGGTTGTGGGGGTGTGAATGTTGTATCTGTCTCCATAAAGAAGGTTGTTTGGATATTAAAAGGCTCAAAATTAATGTTTGACTTATTGGATGGTCGGGGGATGGTATACATTAGGGAGAGAAAGCTACCGCGCCATGATCTAGGGGTGGGGTAGTTAGCTGCCAGCTCATATTTTGTATATATATATATATATATATATATATATATATATATATATATATATATATATATATATATATATATATATATATATTGTATTTACAGTCTAAAAACTCACCATCGCAGCCTGGCTTCACCTCTCATCCACATTGCAGCGAGTGATGAGTCATACAGTGAGTTTAGACAGGCAGCCCACAAAAAAGTAGTGCCTCAGAGCATTTTGTCTGGAGACAAGGATTGTTGTCCACATAGCTCTTCTCCTGCAGTAATGTGCTGTTTGCTGGTTCCATCCCTCTGGCAGCCGGTAAAGGCCGTCACAGCTGGCTGCAGATTAACAGACCTGCAATGCTCTCTGCTGGATTACATTTGCAGGCCGAGAAGACTAATCAGGGGGCCACACACTGTGAATGCAGACAAGTTACTGCCAACCGACTCTAATTGGACGCTTGTGGAAAAAAAAAGCTGCTTGCTCTTTGTTGGCTGAGACGTTGAAAAGTCCCTGGAAAGGTGATAAGATGCTCGGCCAATTAAATACTATTTTTCTTCTCTCACATTTTTTGCATATATAGCGTTCACCCTTTTCTGAAAGGCTCTAATGATTGCAGGCTCAGAGCCTGATGCATGTGACATGTTAGGAGCTGCAAAGCCCTCCAGCCGTCTGCAGGGAACGGCAAGCAGAGATCTTTGTGCGAGTGCATGTCGGCCACTGGGAGCTCTGAGAGGAAACAAACACAGGGCACATGTCTTCTCATAGCTATGACTGTTTTTAAAATGAAACTATATTCAAGTCAAAAGCAATCGTAAAACCAAGACAACAACCGCTGTCACATGACCAGACTGTTGGATAGTTTGATTGGACAACTGAAACTCGCTATAAATATGTCAAACCCTTCAAAAATGTAATGTACATATTGAAAAGAATATGCGTGGTATTTTAAAGTGAAATATTCAGCATGCGGTTCAGTTAGACGGCAGATGGCAGAGTCAGTTCATGTTTCCGCTTGATATTTATCGAATGGACGGTGATGATGCGACGTCTCGGACATTTAAACCTGTGGGATGCACAGCGTTCTGACGCTGGCGGTGACGGGGCCATGAAGCGTTGTGTTGATGTACCTCTGAAGACACGTATCCGTACAAACATCTGTATTACTCTCAGTGAGAATGAGATGTTGTCGTCTCTCACTGTGAACCCTGGAGAGACATGAATATATAGATTATTTCCATGATTTCATTTGTGATTTCGTCCATTTAACTTTATTCCTTTAAGTGTTGACCGGAAGAGTCCATCTGCTGGCCTCCACATTAGGAAACTGTCACTGAAGCAGCTCTTTTAAAACAGCTGTTATGGATAATGGTGTTCCTGTTGTTAGTCTCAATAATCCCTCCAATAAAAACATACATATCGATATTAATACCAGTAACACTGGATTTGTATTTGTATACACTCGTGAGCAATGCTGCTGTAATCCAGTAATTTCCCCACTGAGGGACTAATAAAGGATTATTTTACCTTATCTTATCTCATATCTTATCTAAATATTTTACGTTGTGTTGCAGTTTGTCCTCGTGACCAGGCCGTCAGGTCAGCGTCGGGGCAGAAACAGATCCATACTCCGTTAAGCACTTTCAAAATAAAGGTAGTCGGCCTCTTACTGAGCTGTTAATTTTAATTCATCACACAGTTTATACTGTTTACAAACTATATACACACATGCTATTATCATCAGTGCTAACATGACTTATCAAAAGCTCCAAATAACCAACAATTAAATTCAAAACACTTCATATTTCTCCTTAAATATTACTGATTGGTTATGTTTCTTCACACAGTAGCGTAGCAACCACGGAGGCAGACGGTTTAGGTACATTTGCTCACGCCCACATGAGAAAACAACCATTAGGAAGATCATGGAAGACATTTGATTGCAGCTACCTCAAACACGCTTGATGTTTCATACAGTGCAGAGACCAGAGAAGATCTAACGACAAACTCTATCAGATGGACGAGACGAAGGAAAACCAGGCGCGAGAAACCGCCCGGATGGATGTCTGCGCTGCGATCGCCCACACCATGCTTCTTCTTTTAATGGTCAGAGTTGTGTCATCTCTGCTGGCGTAAACAGCGGACTGGGTCTAAACTTTAATCTATTTTTATGATCAAACAAAATGGGCCTCCCCAGTGTCACTGAGAGTCCGCAATGTCGTGGAAATCAGCCAACTAATCGCTGTGTTTTGTTCACAATGCTCCTGGAGGTGAGAACCAACGCTCAGAATAACTTCCCCCACGTCGTCCACCATCTGACCCTGCGTGGTGAGGCCATTACACACCAATTAACTCAAGAACATGCAAAAGCACAATACTCAAATATCGAAGGGTTTGAAACTAGATGTCAACCCAGAGAAGCACACCTTCAGGTCCGTATCATGTCAGTTTGTGTTGTGTCTCAATGCCGCTGGGTACCAATCAAACTTTCAAGTGACGAGAAGCACAAACCAGTTGACACACAATAATCCAGCGCTTCATGGGCAGCTGCTGCCTGCTGCGTCGTTGAGGCTTGACGGGATGTCATCAGATGAGCACGAGGCGGCTCGGGGCTGTCTGACATTGTGAAATGAGAAATCAAACAGTGCACCCGTGTGGCAGAGAAGCCCTCAACACAAGCACGGAGCTTTTAATGTCTCGTGGTGCACAATGAAGGGAATGAACGGTCGCCTTCGAAACAGCAGGTCTCCGTGGCATCGCGTGGTCTTCATCGCACAGTTTGCTCAGTTGTCGTGCAACTTTAGAGACAAAAAGGTCAATGTCCGGATCAGGAATGAGCTGTCGAGCTCAACTTTTACGCCAACGTGTATGAGAATGGGATGTTTGATGAAGACCATGTGATAAGGTTGAGAGCTCCAGAAAAAGGAGTAACTGAGTGAGCTGTTTTTACATATACTGTGTAAATGTACATCTTGTGTTATTGCTACTACATGTCATCACAGTGAAAGACCCTGTTGCATTCTGGGAAATGTAGGATCCAGTGTTGCTGGAGCTTGATCCACACAACAAACATAAACTTAGGAAATCTCAGCCTCTGTTGCTTCATTTTTTATTTATTCTTCTTTTAGGTCCTCCTCTTAACGTTGTCCAACTTTATGGAAAAGTAACTTTAACCCTCAGGTTGTGTTGGCCGCCCTCGAGGCCCCCCAGGCAGTGTAAGTGCATTGTTTTATAACCTTAAAACTTCATCATCTTTCATGATTTAATGAAAATTCCTTCTGAACATGAATTTGAGCCAATGAAAGTCCACTGCAGGAAATTGTACATTACTGGCCACTTTGCAATACTTTCACAGAGAGTTACTGAGACATTTTTCCAGTAAATTATAGTAAAATTGCAGCTGTATAATGTGACTTCACACTCATGCCATCACATGACTGTGATTTAACGATTCGTTTCCTATTACAGCATTGAACTGTGTTTTTTTGTTGTTTTTGTTGTTTTTTACAGTAAAACACCTCTCTGATTAATACAGAAGTTTAATAAATAAATACAATCTATATGTTATATGGTTTATACATGATTGATTATGACAGCTCTTTTCACACAGCACACCTCCCAAAACCCAAACAATAGACTATTTAGGATTTCTGCTAAGAGGTCAGACAAATGGTAATGTGACAAATATAACACAACATGTATGTTGTGTAACAATGCTCATTATCTCATTTCCCCTTTCATGAACTGTTAATACTTTTCTATAGCATGTTTTTAATTAGGGTCTGTGTCCATCTTGGTATAAAAGCTGGATACGTCACCACCTGTGTGAAAATCTTCAGATGACGTCATGTGCCCATCTTAAGTGAAAATATTCCTTATTGTGACGTTGACGTGAAGACAGAAGGTGCTTTCTCTTTCAGCGGGACTACAAAGTGCCAGGATGGGGCGCAGCACTGCACCGACCGGGCTGCTGTCACTTTAACGCGTGACGCAGTTCAACCGGTGCCCCACTTTGTTGTGTGCGCAGCAGCAGCAGCAGCAGCAGCAGCAGTGTGCGGGAGCGAGCGGGCTGGACGCTGCGTACCGGGCCTCAACATGGAGTTTTTAATGGGGAATCCGTTCAGCACGCCGGTGGGACAGCGAATTGGTGAGCGTTTTTATTAAAAATAAAAAAACCTTTCCGCAAATCGTTACATGGTTTTGACCGGATCCTCCAGTCGGGCTCTGTCACCTTTACCGGAGTCATTACGCCGCCCGGCACGCGCATCTCTCCCTCGCGCCGACCGTTTGAAATCACGGCCCACGTTGTTGTTGTTTTTAAATTGCGCGAGCTAACGCGTGTATCATGTCAGTACAGTGACATGGGGAAAATAAGGTAAATGTATTAAGGCTGACAAGAGGAGCGGCGGGTTGCTGGTTTGAGTGACGCGTCCGCTAAAGCAATAGTTGGAGGGAGGCGGGGTTTAGATGCTGCAGGGGTCAACGTGATTGGTTGCTTGTATTGTCTGTGTTCAGCCAGCCAATAGCTGGGCGGGACGGAAAGTGGGCCACAGCCTCCTGACCCAAATTAGATGCACATTCAACTGTAGCTTAATGACTGCTCGTGTGTGTGCAGTTACTGGCCGAGATTAGGAAACGAATAGATAAACAGAAGAAATGATAGTAGAGAGAGTACAACCCATTATACAAACTGTACAGTTTACACAAATGTACATCTGTCATCATTATACAAATCAGAAAAACGGTGTACTCCATCAACTGCTATGTGTTGCTATGCTATGAAGAATATATATATATATATATATATATATATATATATATATATATATATATATATATATATATATATATATATATATATTCCAGATTAAACTGTTGTGACTACACAATACATTTTAGTCTGCAGTTTCATATTATTCAACATTGCATTTTTATTTTATTTTTTTGCAGAGAGTGCGACCGGCTCCAGCATGCCGTCAGAAGACTGGGCCCTCAACATGGAGATCTGCGACATGATCAACAGCTCAGAGGAAGGGTGTGTATGCGTGTTATCTGTCACGTGTGTGTGTGAGTCCTCTGGAGGTTTCACGCTTCTGACTGTTCAACTCTCTGATTTACAGACCTAAAGATGCAGTCAGAGCCTTAAAGAAAAGGATTGTGGGGAACAGGAACTTCAAGGAGGTCATGCTGGCGCTCACTGTGAGTGTCGCTCCCTCTTGGCCCTCATAATCAGTTTGTGTTTACACCCGGATTGAGTTCGAGCTATTGCGTCTCCCCGCTGTCTCAGGTCCTGGAGACGTGCGTGAAGAACTGCGGCTACAAGTTTCACGTCCTGGTGACCACGCGGGATTTTGTCGAGGGGGTTCTCGTCCGGTCGATCATCCCGAAAAACAACCCTCCATTAGTCCTGCATGACAGAGTGCTCAGCATTGTGCAGGTGACTAAAAAAAAAAACCACATTACATGTTTGGCAAGACTGTGGCAGCGTGGTGGGGAAACACGTTGTTGTAATGAGTCTTGGTGTGGTCGCATTGCTCTCATTGTCTGATAGTAATTTGTGTTCGTCTCATCAAGGCGTGGGCCGATGCCTTCCGTAGCTCGCCCGACCTGACGGGCGTGGTGTCCGTGTACGAAGACCTGCGGAGGAAGGGACTCGAGTTCCCCATGACGGAGCTGGACGGCTACTCGCCCGACCAAGCGCCCCAAAAGGTACAAGCCTGGCTGCTGCGCCCACCGACTCACTCGCTGTTTTTCGGGTGCTTCCTGTCATCTTTCTGGTCATTTTTTTCTTTCTTTCTTTCTTGCGGGTCATTTCTGTGCATCTGCCTGCCAGCCTTCGCCTGGGAACGGGCCTGCTGTCACTATTCTTCCCGCCCTGCTCCTCTCTTCCAAACCTCCGCTCATCCCACCGCTGACTTCCGAGCTCAAGCTGGCCCTGGAGGGACACAATGCTTTCACTCCCAGCCAGGTGATGGCCTTGCTGCACTACAGATGGACGTGTCTTGTTTTAGCGCTTCAATTGCATTGTTTTCCTATAAATCACCGGCCTTTGCTGTTGCACAAGTCCCTTTTTATGTACAACTTTGGCCTGCAGCACTTGTACAATCAATACCTGTAGCCTGAAGCTGTGCTTATTCGGGAAATATCATTGATCTCCCAGATAAAACAGCTGAAGACAGAGCTGGGAGTGGTGCGAAGTAACCTGACGATGATGTCAGACATGATGACTCAGCTGGATCCTGTCACGGTAAAACAAGCAGACATGGAGCTGCTGGAGGTAAAAAAAAAACACAGACACACACAGATTTAAATGATGTAAAGTATTCTGTGCAACTCCTTTCCTTCCAGTCGTGTTGAGTAACCGTGCCTTACCCTTAACTGATCTCCTCCTTTTTATATATTTTGTGTTGCATCTGCCCCCGTCAAACCCCCGCCCACACATTCTTTGTCTGATTGTGTCATTAGCAGTTATACACAGTGTGTAAGGAAATGCAAGACAGGATTGTAAAGGTGGTCCCCAAACTCAGTGAAGAGAAGCTGATCGAAGAGTTGCTGGCAGCTAACGATGAGATGAACACCACCTTCACCCGCTACCAGAGGTCGACTCTATTGCACTTACTTGTTGACAAAAATAAGGGGATTAGTGTTTGCCAACAGGTTGTATTTCACCATTTGACGAAATCATTTTGTGTTAACAGGTTTGAAAGACGAATACCCAACGGCCAAAGCACAGCAGAGAAGGTAAGCATGTCGCTCATATTTGAATTGGTTGTTTTTCTCACTTGGCAGCGGGTGAGTCATGGACTTTCACTTTTTGTCCATCAGAGTCACGCGTACGTCAATCTGACGGACTTCGATTTGACACCCGAGTCCGTCAGCCAATCAGGGGTCAGCTCGCTCAGCATGTCAAAAGCTGACAGTTTTTCCAGTCAGATGGCAAGACTTAGTAAGTAGCCCAGTCGAGTGTGTATGAACATCACCGACATGCCGCACATGTTCAGTAGACGCCTCCACTTATTGTGTGCACTGTTAACTTCTCTCTGCTCCTCTTGCAGGTACAAGCGAGTCGGACGACACGTTATCGCACAATATAAATGTCCCAACTCGACAAAAGCCAAGGTACAGGATGTCTGTCAGCCATAAGACCTTAAAGATGGACACAAGTTACAAAAGTTGTAGCCTATGTTTGGTTTTAAGTAAAAGAGTTATTTCAATGAGAGTAAATTACATGAAAAGATTTTATGAAAACGTGTTAGCAAGCAGAGCCGTCCAAAGAGTTAGCTAAAAATAATGAATGATGTTGAGATGGCAAGCTTACCGTGATTAACAGTGGAAGGAGTTGGCTAAAAGTAAAGAATACATAGAGAATAGTTACGTTAGCTAAATGCTATATATTTCAACAGTTAACTAATAATAATGAATACATATTGAAGTTAACGTTAGCTAAAAATAATGAATACAAAGTGAATAGTTAATGTTAGTTACGAGCTAAAGATTTGAACAGTTAGCTAAAGATATTGAATAAGTATTTTAATAGTTAGCAAAAAGTAATAGATATACATTTTAAGTAATAGCTAAATGGTTAAAGTCCCTCTTCTACACTGACAGTTGGCATTAATATCCAATATGTGATTGATATTCTTAAATAACAACACTTCTTCAGGATGAGTTTGTCTGACGGGTACATCAGATAAAAAGTTTTTGCAACCACTATAGTGGAGGCTGCGTAAATAACAAAGCAAATTCTGCTGTTTTGTGATATCAATATGTTACAAATACAATCGTTACGGAGCCGTCTGCAGCTCCGCCTCGAGCAAAAAACTCTCTGGATTTGCCATTTGCAAAAATGTTTTTTTCTTTTGGGAGTTTAATCCCGACTCATTCCCTCAAAGTTTTTTTTGTGTGAACTTCATTATCATCTTACTTGGCGGTTAACCAAAGTACAAATGTTGTGTTTCAGCGAGCAGAGTGACGTCTCAGTGGACGGCCCGGCTCAGGCGCAGGACAGCAGACTACGCAGCGCTGTAGCGGTAAGCAAAGAGGCCGTGACCTTTTCTTGTCCGCCGTGTGACCGTTGATGTGGAAATATTCAGTGTGGAAATTGCTCATTTGGAAACTATTCTAGCTTTTCCAGTGAAAACCCAAAACCATGAATCATACTGTCGTCCGCACATTTGACAGATATAGATAAGATATTCCTTTATTTGTCCCCCAGCGGGGAAATTGGAGGACGGATAAAGTGCACACAAGGGGGTAAAATAAAATAATATTAAAAAAAACATCAAAAAATCCGCAATATTACATATACAGACAGAATAAGATGCATTTAAAAATGTATTTAACTGATTAAAGTGTGTTTGTGGTCAAGTCGACCCAAAGCCGTGAGCCACACGGTGATGAGCTCGCTGTACAGATCTCCATGATATTGTGAACAACGTCTGAGTGGTGTTCTGCATATGGGGGAAGGAGAGATTTCTGCGTTTCAGGTCAAGAAACGGTACAGAACGACTTGGCTCGTAAAAAGCTGCCCGGTTGAGTCCATAAATGTGTGTAATTTTTGTCTCGGTAACTGCTTTCCTTCTAAATGAACTCTCTGTCTGTGCGTGAAGGACGACAGCCCCGCCTCCACCCGCAGCTCCTCACCTAAGTTAGATTGGATGATTAAAAGGGGAATGGTGCGTCTGCGCCTGCTTTCACATTGACTCACCCTCCCACGCCTTGTTGTCGCTTGTTTTTGTCATGAGGTTGCATTTTAATTTGTTTGGTGTGGTCTGTATTGCTTTGGTTTGGATCACGTTTTATGATTTCGATGGTTGAGCTGAAACCAAATGGTTTGCATGTTTTTGTATGTAGTGAAGACAATGTGAGAGGTTTCTTTTGAGTTCTTCAGAAAGCATGACGTATCGTCTGGGTTGCTTTATCGTTATCATACCCGTCATACTTTTTGTTGCCGACGTGTGGTTGTCACTCAGTATTTTTTTTGGTCGGATTGGTTTGGTGGTCTAGTTTCATCTTCATAAAGTTTGACCAGCAGCTCTTATTTTTCTGCTCTGACCTTCCTGTTTCTTCTGCTTTCTTTCTCAGATTCCTATCAACCAGTCCACTGTAATGGATGACATTGAGAAATGGTTGGAGTTGGACGATGAGGTAAATGTCTGGGCTCCAGCAATGTAACATATCCCTTCCTGAAATAACCTGACTCACTTTTGAATCCTCCTTACCCTGAGGAATCTGCACGACTATCAGGGTGTGAACAACGTAACAGCCCAACAGAATGAATCCTGACCACAGAGCAGCGCAATATTACACTTCACAACATATTCTCTTACTAATGATTACAATCAGATGGACAGAAAACTGATTTATTAAAAACAGGCTCCTGTAGAAGTATTAAAGCTGGCAGCTTTTCTTCTATCTATAATATCTTTTCTGTTTGTGACACAGTACGATGACTTTGAGGAATCGGACGGCGTGACGAGTGAAGGTAGGGAAAAATGATAACTTTGTGCTGAATTGACTGGCAAAACATTTTGAGGTTATATTAAACTCTTATTTCAACAAATCGGACTCTCATCTCCTGCTAAATACTCAAGCATTTGACCCGTAGGCGGCACTAGAGTCCACCTGGGGCGCGTGGTGCCACATACAGCACGATTCAGCACAAGAGCTCACCACGGCGCTGCAGTTTTGGAGTACTTTAAAAACAACCGCTGCCATATTTGACTTCTTATGTGTAACAGGGCGTGATTTAAGTAACTTTGTAATGAATAAGTTAGGGGGTAGTTTGACCCAGCACTACTTTCTGAAGTGTTGCCTCTCCTCATCCTGCTTCTCTCCCTCTGCAGAGTTTGACAAGTTTTTGGCAGGAAGAGCGAAAGCAGCCGAGCGCCTCCCATCGGTGAGAGCTTCCCCGCAGGACAACAACTACTCCGAGTCTTAAGCTACGCTTGAAACGCGCCAAACTAACACAGTCATGAAGCTCCCGCGCCATCGGCTGAGAAAGGGACATTTCTTCCTGGTGAACGGGTTGAATGGCACATTCGACATGGGAACCACGACCCATATCTTGCTGTGTGTACTGCTCTTTACTGGGGACCAAGCGTGTGTTTGTTTTTTTAACTGATACAATTATTTGTTTTATGTTTTATGAAGGGGCTGAGGGTTGTACTTGACATTGTTATAAGGGTTTGTCCATGTGTGGAATGCAAACATTTGCACATTTTTATATGGTTACATTCCTGCTGTTGAAGGAGAGCGGGTATTGTTACAGAAGACAACTTTTGCAACATAGATTATGTATTATATTGCTGTTCTATATATATAAATATATATATTGCTAAACATGATGGATTACAGAAAGCGACCCTGTCTAAGTAGAAAACACTGTTAGCTCGTATGTAAGAGAACACTCGCCTGTCTCATTATGAAATAATTGGATGCTTCATATCCTTATTGACGTAGGATGTCAAGGAAAACAGAAGTATGGTTGTAGTTTTTTTCTTTTCTTTTTTTTTTTACATCCAGCGTTCCCTTGTGAAGATGTTTTACTTGAAGTTTAACAGGAGGTCATGACAAATTGTCATATTAAACGTACACTATTAACTGTAAGTCTGGCTGGTTGTATTTCTAATGCTAAAGTATGGATTTGCACGTGTGGGACAAAACAAATTGTGATTGTGCAGCTTTTATACACATCAGTCACTGCAGCTGATAAAGCAGAACTCTGCGGGTTTCACAATTAGTTAGAGGGGAAGTTGTTTCGACAAAAGAAAGTACTTAATGAGAAGGCAAACAAAGTTCGCGTTAGGCAACACGTACCTGTCGTAGAGACTCTCTGAAACCTGATTGGACAGAACAAACCACCCTCGCGAGCGCTCCGGCCTCTGATTGGCCCGCCGCGCACACGCCTCGCTCCTGTGACGTGCCGCGGCCACGTTTCTGCGCGTCCGTTTTCTCCGCCGTTTCTGCAATTCGCCGCAGCGCGTGACAGCTTTTTTTTAAAACGCACGACACCGCGGTCATGTCTCTTGGAAAAGTTGCCCGGAGTTTGGCGAGACCGGTCGGCGGCGCCCTGCGGCCCTCGGCCTCGTCCTCGGCCTCGAGCCGGAGCTACTCCGCTGTGGCGGAAGCCAGGGCGGCGCTGCAGAGCGAGCTGGACTGCATCCGGACGGCGGGGACGTGGAAAGCGGAGAGGATCATCACGTCGAGCCAGGGACCGCAAATCAACGTGGACAGCAGCCGCAGCAGTGAGTGGTGGCAGTTTACACGAGTGACGGTGCATACAACGTGTGTACATATCTAGACAAACATATGTAAGCAGTGGAGCCGAGAAGACGATTCAATAACACGCTGCTCCGTTGGTTTAGACAAGACTGTAGCTACTTTTATTCTTGACTCTTCACTCGAGCATTTTCCTCTTCTTCTCTCCTTCCGTTTCCCCTTTCCGAATAAAACCCCCATGAACATGCACCAAAACACTGCTTCATAGAGAACTGTTTAAATACACAATACAGTAGCGTATACATATATAACACGGAGGCAATGTGACCCGATTGTCCTCAAACGCACCACGCGGAGGACAAACACCGATATAGTTGCTGAGTGTTGTTTTCATTGGGCAGAGGCTCTGCCTCTACGTTATCTTGGTGTTGTGCTTGACTCGTGTTGACTCACACTGACGTTAGATTCATACAAAAAAAGTAACATAATTAGCAAGGTGTCATAAACTTGACTTCTATAGCAGCTTATCTCTCTTATCTTTGCTGTTCTGCCAAGTGGATTTGCCCCCATCCCCCATATGTAATGTACTTAACACACACACACACACACACACACACACACACACACACACACACACACACACACACACACACACACACACATCCCGTTCAATCCACCTGGATGGTGAGCACTCAGTCACCTGCACTGATTTGGTTTCCCACTCGTTGTGCTGCTGTGCCGGCTTCATTGTCACTTTTATTTTGTGCAAATAACCAAACCGAGCTCAGGGTTGCTCTCTGGGGTTGTTGTTGTTGTTGTTTTACTCTTCTGAATTGCACAGGGACCTTGTGACCTTGGTTTCCTGTTCCCCGTCTAAACCCTCTCTGTCATCTCTCAGGCATATTGAATTTCTGCGCCAACAACTACCTCGGCCTGTCCAGTCACCCGGAGGTGGTGCAGGCCGGGATCGACGCCCTGAAGACGCACGGCGCCGGACTGAGCTCCGTCAGATTCATCTGCGGCACGCAGGTACGAGGCCCGGATCGCCACTCGATCGGCACACTGGCGAGCAGGATCGGTAGAGGGTTAATGGGTCCGCTCTGTGTTTTGTAGGATCTGCACAAGAATCTGGAGCAGAAGCTGGCGGAGTTCCACGAGAGGGAGGACTGCATCCTCTACGCCAGCTGCTTTGATGCCAACGCCGGACTGTTTGAGGTACGCTGCGCTTCACGAGGGGGGTAACAGGTCCTGCGTGAGAGAACGACCTCTCCCAATTGTGATCAGTGAAGTATCCTGTTGCAGGTTCTGTTGGGCCCGGACGACGCCGTGCTGTCGGACGAGCTTAACCACGCCTCCATCATCGACGGGATCCGACTGTGCCGGGCAAAGAGGCTGCGCTACAAACACATGGACCTCGGGGACCTGGAGACCCAGCTCAAAGAGGCTCAGGTGTGTGAACATTGCCATAAGAGTCACGTTCTCCATCCTGCCCACAGGTGTATTCATTTGTACATTACAGCAGTTTATCGAAGACTATTTTCATTCACAAAACAGTGGACAGTGTGTTCTCTGTTGTCTCCATACTGACTTTTTTTTGCCTGGGATGTGTTGGGGTCGGCCTCTTTTAGCATTACATCATGTGGGTAGCCCTCGAGTGAATATTTAAGATTCACCTTCTGAAATAAGTCAGCTGGAAACGGGCCCCGGCCTCGGCGTGTTCTTGTCTTGGTGTTTGTGGGAGAGAAAAACTGCTGAAAAATCATTTAATTGCCAACAGTTATGCAAATGTATAAGGGGTGTATTACCATGTCTTTCAAGATTATTGTGAGGACATTTTTAAACAAAAGACAACTATTCATTATTTTTTTCTGACAGAAAAATTAAGATAGATGTAATTGTCATAATTGATGCATTAAGTGCCAGAAAAGAATATTTTAGATAGATATGCTTATAAATATTGATTTGCAACATAGTACATTGCTAAAACATAATAGAAATGTAACCGTTTATTTTGCTAACCAGATATAATGAAAATCAAAAAAATGTAATTTGATTGCTAAGTGTCATGTTCACTGACACGACGAGCTTTCTTTCTCTGGGCTTTGCCTGCAAACCACCACCAGAGGGCGACATCACTCCTCGAGTGTCTCTGGACGCCACCTGCGGCCGCCGCCGGCTCAGTCGAGCTTAATCCACCAAGTCACGGGACAAATATTAGCTTAAAAACAGAGCTACTGAAAGAAAATATGCTTGCAGCTGTTTAAGATGTCACCGAGAAATTAGAAGACCGGTTTGTGTGACACGGATATTGAAAAAGCTGCATAATGCTCAGGAAACAGTCAGTTGCACGTGAACCCATTGTTATACAACATAATTATGAATTCCCCCTTTTTTAGTGTTGTGTTAAGCAACCAAGACCAAGGGAATCAGGCTATCTCCCGAATCCTCACCAGCATTCACTGCATCATTTTCGCTGTATATAAACAGCTTTATTTAACAAAAAATTAAATAAAATGATATAAAGCATCACCACACATACGTTATGGATCTATTCAGACGGGTTCAGACGTGTCCTGCTCATAGCACGGTGCATTAAAGCCATATTCCTGAGGCGCCGGGGTCAGATCAGGGTCACCGTGTTGATTCAGACTCCGTTTTGTCCTCCCAGTCCTCTCGCATGCGCCTGGTCGTGACGGACGGCGTCTTCTCGATGGACGGAGACGTGGCTCCGTTACCGCAAATCTGTGACTTGGCCGAGCGGTACGGAGCCATGGTGTTCATAGACGAATGCCACGCCACCGGATTCCTGGGTCCCCGAGGCAGGTGGGTGAGATCCTGATCGGCGGCACGTTAACGCCGTTTCAAAGGCACCCGAGTGCCAAGTGAGCGCTTCAACATTAGACTTCATTCCTTTTTAAGGTTATGAAATCAGCAAGTGTTGAATAATGCTGCTTTATTCCAGCAGGTTAGTATGACCTCATCTACGTACTGTCCCTTTAAATAGCACCTGATCCAATAACATCACGTATAGGAGAAAAACACATCAGGAGAGTTGAATGTCTTGGATGTGAATGAAATGTTTAACATGATAAAAAACCTCCAGCTTACCGCACTGATGTGAAATTGAGTCTAGCTCAATGTGTGACTATTGGTGAGAAAGCTGACGGTGTTCCTCCTCGTTGTTCGCAGAGGAACGGACGAGCTCCTGGGAGTGATGGACAGAGTCGACATCATTAACTCCACCCTGGGGAAAGCACTGGGAGGAGCAGCCGGTACGTCTCGGCGCAAGCGTCATTTTTAATACGCTTATTCATTGTTCCGGCACAAAGGGACTCTAGAAATGAACTGATTTCATTCGCTACACAGAGTTTAAACCATAACTTTAAGAATGTGTATGCTAATTATGACGCATGAACGCCTAATAAGATTAAAAGAAATGTTTGAAGGGATGACATATTAGACGGATAAACTGCAACTTTACTGGTTAGACAACCTGGAGGCAGGAGTTCTAGTTTAGATTCACGCTTTTTAGGTGCAAAGTTAGATGAGTATTGATACCACTCACGTCTGTCTGGTAAAACCAGTCTGACCCTCGAGGGCTACAGCTCAAACAAACACGATATGAAGACCAGACCCTGTTGTGTTTGCTTTCTAACGAACCCACAACTCCTTGCCTTTTAAAAAAACAACTTATTTTCATCATAAATATCATCAAGACTCTGAGCAAGATTCCCCATCAATGACTCCTCAATTGCTCCCAAAGTTTTTGAATTGTATCGTTCGGTGTCCTCCCATCAACCCACAGACTAATACTCCACATCTTTAAAAAGATTACGATTTTTAGTTTTGAGAAAACGCAACGCTTTCATTTATTTGTTTTAAAAGAAGAGAAAAAGGGGCGTCATGTTTAAAAGGTTAATGACTGCTGCGATATGTCAACCGGAGCTCGGCTGGCGTTGTCAGTCTTTGTGCTAAGCTAACCGCCTCCCAGGATGTCACCTTATATGTATCCTACATACAAGGGAGTTGTTCCAAAAAACAAAACTAACAAGCAAATGTTCTCTTCTCCGTCTGCTACGTTTTGTCCTCTCAGGCGGCTACACAGTCGGCCCTAAGCCCCTCATCGACCTGCTGAGGCAGCGCTCACGCCCGTACCTGTTCTCCAACTCCCTCCCTCCTCCGGTGGTGGGTTGTGCTCTTCGGGCTGTGGAGATGCTGCTGGCCTCCAACGAGATTTCACAGAGCATGGTGGCAAAAACCATGAGGTGAGAAGGGGAGGGGTGTCCTCAGGTTATGTACGTTTGTGGGCGACAGGAAATCCCTCTGGCGAAAACGGTTAAGTCTCTCTTCAAACATTTATTCATGATTTACTTCAGGAACTGGCAAATTCACACAGAGGGAGTGTTGATCATGTGGTAGTGTTATCTAAGTAATCCCCACATTCTTACATTGAGTGTACATCGTTTGGCACAAAAAAGAAAGTTAATTTAGTTCATTGCAAGGCTTTCGGCCACGATAATTGTGTGATTAAAATCTGATATTGTGACGGCTCTTTAATGACATGCAAACACAGGAAATACAGCCAGACTTTGTGACCTCTACTACACGAAACTCATCGAGATATTCCTGTTTTAGCCGCTTCGGAAACTTCTACTGTGACTCGATTTGGACACGGCTTTCCTTCTGTAATATTTTTGTATTGTTTTTGTTTATTTCCTCCGCTATCCGTCCAGATTCAGGAACAAGATGACGCAGGCCGGCTTCACCATCTCCGGCTCGGCTCACCCCATCTGCCCCGTGATGCTGGGCGACGCGCGGCTGGCCTCACTGATGGCCGACGACATGCTGAAGCTCGGTGAGGCAGCAGAGGAAACCACCGGGAACAAAGAGTTGCTCCCAGTCACGAAGATCTGAGAAAATAGTGTCGTTCTCTCAGAACTTTCTCCTTTACGGTTGAAGACGAGATCAAGGCAGAAACTTTTACCTCATTAACTTTCGATCCTATTTCTCCTACCTCTCCGTCAGGGCTGAGATGCTTTGTAAAAAAAACATTTGCTCTTTACAAGGATCTTGTCTTACATGTTAAAAAGGGGGGAATTCATAGAAGGAAAAAAAAGTAACAATTTTGCTCATCGCGCTCTCAAAGTTTTTAATTTCGAAATGCGCGTCTCTCGCCCTCCACAGGGGTGTACGTGATCGGCTTCTCCTTCCCCGTCGTGCCGAAGGGCAAGGCCAGGATCCGCGTGCAGATTTCGGCCGCTCACACGGAGGAAGACATCGACCACTGCGTGGACGCCTTCATCCAGACGGGCAGGAAGCACGGAGTCGTCTCCTGAACGCTCAGGAACCAGAACCACCCAGCACGCCGCGCTGAACCCCGGCGCCGCGCTCGCTCCGGCCGGATTGTGCTGCCTGTCGCGCGAGACCTTTGAACGACAACGCTGGAAATATTAGTTACATTATCAGGTCAACGGATGTTAATGTTATTTTTGCCTTTGCTGAGCAGAATAAAACACTTTTCCTCACGTGTCTCACAGGTGTTTGCATTTTAAGAAAAAACAAATGCTTGTGTGTGTTTTTTTTGGCAATAGGTGGGTTTATTTATTTGGGGTTCAACAGATTGAGGACAGCAACACTTTTCATACAACTCACATGATCATAATTTATTGGAACCGGTGCTCCCCTCGTCTTTATTTTATGTTTTCTAGTGAGATGAAGAGTGAAGGAAGATTTGTTGTTGTTGGTTTTATTCATTTTCAACCCTAATATTTAGGAAATTGGACAGTTCATGATTTGTCAGGTTACAATCGAGCGTGGGTTTTTGAAGCCTCTGATGTATATAAACTGAGAATGAACTTTCCATTGAAACAGAAACCATGTCTTACCTTTTTTCCACTTTGTATTCAGATTAAGGATTTACTTATGTATTATACAAGATTAACATATACCTCCTCGCAAACTCACCATTTAAAGTATCCACGATCTCCTTCAAACATGAGGGCCTCTTGACTCATATGGTAGCTTAGTGTAAGAGTAGCGTGCGTGTGTGTGTGTGTGTGTGTGTGTGTGTGTGTGTGTGTGTGTGTGTGTGTGTGTGGGGGGGGGGGGGGGGGGGGTCATTTTATTTTGAGCTATTGGTCTTAGAAGAAAACTGTATGATCTCTTAGTGATTGTTAGCTTTAATCACACAATCTGTCACTCAACGTAAGAAAAATTAGCCTCTAAATCTGACAGAAGTGCATATTTTTTAAAGTGAGCTCCCTCACAAAACAACGCTACATTTATTAATAATGGTAAACAAATGTTAGAAAATAGTATTAATCCCCAGTGGGGGAACTAATTTGTCCCCAACAAACATCCAAACAGACAACAACAAAGTTCATACTGCACAGCAGACAAACACATTACAAAGAACACCAGAAAATGCCACGTCACCGACATCCGAAAGATGTTCAATCTAAAAAACACAACTAAAGATATTTATTAAAACAAACTGGTGCTGTTGTGCTCCTATTTGTGTCCAACTGTGATCGCACTTTAATGTTGTATTCGTTCTTCTTCGCGGCACATTGTCCCTGCAGTCCGCATGCTTCCTCCTCCTCCTCTTGTTGTATTTTTCGCGCCACCAGTCCTCACAAACCCCGCCCTTCCTCCCGATGACGCGCCTCCGCGAACCCGCTTCGACCAATAGCGCCGGGCGGTGGCGGCTTCCATCCAATCAGAGGAGGGCTGAGGGGCGGGGCGAGGCGCGAGGCGCGGGAAACCGACGGGGAAGAGACTCAGTGTCCGGCCGCTCAACACGCTCACCGAGCAGCACTGACGTTTACATCTTGTTTTGTTCTTTTAATTACGAAAACAAATAGTCCGTTCAGTTCGTCTCGCGCGGTTCACCGACCTGCTTCAGTATGTCTGGCTTTGACGACCCGGGAGTTTACTACAGCGACAGCTTCGGAGGTGGAGACGGACACGGCGGCGATGAAGGCGGACTGAAGAAGACCCAGGTCAAGAAACGGTTCCGGGAGTTCCTCCGCCAGTTCCGAGTGGGAACCGACCGCACGGGCTTCACGTACAAATACCGGTGAGTCCATGAAAAGAGGAGAGGGACTGTGTGGAGGTGTTGAGGTGAAGAGGCGGATGAATCTAATCCGCTCCTCTGATAACCATCACAGACAGACAGGTAACATTACGCAATACAACCTGCCGCTGGATGGACCCCAATATTAAAGGGACAGTCCACCAATTAACATCTGGGATGTGTTCATCACGAGGGGCCACTGCTCAAGCCCCTTGATGATGTCATCAAGGTCCCCATTCAAAGCAGTAGAAGGAAGCAGAGGATTGTGGGAAATGTTGTATCTAGCATTTCTGGAGTGTGACCTACATTAAAGGGCAAAAGTTAAACCCGTCTCACATGACCTGTCAATCACCCAACTATTTAACGCGCCTTTTCTCTATCAGAGATGACCTGAAGAGACACTACACCCTGGGGGAGTACTGGATGGAGGTGGAGATGGAGGACCTTTCCAGCTTTGACGAGGAGCTGTCAGACTGTCTCTACAAGGTGCCCTCCGAGAACCTGCCCATGGTGAGTTTAAAGTGGTGAAACCTCGCCTCCCCCATCGCAAATCTTTCCGTCAAGCTCCTTTCAAGCAGCCGCGATTGCTCTCCTCTTGACCGGTTTGGTCCTGTTTTTTTTCTGTCCAGCTGGAGGAAGCTGCGAAGGAGGTGGCCGACGAGGTGACCCGCCCCCGGCCCGCTGGAGAGGAGACGGTCCAGGACATCCAGGTCATGCTGAGGAGCGACGCACACCACGCCTCCATCCGTGGCCTCAAGGTACCCTCGCCTCCTCTTTTGTGTCGAGTGTGTGTCACAGTTATCGTCGACCGCCCAGATCACACTTTTTTTTTCTTCTTCCTCTCCCACCTGTAGTCGGAGCAGGTGTCCCGCCTGGTGAAGGTGCACGGCATCATCATCTCGGCCACCGCGGTGCGGGCCAAGGCCACCAAGGTGTGTCTGCAGTGTCGCAGCTGTCGCGGCCTAATCAACAACATCCCCCTGCCGCCGGGCCTGCAGGGCTACGCTCTGCCGCGCAAGTGCAACAAGTGAGTGCGACGGTCTGGATCGAGGACCACGGGACCATTTCAAACTCTTAAAGATGCCGAAATTGCTTACACGAGTTTCATTTGTCTTCTTTCCCCGCTTTTCTCTTTTCCCAGCGAGGGTACCGGAGGGGTGAAGTGTCCCGTTGACCCTTATTTCATCATCCCGGACCGCTGCATTTGCGTAGACTTCCAGACTCTCCGTCTGCAGGAATCCCCGGATGCTGTGCCTCACGGAGAGATGCCCCGGCACATGCAGCTCTACTGTGACCGGTAAAGAGCACGCGCAAATGACATGAAGGGCTCTGTTTGTTTTGTTCTTTCTGCTGCTGCACTCTCAGGAATGTAAAGGATTGTGGGTTTAAGCTGTTTCTCCCGCCTTCTTCCAGGTATCTGTGTGACCGTGTGGTCCCGGGCAACAGAGTGACCATCGTGGGCATCTACTCCATCAAGAAGACGGCCGCCGTCAAGGCCAGAGGCCACGAGAAAAGTGCCGGTGTGGGCATCCGGGCGTCCTACCTGCGAGTGGTTGGCATCCAGGTGGACACGGAGGGAGCAGGTACAGCTGACTTTCTGCAAATCAAACGCCAAAGTGTGATTTCTAGCGTGCCGGGGGGAGAGGTTGGACGCTGATGGGTTTTGTTTACCTCCCTTACAGGACGGGGCGCTACTGGATCCGTCACTCCACAGGAGGAGGAGGAACTGAGGGCGCTGTCTGCCACGCCGAACGTCTACGCCTCTCTGGCACGCTCCGTAGCGCCCTCCATCTACGGCAGCGACGATCTGAAAAGGGCCATCACGTGCCTGCTGTTTGGCGGCTCAAGGAAGAGGTGAGGCTACCGGGAGCGCTTTGATTCATCCGTAGACCCCCCCCCCCCCCTCTCCACGCCCGCTTCCTGTTTGGTAACGCTTTTCAATCCCCCCCTCCGTCTCTTCAGGCTGCCCGACGGGCTCACTCGTAGAGGGGACATCAACCTGCTGATGCTGGGAGATCCCGGCACGGCCAAGTCCCAGCTGCTGAAGTTTGTGGAGAGGTGCTCCCCTATCGGGGTAAGTTATCCTCTTCAGTCCGTCACATCGTCACATCGTCACACATTCTGGCCGGCGCGATCGCCCACTGATGCCGAGTCCTCGTTGTGCGCCGGCAGATTTATACCTCGGGTAAAGGCAGCAGTGCTGCGGGTCTGACCGCCTCGGTGCTGAGGGACCCTCACACCCGCGGGTTCATCATGGAGGGAGGGGCCATGGTTCTGGCCGACGGCGGGGTTGTATGCATCGACGAGTTCGACAAGGTTAAAAAAAAACAACAATTCTTGTAAAGGATGTTAAATGTTATCTGTGTCCAAGGATTAAAGACTAAACTACGTTTGTTATTCAGATGAGAGAGGACGACAGAGTGGCCATTCATGAAGCCATGGAGCAACAGACCATCTCCATTGCCAAGGTTTTAACCCGTTTGCTTTTTGTTTTTTTTGTACTGAGCGGTTAACGGGGTAACCTCACACTTTAACCCTCTCGCCAGGCCGGCATCACCACCACCCTGAACTCCCGCTGCTCCGTGCTAGCCGCCGCCAACTCTGTGTTTGGCCGCTGGGACGACACGAAGGGGGAGGACAACATCGACTTCATGCCCACCATCCTGTCTCGTTTTGACATGATCTTCATCATCAAAGACCATCACGACCATCAGCGGGACATGGTGAGACGCACGCTTTCATCTCCACGGTCAAGTTAGCCGCTCAGACTTCCTTTTTGCGAGCAGCGGGAAGATTAACGCTCTCTGTGGCGCGCGTCTGCCCGCAGACTCTGGCTCGCCACGTGATGAACGTCCACCTGAGCGCCCACACGCAGACGGAGGGCGTCGAGGGCGAGATCCCGCTGGCCACCTTCAAGAAATACATCGCCTACTCCCGAGCGTGAGTCTCTCTCACTTACGAGCTGGAGCTTTTTTTCTCTCTCCAGTTTTTTAATCGGGCTCACGAACATAAAACGGGTTTCTGGGTGTTTGCTTGCAGTAAGTGTGGCCCTCGACTCTCCGCCGCGGCCGCCGAGAAGCTGAAGAACCGGTACGTGGTGATGAGGAGCGGAGCAAGGGAGCACGAGAGGGAGTCTGACAAAAGGCCCGCCATCCCCATCACCGTCAGGTACATTTCAAGATGCCGTCTTTTGCTTTGACACGTCAGCGACGCAACACGTCGCCCGACTTTTACTCCCATCTTTGAGACGCGAGGGCTCTTCGGGTGAACGTGTGTGTGTGTGTTTGTGTGTGTGTCCTCAGGCAGCTGGAGGCTGTTGTGCGCATCGCAGAGTCCCTGGCCAAGATGAAGCTGCAGGCTGTGGCTGGAGAGGCAGAGGTGGACGAGGCCCTCAGGCTCTTCCAGGTTTCCACGCTGGACGCCGCGCTGTCCGGCAGCCTCTCAGGTTTGTTTGTTTGTCGACTTCATCGACGCGACAGAGACACGTAGACTCTGTATCTTTTTCGACTGGACACGTAGCAACAACTCTCCATGCTCAACATCTCTTCGGCCCCATTATGTCACCAGGAGTGGAGGGCTTCACCTCTCAGGAGGACCAGGAAATGATCTCGCGCGTCGAGAAGCAGATGAAGAGACGCTTCGCCATCGGCTCCCAGGTGTCCGAGCACAGCATCGTGCAAGACTTCACCAAGCAGGTCAGTCTCACTCGGCCATAATGGGCAACGGGACCTTTGGTTATGCTGTTTATTCTCCGCGGAAGAATCATTATACAGAGGGCAATGCAGTGTGGAGGCGGAGGAAGGAAGTGTCCGGACTGGATGTGCTGTCAATAAACAGTAGAGAACGACGGGTGCAGGTTGAGCCATCACTGGTCTAAACTGTTAATATGTTCTTGTTAACTGAGGAAGACTCACAAGTGGATGTTTTCCATCACATTTGGAGCAACCCGTTGTTGTTCCAAGGGTGCAGTTCATTACTAAAATAAAATAATAATCGATGTGGAAACCCACCGATAGAGGCAGGCGCTCTGTCCTGGTAACCAGTCAAGCAGCCGTGTTTAGTACCGACTGGAGAGGATGGAGGGTTTTATCGCCACGCATGACCGAGTGTTATCGGACACGTGATGATGATAAAACAGGCAAAGAGGCGGCATGTTTGTGGAAAATGTAAGGGGAGCCAAGAAATATGTTTTTGTATTTTACTCCTGTCATGAGCAACTTGCAGGTTAGAGCCTCAAGTGAATCGATGAGTAGGAAAATCACCTCTAGACTTGTTTTAGGAAGACATTTCCGTATCAATTTTTTTGGGGGAAAAACCCTCAACGGTTTTTCTGGAAAAGTTAACCATCGAGCACTAATCTCTCTGTATTCCACCTCACAGAAGTATCCGGAGCACGCCATCTACAAAGTCCTGCAGCTGATGCTGAGGAGGGGCGAGCTGCAGCACCGCATGCAGAGGAAAGTGCTGTACAGAGTCAAGTAGAGCAACACGTCTATCGTATCATATATTGTTGATGTAAATAGTTTTGGGACCGCCTGTTCACGCCACTCTCCGTTTCCCACAAAGGATTGAGTCATGCTAAGGTGTCGGCGACAACCGTCTGAGTACATGAACCAGAATGTGAAGAAACTGTCGCACCGATGTTCTCGAGTTTCTGCACGATGTGTAAAGAATTAAAGTATTTGAAATCATAACGGGACTCGTTTCAAACTGATCCATTGTTTTTTTTATTCGACACAAGTTATTGAAGAGACAGTTTCACAGTGCGGGGTTGTTTTTCAATAAAATCCATCTGAAAGATAAATTGGAAAATCAGTGTTTCAGCCGGTGATTTGACGCTTTTTAAAGATGAGACGCAATGTCCGGTCTCAAATTGTATTTGTTGCGTTCATTGATTAAAGTGCAGTGTGCATGATAATAAAAAATGAAGTGCTGGTAACATTTAGAAAGTGTAGAATCCCAGTCCAATAGTGGCGATGGCCACACACAGTCCCACGGTGTGCATCCTGGGTAAAAATGTCAACCTGGCAGTTTTGAAGTCGCTGCCCGCTGATTGGTCCGCCGCTTCTGTTGTGACACTCAACATTTTCTGCAAGTCATCGAAAACCTGAAGGGGAGGCATGAAACACATGAAGAAATAAACAAAAAAGACAAGTCGACAGATTCAGTTCTCGTTTTTATTTTGGATGCAACTATGAGTCACTGGCGTCACACTGAGGCATGCGGTCGATCTGCCCTTTGACCCCTCGTCCCCCCCTCCTCTCCCTCACCTGGATGTTGAGCTCGAAGGCGGTGACGGCCTCCTGCAGCACCGCCTCCCTCTCCTCCGCCGTGAGCTCGATGGCGTTCATCCGGGCCCTGTACAGCTGCTTGAAGCGGTTGGGGCTGGTGACGCCGGGGAAGGAGAAGAACGACAGCCCCTCTCTGCCGCTCAGCCCGAGAGACTTCTGGGTGATCTTCCCCAGCACTTGACCCCCCGAAAGGTCGCCGAGGTAGCGCGTGTAGGCGTGGGCCACCAGCAGCTCCGGGCTCTCCCTCCCGATCTGTTTAAAAATAACAACGACACCTTTGTGTCCCGGCAGGCTCCCGCTGAATATTCACAGAGCGCTCTCTCTCTCTCTCTGTCTCTCTCTCTCTCTCCATCTCCACTCACCTCTCGCAGCCTCTGTCCATATCTGTGCGTGGCGGCGGGAACGACCACCCGCTCTCTCCAGCCGGGGCCGAAGAAGTGCCCCAGGTCGCGCTCGAGCGTTTCCAGGCGGGCGAGTTCCTGAGGGAAGTATATCGGGGCGACAGCCGGGTGGGAAGAGTTTCTGTCCAGCTCCTCTTCGAGCGCTTTGTAGACCTCGTAGAGGGAACACAGCAGGACCTGAGACCGGAAACCACGGAGGGGGAGGAAAGGATCCACTTATCAGGACAATGTGAACATAAAGGAAGTGACAGCTGATTGTGTGGAGAGCTCGTACCTTGTACTGAGGCAGGGTGATGAGGCCCTTCTGGTAGCTCAGCATCAGCTGGGTGTTTTCTGCCCTGACGTGACAGTCCTTAGTGGCTGCTTTGACCTGCTCTGATAGGTCACTGATGGCAGGACACACACACACACACACACACACACACACACACACACACACACACACACACACACACACACACACACAATGTTTTAGTATTTTACGTTAGAATCACACAGTTTAAATTATCTTTAGAATAAACTCCTACCTGCCAATGTCCCCCGTTTCATTTGTCCGAGCACTCTTCATGGTCTCCATCTGAGCAGACAGGTGATCTGGTTTAGTCAGTAATGTAGAAACACGCCGGTCATGAACTGAAGTCTTCTCTCCTTTAGCCCGGTTGCTCCTCTCGTCAGCTCCGCCGGAGGTAAAAGGTCCAGCGTGTCTTCGCAGCCCTTTTATAAACAGCCGTGGTGTGCTTGCAGCAGCCCAGTTGAAATGGGGAAGCGGGACTGCTGACTCAGCATAACACACACACTCACAGACACACTGCTGAGACTGAAGCGTGACAAAGCAAGTGTGTGAACGTTGTGGGGAAATCCCATTACGTGACATGGCAGAAAGCAAAAGTGTGGCATTGAAGTTGCTCCCTGTGACACAGCAGTCACAGGGTCATGCACTGATAGAGCGTGTGAGCGGTGAAAAGGTGACTTCATCGTATCAATAGGGAGGTTATGAGTTTCTGGGTCTTCATCGTGTGAGGGCTTGGCACTGTGCAGACGGTGGTCTTGCCTGCTGTTGTTAAATCTAACCTATGAGGATAGTTTGGATGCCTTCTTGAATGAAACCACCGCTATGGGCTGTTTTCTAACCACCTTCATGCCTTTTGATGTAAGAACTACAGCTAACTCTGACATGCAGGGACTGAGGTGGAAATGAAGAGTCTCCTCGTGAGAATCAACAGTACTTTGAGCAAGTAAGTCTTTTAACAATTGAATTCAGATAACATATAAAAGAATAAAACAAGGTTACATGTCAATCGCACATGAGCTGTAATGCAGACAGGAGTCGCAGTACATTCATCTGGATGGTCCAGAACGCTCTTCCTCCTCCAGTGAAGAGACAGAAGATTCTGGCATCTTACTCTGTGAATAGTCAACTTACATCCTCTAGAGAAAGCCCCCCTTCTCTGTCATCTGTCATTGATGGACCAAGGAATAGAGACACACACATGGAACAGTTTGCCTTGAAAGGAGCACAGGTCATGTGAAAGTAAACGTCTTGTCTCTTCATTCCTCTCGGACTATTGACCCCAACTGGACACTGATATCCATTTTACATCTGGCACATATCAGTTTCTAAGCTATATATTTTCCTTAAGAATACACATGTGACTTCTTTTTCTCCAACAGTGACCATATCACCGGCACCCATAACCAGAGGCCACCTTTACCAATCTTCACGGCTGCTGCTGTTCTGAGCGTTTGGGTCTTTAGACCCATCTGGATGAATTTAAATGTAATTGATAAACTTCTTCCTGACGTATGACATGATCTCACAGCTACGCCCACATTCCTCTCTCACCAGCTCCAGGAGGCCCAGATCTACGACAGGCTGAGGCAGTAGCTATGGAGGAATAGCTGGCAGCACCACTGCTGGAGAACACTTCCCAACCAATGTACCCAAATCCTTAGTCACCAGCAGAAGCTCTGTGTTGGAGTTTTATCACGTTCCCAGCATGGCTCATTGGCACTTTTCGTTGGATGGTCGTTATGTCCTTGTAAACTGACTCAATATGTCATCATTATTTGTATTTTTCTCAACTCCAATGGAGTTTCCCCCATTTCTACCTGCAATGCCAGAACAGATGTTCCACTACACATCCTTAAATCGTGCACTTGTACCACATTAAATAAGCTAATAGGGAAAAATAATTAAAATACATGTTGTGTATTAGTGTAAAACTACATTTTTTTAAATTATAAAATAGCTTTTTAACCCGCCACCCACAAGTACCTGCCAATGACCGTGATGCTATTGTCAAGTCTTAACTTCATAACTGTGCCACTCCCATCATTTAAACATACCAGTCCCAATGAGTCCACCACATCCTCTATCACTCCATTCCTGTCAGCCCCCCCACCCAGAAAGCACTATGCACATTAAAATCATTATTAACATGACCACCAAGCCTGTAAACATGTTTCTTTATTTAACTGTTCCCATTTTTTAAGCTCCTCCTGCACAGCCATCCCAGTTATGCCATGAATATTTAGATATCTTGCTACACTCTGTTATTACAATCTTCTCAGATCTCCCTTTTGCGTGGCATGTGCACTTAACTACTTCTGCCATGAAATACACAAAGTCTCCTTATCTACTGTCAATAATAGCAATCTTTGCTGCTTCTGCATATGATATGTTCATTTCCACTCGCTGCTGCACTATCACTGCCTCCTTTCTCACCTCACACCCTCAAAGGCCACACCATGTGCACCTCCGCAATTTGCACACTTGAGCTCTGTCTCACTCTCACATTTCCCATACTCATGTTCCCCTTTGCATGCTGCAGCAATGTGTCCTTATTTTTGGCATTTGAAGCACATTAAAAGTGGTGGGACTGTCCCACTTAATTATTTTTTTATTTTCCTAATATCATATCTGTCCTTCAATCTCAAAACTATTGTGAACCCCTCCTTCTCAACAATCTTCCTCCTCATCACCCTGCCTGCAATTAACAAGCTCTGGTTTGCACCATAAGTGCAGTTGAAACCATTCACTTCTTTTCACATGTTAAGTTACAAAAGCTGTACTCCAAACCTTCGCGTCAGATAGAAACACCTTTAAATACTCCTAACATATGGTACACCTTGCAAACATGCATAACAAATCCGAATCAACCTACATACACAGTTTTAGATAATCGACCTCTGACCTCTTTGCTTGGAACAACCCCATGTTGCCACAGCTGACACTATTCTGTGTACCAAAGAGGGAATGGCTCGCTGCCTCCTTCTTCACACCCTGAAACACATCATGCCTCTGGCAAGTAACACAAAATATGACTCTCCGTATTTAATAGCAATAGATTAAGGCCTTAACGATAAAGGTCCCCTGCGTGTGTTTTGTGTGGTGCAGCAGGGCTCTCGGCCTCAGCCCAATTTTGCGCTATCAAATTCTCTAAAGGGTTCATTTGAACTGGCAAAGTTACAGATAACTTGTACTCAATGAATGAATGTTTCTAAACTCATATTGTGGGTACAGGGCATGTCGTGACAATTTGTTCTGGTTAAATCTTGACTCCATGGTTGCTCTGTGATCTTGATCACAGAGCGCGCAATGCATGCCGGTTAGAATTGTGTCGGCTTGCTCCCGGCTTGCTCTGACGTCATGCACACGTGGTCAACGATACTCTCACGAGCGCAAGGCGGCCGTCGATTTCAGAGGCAGGCGCTGCAGCAGCTCTCCACCGGCCCGGCTGGCCCAGTGCATGATGGGAAACGCCTGGCTCCCGCCACATCAGAGAGCTGATTGGCTTTTAGATCCGACAGCGTGTTGTAGAAAATCCTTTTTTTTTAAGTGTAGTTGTAATACTTAACGCTGGATTGTTGACTATCTGTCTCAGGTTTAATCTAAAAACAAATTTTGTGTGGTTTATAATACAAAATCGTATTTGTATAACTGCACATCAAAACCAGTAATATATTTCACAGGCAGACATAAAAACAACAAAGTACGCAGCGACACACACTTTTACATGAATATATATATTTATAATCACATGAATAAATTCAAACATGAACTGAAAACTACAAGTAGACTACATATCGGAACGAACAAGAAGTATTTTATTCCATAACTTCCTGTTAATACTTTGAAGGCAGCTGAAAACTGTCTGCACTGCCACTGTTAATGAAAAGGTGAAATTGATCTCACCGTAACAATATATTTGTTTCACTTGCTGTATCATTTCATTCTGATCACATCTATACCTGTTTCTAAAAGAAGAATTGTAAGGAGACAAGATGGGGAATGACACAAAAATAGTGATGGTTTTAAATATATGTAATGTCCACTTTATGATAAGCACAGTTTTTAAGGGGATAAAAAATAAACAAACAGTGCACGTCAGAGGACTTTTAAATGTACGTTTTCGAAGACCGCAGCGTCATTTTTACTTCCACAAAGGATCTAAATACTTAAACCCGTACTTGCTAATGCACTTAGACACACCATGACTAGAGACAATCATTTGCATGTAACACAAAGTCAACATTCCACCTGCCCCCTGGTAATTTTCAATTTGCCTTTTGTAAACATCCTTGAGGATATGCTGACGCAGTGGACCACTAACTAACACACACCTGCTGCAAACTTCAGAAACCCAGAAGCTGCTGAACAGAAGGACGTGTGCTTTCCTCGTGCTCACCCAACGAACGTCTCCCTGAAGGTGAGTGTGAAGTCTTTATCAACAGCAAAGGAGCAATATACCACAAATATCATTTGTGGAAGTCATTAATACAAAAAAAAAAGTGAAATATGGAATGAGAAAATGTTAAATTCATCAAATCTGAAATAGGTTGAACTGCAAGTAAAACATGAAATGGATATGAATCATGAAACCTGCAATAATGGTGTCATTCAAACACATGGCAACCATTTTGTTAATATGCAAAATGAATATTGAATAATGAATATGATTGTCAAGATTGTATGTTAAATATTATATCCTTATTTTGAACAAAGAGGAAGAGGGAAATGTTACACAATGACAGGCTTCTGAATATGGAGTGAGTATTGTGTCCATAAAAAACATCAGAGAAATAAAGCTCTTCACGTTGAGCTGGTCTTCTTGTCACTGTTTGGTCTTCAGAGTCTTTAACGTCCTCGGACTCGCACAAAAGCCCCTTAAACCCCTTAAAATCTAATTTTGAGGATTTCTAGATGTTTAACCTTCATCGGCTTTTACTGTCGAGGAGCAGATGGAGCTACAATCTTTTAAATATTCTTATGTAGCAATTGTATTCATTTGTTTCGAGTGAAAAGATGAATAACACATTAGGTTCGACGTAAAAGGGGCGCATGATCATATACAATGCCTACGTTTTTCATGGCGTAATTTCACTAATTTCACTAAGTCATCCACCAAAAAAAAAGTGACCCAGCATGCTTACTTGAACGATGAAGGGTTAAAGAGGGGACTTGTTCTACTCGGCTCTGTTCTACGATGTTCTCCAGCGCCGCCCCTCGAGCGAGCGGCCCTCCTTTTGGGATGTTTGTTGTCCAGAAAGGTGAAAGCGGCTCGTGGACTTTTCAGGGTAGGGAGGGGAGAGAGGGCCGCCGCGCGCACGCGCGCAGTAAAATGCAAACTAGTGACCATCATGTAGCCGTCTCGACAGGTACGATAGATGCGCGCGAGGAACCGCCGGAAATAACTGCAACAAGGTAACGTGACGTGCTTGTGTGGGATAACTTCAGCCGACATCGCGTCTCCTTCCAGCGGACGAAGGCGCCCGCCTCGTCCGCTGGAAGGAGACGTACCGTCGGCCTCAGAGTTGGTGGAGTGCCGGGTGCGGGGCTCGTTACCGGAGACCCCGGTCCTGTTTGACGCTGTGAACTCCTGCAGCGAGCGGAGGAGCCGCTAGTTGTAGCTCCTCCAGTTCTCCTCGTAGGAAATGGTCCAGTGCTTAAAAGACGAGGCGAGGAGCAGTGCTGCTGCTAGCCATGTTGGTGCCCGAAGTGCACCTCCTTCCTGGTGCCCCCCGCGGGGGGGGGGGGGGGGGGGGGCAACAAGTGTGTCTCTGCCAGTTTAAATGTTCTTTAACACCAAACCAGCACAGTCTTTTTTTCAGTAAACGCATACATTAAATTAAATAATATGTACAAACCAGAATAGTCAATCTTCTTAAATAAAACAAAGATTTAGAGGACGCAAAGTCGGCTAAACGGCTAAAATACACTTTCAAGTAAAGTGCAAAATCCTCTTTGACCAATTTATCAAAATGAAACTGACTTAATTTTTGAGAGCCATAATGCTATTCTGTATGGATCAAGCATTTCCACCAGTTTTTGGAGGCTCTATAGAGGCACACGTCTGCATTTGTTTGCTGCTAAATCTCTAATTGGGTCATCAGATGAGCTTCTGAGCCACTTCAGCATTGATGCTGGTGACAGCAAGACCACGTAGTTGTTCCTGCCCCATTGTTGAACGCAGGTATTGTTCAATGAGCTTTAGTTTTGAACTACAGCCGCTCAGCAGAGGCGACTGTAGCCGGGAGAGTCGAGGCTCCAGAGCACAGATTACACTAAATGTTATATTTTTCTCTTTTCACGGATACAAATGAAAATGGCTGTGATTGAAATGCGGGACTGAAGCTGTCCGGTGGCGTATATTTGCCGTTTATTTACCAATGGAAAAAAAAAAACATGACTGAAAGGTTTTGAAAAAAAAAAAAAAATCTTAAAATAAAGTACTCATTTTACAAATTTCAATGTAACTTTGTCTTTGCCTTGTAGCTTTTAAATATAGTTAATGCCAGGACATATTATTCTCTTATAAAATGTGTGTAAGGTACTACATCTGTTACTGAACCTCTTGTTTTAGCTCTGTAGTCTCCGTTGACATTACTGTTGGACAGTGAATGAATGTGTTAAAAATGTGATATTGGCTCTTAGATTCTTGTGTTGTGCTTTATCTCATAGCGAAGCTTCACATCAAGCTTTTCATATTGTCTGAACACATGAGACATACAACTTTGGAACTGCCTTTTAAGAAGAATGAACATTTTATACTCTGGTTAAATACTCTGGCTGAAGACTCTGATCTCGCTGTCCACGTTTCTCTTTTTCGAGAACACTTTACCGACTATGCTTTACCGACTATGCTTTACCGACTATGCCGCCTGTCGTCTGTCTCATGCAAGCTTATCCAGTATCATCACTTGATGTGATTTACATGCCTGTGATTGGTCAGTGTTTCCTGGTCCGCTGGACGAGTGCCGAAAAGGCTGGAAAAGATGCGCCGGTTTAAATATTAGCACTCTGATAGTTGAGAATTATTAAAAGTTGACAATCAGTCATAGGTCCAGGATCCGGATTCAATGGCGTCTGGGTTCGGACCGCGGTTCGTCAGCGAGTGACCCGTGCAATAGACAGTTTAATAAAATGATGGAAAAAAATGTCTGTGGCTACAACCACGTTAATTCATCTATTTCCTGACTTATGCTGTCCTCTCACACTTCTACCACATTGCTTCCAACAGGCTATGGATCTAAAGCTCCCTTGGTTGGTCCTTTTCATCCTGATTGGCTGCATCGAATGCTCTCCCGACGACAACCATCACCCCAGCGGCCCCCGCCGCTATGAGTACTGTGTGCTCGGCGCTGGGCCCTCTGGGCTGCAGATGGGATATTTCCTCTCCAAGGCTAAACGGGACTACGTCATCCTGGAGAGGAACTCGAGGCCGGGCAGCTTCTTCAACAAGTAGGGCGCTCCGTGAGGCCACGTTGTACAGTCTGACCCGCCTCGATCACCTTTTCACGGTGCCTTTCTCCGCTGTGTCTTCAAGGTATCCCCGGCACAGGAAGCTCATCAGTATCAACAAGATCTACACGGGAAGCCAGAACCGAGAGTTCAACATGCGCCACGACTGGAACTCGCTGCTGAGCGACAGAGCCGACCTCCTGTTTAAGCAGGTGAGCCGGGATTTCTTCCCGCACGCCGACACCCTCCCTGTCTATCTGTCCATGTTCGAGAAGGAGCTCGGGCTGAAAGTCCGGTACGGCGTGGACATCGGGAGGATCAGGGCAATGTTGTCACCTAGTGGGAGGAGCTACGTCCTGACCGATCAGCACGAGTCTGACTACAATTGCAGGTAGTTTGCCGCGCTGCACCTGAGGTGACGGGCTAACTGTTGTTTGAATCTGGGGAGTGCTTCAGTTCCTCTGTCCTCTCTCTTCCCTCCCCAGCGTCCTCCTGGTGGCCACGGGTCTGTGGGATCCTCAGAAGGTTGAGTTCGTCGGTTCCGAGTTCGTCGAGGGCTACGACTCCATCTCCACCGACCCCGAGGACTACAAGGACCAGACCGTGCTTATTCTGGGCAAGGGGAACTCAGCTTTTGAAACCGCCCAAAATATCTTGGGAAGGACGAAATTGGTGCACATGTACAGTGCCAGCCCCATTCGACTGGCCTGGCAAACGCATTATGTCGGAGATGTCAGGTAGCGTTAAAGATTTAGTTATTTCTGTTGGCGTCACTCTCCTAAATTATAAAATATATATATATATATATATATATATATATATATTTATATATATATTTATATATTTTATATATATATATTATATATATATATATATATATATTTTATATATATATATTTTATATATATATATTATATATATATATATTACATATATATATATATATATATATATATTTATATATATATATATATATTATATATATATATATATATATATTATATATATTATATATATATATATATATATATTTATATTTATATATATTTATATATATATATATATTTATATTTATATATATATATATATGTTTTAAAGGTTTTAATTTGGTACCAATAGTCTGTTTAGCATTTTTTTTTAAATATATATATATATATATATATATATATATATATATATATATATATATATATATATATATATATATATATATATATATATATATATATATATATATATATATATATATATTTCAGTGGCTCAGTGAACCTGGGAGCTATGTTGTCCGGGGCGTCAGCCCCTGGTAGGGTCTCCCAAGGCAAACAGGTTTCGGGGGAGAGCCCAGACTAAGAGCGGTTCAAAAAACCCTGATGGAAAGCAGCACTAACAGCTTAGTCACCTCGCCCGGACAAGGGAAACCGGGGCACCCTCCTGGAGCCAGACCTGGGAGGCGAGCTCGTCGGCGAGCGTCTGGTGGCCGGGCTTTCGCCCATGGGGCCCGGTCGGGCTTAGCCCGAAAGAACAACATGGTGCCGCAGCCACTCCGTGGACCCACCACCCGCGGAGAGGATCATCGGGGTCGGGTGCAATGCAGACCGGGCGGCAGACCAGGCAGAAGACCTGGGCGAGCCGCTCGCCGGCAGCATGGACTAGCTCTAGGGACGTGGAACGTCACCTCGCTAGCGGGGAAAGAGCCGGAGCTGGTGCAGGAGGTGGAACGGTACCAGCTAGATATAGTTGGGGTCACCTCCACGCACAGCAAGGGCTCTGGAACCAAGCTCCTGGAGAAGGGTTGGACTTTGTCCTTTTCTGGAGTTGCCCAGGGTGAGAGGCGCCGGGCGGGTGTGGGGATACTCACGAGTCCCCGGCTGAGCGCCGCTATGTTGGAGTTTTTTCCGGTGAACGAGAGGGTCGCCTCCCTGCGCCTTCGGGTTGCGGCGAGTAAGGCTCTGACTGTTGTTTGTGCTTATGCACCGAACAGCAGCTCGGAGTATCCGGCCTTCTTGGAGTCGGTTGGAGGGGTCCTGGAGAGGGCGCCTCCTGCCGACTCTATAGTTCTCCTGGGAGACTTCAACGGTCACGTGGGTAATGACAGTGAAACTTGGCGGGGGGTGATTGGGAGGAACGGCTTGCCCGATCTGAACCCGAACGGTGTTCTGTTGTTGGACTTCTGTGCTAGCCACGGTTTGGCCATCACAAACACCATGTTTGAGCATAAGGTGGTTCATAAGTGTACTTGGTACCAGAACACCTTAGGCCAAAGATCAATGATCGACTTTGTAATCGTATCATCTGACCTGCGGCCGTATGTCTTGGACACTCGGGTAAAGAGAGGAGCAGAGCTGTCAACTGATCACCACCTGGTGGTGAGTTGGATCAGATGGCGAGGGAGGCGGCTGGAAAGACCTGGCAAGCCCAAACGTGTTGTGAGGGTGAACTGGGAACGTCTAGCTGAGGATCCTGTCCGGAAGGTCTTCAACTCCCACCTCCGGAAGAACTTTTCACGCATCCTGAGGGAGGTTGGGGACATGGAATCCGAGTGGACCTTGTTCAAAGCCTCTATTGTGGAAGCTGCTGTCAAGAGTTGTGGTCGGAAGGTCGTCGGTGCCTGTCGCGGCGGTAACCCGAGAACCCGGTGGTGGACACCGGGGGTGAGGGAAGCCGTCAAGTTGAAGAAGGAGGCCTTTCGGGCCTGGTTGGCCCAGGGGTCTCCTGAAGCAGCTGATGGGTACCGGCAGGCCAAGAGGGCTGCAGCTGCGGCGGTAGCGGATGCTAAAACTCGGTCATGGGAAGAGTTCGGGGAGGCCATGGAGAAGGACTTTCGGTTGGCCTCAAAGAGGTTCTGGCAAACCATCCGGCGGATCAGAAAGGGAAAGCAGGGCCTACCCCAGGCTGTTCTCAGCGGGGGAGGGGAACTGCTGACTCGGACTGGGGACATCGTCGGACGGTGGAAAGAGCACTTTGAGGAACTCCTAAACCCGGCCAACATGTCCCCTGGGGAGGGGGCAGTGCCTGAAGACCTTGGGGTGGGTGCACCCATATCCCTGGCAGAGGTCACTAAGGTAGTTAAAGAGCTTCTTGGTGGCAAGGCGCCGGGGGTGGATGAAATCCGCCCTGAGATGCTGAAAGCGCTGGACATTGCTGGGCTGTCTTGGCTGACACGCCTTTTCAGTGTCGCATGGGGGTCGGGAACAGTGCCCATGGACTGGCAGACCGGGGTGGTGGTTCCCATTTTCAAGAAGGGGGACCGGAGAGTGTGCTCGAACTATCGTGGTATCACACTACTCAGCCTCCCGGGAAAAGCTTATGCCAGGGTGCTGGAAAGGAGACTCCGACCGCTTGTCGAACCTCGGATTCAAGAGGAGCAGTGCGGATTCCGTCCCGGTCGTGGAACAGTGGACCAGCTCTTTACCCTTGCGGGACTACTGGAGGGGTCTTGGGAGTTTGCCCAACCAGTCTACATGTGCTTTGTGGACTTGGAGAAGGCTTTCGACCGGGTCCCTCGGGGGGTTCTGTGGGGGGTGCTGCAGGAGTACGGGGTGCCGGATCCGTTGGCACGGGCTATTCGGTCTCTATACGCCTGCAGTAGGAGTTGTGTCCGTATCCTCGGTATTAAGTCAGACACGTTCCCGGTGGGTGTTGGCCTCCGCCAGGGCTGCCCTTTATCACCGGTCCTGTTTGTGACCTTCATGGACAGGATTTCTAGGCGCAGCCAGGGGGCGGAGGAAATCCGGTTCGGGGGCCTCGGGATCGCCTCTCTGCTGTTTGCAGATGATGTGGGCCTATTTGCTTCCTCGGAACGTGACCTCCAGCATTCGCTGGGGCGTTTTGCAGCCGAGTGTGAAGCGGCAGGGATGAGGGTTAGCGCCTCCAAATCCGAGGCCATGGTTCTCTGCCGGAAACCGGTGGATTGCTCCCTTCAGGTGGGGACAACATGCCTGCCCCAAGCGAAGGAGTTCAAGTACCTCGGGGTATTGTTCACGAGTGAGGGTAAGGTGGAGCGAGAGATCGACAGGCGGATCGGTGCGGCTGCAGCAGTAAAACAGGCGCTGTACCGGTCCGTCTTGGTGAAGAGGGAGCTAAGTCGGAAGGCGAAGCTCTCTATTTACTGGTCGGTCTACGTTCCAACCCTCACCTATGGTCACGAACTCTGGGTCGTGACCGAAAGAACGAGGTCGCGGATACAAGCGGCCGAAATGAGCTTCCTCCGTAGGGTGGCCGGGCTCAGCCTTAGAGATAGGGTAAGGAGCTCGGACATCAGGGGGGAGCTTGGAGTCGAGCCGCTGCTCCTTCGTATCGAAAGGAGTCAGCTGAGGTGGTTCGGGCATCTAATTCGGATGCCTCCTGGACGCCTCCCATTAGAGGTTTTCCAGGCACGTCCAACTGGGAAGAGGCCCCGGGGAAGACCCAGGACACGCTGGAGGGATTATATCTCCCGGCTGGCCTGGGAACGTCTCGGGGTCCCCCAGAACGAGCTGGAAAATGTTGCGGGTGAGAGGGAAGCCTGGGTCGGTCTGCTGGGTGTGCTGCCACCGCGACCCGACCCCGGATAAGCGGCGGAAAATGGATGGATGGATGGATGGATATATATATATATATATATATATATATATATATATATATATATATATATATATATATATATATATATATATATATATATATATATATATATATGAGTCCAGATCACGGGCGGACACTGAGGAAAAAAGTGTCCCGGGAGTTGCTTTCACAGACCGAGACCACTCCGCCATACAGCACCACCACGAGCTCACGGAGCGCGCGGAGAAATTAATGCATTAACTTGCCCTAATGCTGCATCCGCACCGAACGCGGCGTGAATATTCACGTCGCATCTACCGTGTCAGTTCACGCGCTTGACAATAAAAGGCTGGTCACACTAAATGCGGCGCGCTTATATTCGCGCCGCGTTTGGTGTGAACACAAATAACTGTGATATACAAATAACTAAAAGGTGCCTAATATTTCTATACTAAAATAATATCTGCATTATAATTATTATATGCAGATTTTTGTTGTTGCAGATTTTTTGCCCCCCCTCCCTCCCTCCCTCCCTCCCTCCCTCCCTCCAGGGCCTGGTGCCCTACGCACAGCGCGTAGTGCGCCTTATGGGAGCGGCACCCTATATGTGTTCTACACTGATGCTTTTTTTAATGTCAACTTCCCAAACTCGTCTGCATTGGAGCAGCACTTTTCCTGTAATGTGACCTATTGTTTTTTCAGAGCTGTGAATAACGAGGTTATCGACACGTATCAACTGAAGTCCCTAGATGGGTTGTTGGAAGGATCCGTGGAAGCCGTGTCCATCACTAAAGTAAAGGATCAAGGCAGGAGACCGGGCTCCAAGAAGAAGGGGGAGCTGTACGTGCAAAGACGCGATCCAAAAGCGATCAACTCTGAATCCCATGCAGAAGACAACTTCTCTCTGCGACTACCTTACGACCGGGTGATCTCATGCATTGGATTCCGATTTAACTTCAGCATATTTGACAGGTACAGACTCGTGTAACGCAGTAGGATTTTTGTGTGGTGTCCAAATCTGATCGTTAAGTAATGGACTGCCCTCTCTTGAATGGAGCTGCTTTAATTTGTCGACTTAAATCTCCCCAGATCTGCCCGCCTGATGAACAGCGACAATGCCAGAGGGAGGTTGCCGAAGCTGACTGCCTGGTATGAAGGGGAGAAAACTCCTGGCTTGTTTGTACTGGGAACCGCCACTCACTCCAGAGACTACCGCTTCTCTGCCGGCAGCTTCATCCACGGTTTCCGATACACAGGTGAAAGTCCTTTCCACTCCGGCCATGACATCTCGGTCGTCTCTGTGGTCCGATTCCAACGGCATGACGTGTCGATACTCGAATGTGGGCCGTGAACACTCGACCGCGTGGGTCGCAATTTAAATGCAGAGGATTTGTACGGTTGTGTGGTATGTAATTAAGGTTATTAAATACACTATGTTTTTTTGCTACAGTGCGATCTATACATCGTGTGCTTGAACGGCGCTATCATAGCAACCCGTGGCAATCGACGAAAATGCCGACAACGCAGCTGCTGTCCCAGATTCTGAAGCGGATCAACGAGGCCTCTGGGCTGTACCAAATGTTTGAGGTGCTTGGGGACGTTATCCTCCTTCGGGGGTAAGCGTGTTATTTTGATATCGCCAGTAGTATTGGACGCCCAAACTTTTCATGAATGTAAAGGAGATCAAATCCTCAGTAAGGCATCTTGACACAATGCATCTGCTTTACACCATTCCTCAGTATCAGGGTTTTATTTTTTAGAGATATTTTGACCTACTTTATCTTAAGTGTAAAATCGGCTGTTTGAATTGCAATAACCGCTTATCTATTCATATTTCACCAACGAAAAGGTCCAGTTCTTGTGCTCGTCCTGTTGCGGTGTCCTCTTATGGTGCTTTCTTCTCTCCGTGATTCAGCTCTCACTTTGAATACTTGGAAGAGTTTCCGATCCAGGCTTTGCCTCAGTTCTCCTCTCTCTCGGGCCACGAGGTCTCCCACCACGGACTGATAGTTGTGGTGTTTCAGTACGGGAAGAAAAAAATTGACTATTTAGGACGGGCCAGGTCGAACACAGACTGGATGAACGCGTGGCATTCAAGCTTTCTGCACCCTGTGTTGTACTACTATGACACACTTCCAACTGGTGAGTAGAAGTGCTGTGTCATTAAACGTTTTGATTTTGTTTTAGTAGCATTACTGCAGTTTCGACAGAACGAGCACTAAATTAAGGTTCAAGTAATAATTTCATATTATTTTTCCCCAGTGGAAGAAATGAAGTTGCGTCCCTCCTCCTGGTCTTTACCAAGGCCCAAGCTAGTCCACGCCATGGTTGAGGACTTCATCACAGACTGGTCGGCTCCCATATCTCATATCCAGCCACTGCGGCGCTTCTTGGACCACTGTCTCCAGACTGATCTCAGGACCTTCTATGCTGGTAAAGCTGTCTGTTTATGCAAATACTATTTTACAATTTGAATTACAAACTACTTTCTTCTTTCCAATATGTTTTTAATACATTGATTTGATCATTACAGATCAGGAGTTTGATTCATTTCTGTTTTTTCTCACGTCTTTCAGATTCCTGCTTCCGCTTGTCTCTCACCCACCGCAAGCCACCGCTGTTTTGTCAACAAGGGTACTTGAAGGGGCAGGGTGTCCCTCGCAGCAGTGAGTGGGCATCGGTCCAGCATCAGGAGATTTCTGCCTCAGCTAAGCTAGATGCATTGGGGGCGGAGCCTGCATACCCAAACTTCCTGGCACAAACTGGAGCCTCCATTTCTTCAGGACAGAAACTTGACTTCTGATTGTTTTGCTCAAGCGTGTTAAACTCAGTTTGGGAGTACCCAAGATTTTTAAATTTTTAAATTTTCTATTATCAAGCCAAATGGTGCCAGGTTTTTTCCAATGAAATTTTTTTAAGGCCCCACAATTAATCATAATAAATGTAAACAAGGAATATTTTTGATTTAAAGTTATCACCACTGTTAAGCTAGCAGTTTGTAGAAGACTTTGATGAAGGTGTGTGATACGTGCAGGCTGCTTACCCATCCAATCATTTCTTTCAGGCCGAATTTCATTTTATTACAGTCCTCCGACAGCAGCCAAAGGTTGCTGAGCATACTCTGGTCGCTAAGCCTATGATGCTGTTGAAGTCTGCCAGACATGCCACCCATATTGTTTCCTTTATAAGATAAAATATCTTGACAAAATACCATCACACAGATTAGTGGTTCCCAACCTTTTAGGGCATGTGACCTCTTTAAATAAGGCAATTGACAACTTCAGTTGTAAATGCGTCTCGACTAAATCAACCAATGAGTTCATGTCCTTTTTTGTTTATTTTGGTATTGTTTTAAGGGTCCAAAGAAGTATCATTAATTAGTAATTCACAACGATTGGAGGAAAATCTGAGTTGCTGCTTGACTGTACATCCTGAAATTTTAATTAACTTTTATCATGTGTGAGCTCTTGGGGAACTCTTGGGAAATTGCTTATTGTTGGAAATGTACCATGTTCCTAATTTTAATTCTAACAAAAGATCCAGACATTATATTCTGCAAATTCAATGTCCTATATGGTATATAGGTGGAGGTTGTGTTTTACATGGTTTTCCTGATGAAACTTATTACATGATATGTATTGCTTCTGTCCATCCTGGGAGATGGATCCTCTGTTTCTATACTGAATGGGGTCTTTTTTCTGTTTTTGGGGAGTTTTTATTAGTCAGATGTGTGGTCTTAGGAGAGGAATGCTGTGTGTCTCGAGATTGTAAAGCTTCGAGGCAAATTTGGGCTTTTGGGTTACAAAAATTAACTGAATTGAATATTAAAGAGGGACTACAAATACATGTTTTGAGTCTTTTATTTCCCTCCTTCTTTTAATGTGCCCGTGCGCGAAGCTACCGTTGGTCCAGATCAGGGACTGTTTGATTGGCTGCCCGGTTGCGTCGATTCTATTGGACGAGAGCTAATGAACAACACGGAATCTGATTGGTCCTCCCTGCTCCGGGTCTGTTGACTGTACAATGGGTGTGCCTGTTACTGCCTATGCGATAATAGAAAACGTGAAATAGGGGACATTTTGGTGCTGTAAAGGAAGGGTGTCTTCTGCTATTAAAACAATTTAAAGTACAGAGGACTGGAAGCCCTGAAAGAGGGAGGTTCTGCGTTTACGTGCCGTGCTATGGCGTCGCTGACGGTGCGGAAGCCACATTCAAAGTTGTCTAGCTTTCTTTCCTTTTTCGCCTTGGCAGCAGTAGTAAGGACCACAGCATAAACACGACATCCACATGTCACTATAAAGTATGGACGGGTGGAGCCCAATCGTTGCAACGGCCTCCGATAACGACCGCTCCAGCTCCGAGGGGGAGTACATGGTGGAGCCCGGACCAGAGGACGCGACCCGGGGGGAGGAGGAGAAGGAGGCGGGCAGAGAGCAGCGGGGCAACGCAAACCCGGAGAGGACCGACCCCGGGGGCACCGCCGCCGTCGGGCTCGGGATGAGCGGCACCGGAGAGGGCAAAGTGGTGGTAGGTCGAGTCGGGCAGAGGGACGAGAAAGAGCTCCGGTACCTGCACCTGTTGTGGGAGCCCGGGCGAGCCGAGCTGGGCGCCGGCGGCGTGGCGAGCAAGATGGGGAAGGTGGCGGGGCGGCGGGCCAGGCGGCACCACAGGGTGGTGCGGACCCTCGGCCCCCTGGGGAAAGATGTCTACGGTAAGGGGCGGCAACCACGTTTGTTTAGCTTAAAGCTAAGTGTGTGTGTGTGTGTGTGTGTGTGTGTGTGTGTGTGTGTGTGTGTGTGTGTGTGTGTGTGTGCGCGCGCGCGTGTGGTAGGCAGTGTGGCAACATGTCACTAACAGTGATAGTTATATCAGTGTAATATCAGAATCAGCTTTAGTGTGTGTGTGTGTGTGTGTGTGCTTGTGAGTGTACACATACATGGTATTTGACTCCAGTTACACTTTGCACTCGCTGTAAATCCAGTACATACGTATGATATACAAATAAACGAGAAATATCAAGTAAAACGCTGAAACTAAGCATCGACATTAACATTTAACTAATATGTACTGTGTGTTGTGTGTGTGTGTGTATATATATGTATATATATATATATATATATATATATATATATATATATATATATATATATATATATATATATATATATATGCATGGACAATGAATTTTGGATTTTTTGTGATAATTAAAGTAGTCAGATGGATGTGTCGGATTAATTGTTCATCAGAGTGAATGTGAGTGGAAAGAAGCTGTTCCTGTGTTAGGTGGTTTTGGCATGCAGTGAATACCAGGAGATGATATTAAGATACAGTACATCATGTTATGATGGCCAAAATCCCAGGTAAATAACATGCTCGGTGTTGATGAACAGTACATGTACAGATCAAGTGCCCCACCCCTCCCTTGACGCTGAAAAGCCAGTGAATGGAGCTTCTGTTCGTTGCTCGGATGTCATGCGATTCACTCATAAAGCAGTATTTACATACTTGTCATTTTGAATGTTTTCTCTCTTCAGCTGCCAAAAGACTGAGGGAAGCAGCGAACAGCAACGACATCGACACAGGTACTAACAGTGAGGGGGATGCAGTCAAATGCCTCGCAAGTGGTGTAAGGTGAAGGTGATTACAGTTGTGTGTTTTTTTTCTTCTTTCAGTTCGAAAGCTCCTTCAAGATGACACAGACCCGTGTGCAGCAGATGACAAGGGAAGGACGGCCCTCCATTTCTCTTCTTGCAACGGCAATGAGAGCATTGGTAGGTTGGGAATTAACTTAATGTACAATGCAAACTGTTGTTTAACATGCTGCAGTTAATTATTATTCCTGTTTCTTGTACACTGAATTTTATTTTCAGCGGCAAGTAAGTAAACGTACTTCTTTTTCCCCAATTTCTTTTTTATGTCTGTAGTGCAACTGTTGCTGAGCCACGGTGCTGACCCCAACCAGCGAGACAGCCTGGGAAACACCCCCCTCCATCTGGGTAAGAGAACAATCCCCACGACCCTGTAAAACCTGAAGCCCTGTGGTCAGTAGATCATGACAAGACGGTGGTTTAACTCTGACTCACAACTGTGCAGCTGCTGGAGGCCCACACCTGCTAATGTGAAGATGTACTGCAGAATGACACAAAAACTCAACCGTTTTAGGGACTTTTTAGGCATGCAACAAGTGTTTTCGAACACTTTTATATGTTTTTTTTCACCTGTGTTTCTGCAGCAGCCTGTACCAACCACGTGCCTGTAATCACCACATTGCTGAGAGGAGGTGAGCCCTCTTTGTGTACATGTTGCTCATATTCACATTGTAAGAGAGCTCTTTGTTGTAAGTTAGCTGAAAATACGTGCCGCAGAATCAACTTAATTGATTTGATCTATATTCAAGATGTTTGTTGCCCTGAAGAAGCATATTTATTTCTACACAGTATAAATACATGCACGTGTAACTAAGAGATATGTGCTCTTATTGTCTCTGTCAAGGAGCCCGTGTGGATGCCCTGGACCGAGCAGGCAGGACACCCCTGCATCTCGCACGCTCCAAGCTCAATATTCTGCAGGAGGGAGATTCACGCAGCTTAGAAACCCTGCGAGGGGAAGTCACACAGGTAGACAACGCGTTCACTTGTCTGGCCTTAGGTCAACTGGTTGCTTAATTTTTAGGTCAATCAAATGGTAAAGATTTTTACGTTTTGACTTTCTCTTGTAGATCATTCAAATGCTGAGGGAATACCTGAACTTAATGGGCCAGAGTGAAGCTAAAGAGAGGCTGGAGCACATTTCGACACAACTGCAGCACACGCGCACCAAAGAGCAGGTGAGACCAACATACTTATTTAATAAATCACATTAGCATGCTTAAAAACAACTTGTGTTACACCACACACCTTGTGTTTATTATTTATTTGTACATTTTAATGTATTTATTATTCTTTATGGATTTACCTAAATTTCACTCAAACTCTTACATGTATGTATTTTTCCTTTATTTTTTTAATATAGGTGGATGAGGTGACTGATTTATTGGCCAGTTTTACATCACTCAGTCTGCAGAAACAGAATTTGGGGGATAGGTAAAAGAAGAAGTGTCTCGAGACCTGAAGCCTCTGCGGCACGAGCCTCGACCAGACAAGCACATCTAAACCATACGGACCGCAGTTCTGGGGGTTTCTGTCCATATTCCATACTAAATATTTATTTACAGCATTATGCTACAAGATAGTGACATTTTAACTCCCTGTCATTTTAAGCAAGATAACACAATCATTATTTTGTAAGCATGTACAGCTCTGATAAGGTTCTGAAATTGTTGTGGGGCTAAGACTATTATGCTGAAAATGCTGTCAGAAATATTCTTATCTGGGTTAAAACGAAAAGATGTTCATATTTTAATGCACAGTAGTGCAGTGGATATTTATTTATAGACAGAAAAGATAATCATATGTTAGCTTTAAAAAAAAAGAAAGAATAAAAGGGACCCCTTTGGGAAATATACATTGAGAACAGGAAACTTGTATAACAAAAGCCAACCCAGAAGTGCAGTGGGATCTTCACTCTCGTGCGTGTGCGTGCGTGTGTGTGAGACGTCTGTGTCTGTGCTGACATGTTCTCTTTTTGCTTGCCTTTATTAGCTAAGTTCTACGATAATTGAAAGACACATTTCTCATGAAACGATTAAACAGTTTTCACTGTTGTATTTTTGGTTCTTTCTTATTGACCGCTTCTTTGTATCTTGTTGCCTTTTTCTCTTGTATTGCATGTTATGTTTGTATGTGAACTGTACTGTAAACAAAATATTTGATATTTGTTGGAAATGGAATATATGTGATACAATAAATCAATATGTTTGGCTATACTTGTCAAATATTTTCTTTTATACAAAACAATAATGGATGTTCTATTTATCTAGGTTTTTCGCTTCTGCAATGTAATACTAGTTTTAATATCAATTCATTCAATTATTGAGCCATTATTTGTCATATTGCATAGTAGGATCATGAGTGTGAAAAAGAGAAGAGGACAGTAGTTATCAGCGCTGAGGCAAGTGCATTGATAAAATAGCTAATTCTTCTCTTCGCTGATTGGCTGCGTAACCGAAGCCCCGCCCCTACGTTGACACGTATTGTTGCTTCGCCGATAATAAGAAAAAATGGCGACCGGACCCGCGTAAATTGGAGATCCATAGAGGTAGTAGCATTTAATAAACACATTATTTCGCATCTTCCTGGCGTGTGTAAACATCACAAGCGATCTCCCCAGAGGAGATTCAGACACGAGCAGAGTTGAACGCATCTTCGCCACATTATTATCTGCACTTGAGGCCGCCGCGGCCTAGCTGTGGGTGGAAGCCTCGGGCTTTCCTCGGTCGCTTTCACCGGCGAGCTGAGGCCACGCTCAGCAAGACCCATTCAGAGTGCTGGAAATGTTAGGAAGCTAAGCACTCAAAGTGAATGAAGAGGGGGTGTGTTTGTGTATCTTTATGAAAGTAGGCGGGAGTTTGTTTAGCTGTCGTTAGTTGAACTATTTTGCAGGTGACAGACCACAGCGTTATTGTAACACAGCGTAACTTGTATTTTCCTTCAATAAGCAGCCATTGGTTGAGCACTTCCACACTTTTGAGTAGCGTTATGTTCAGGTTACCCGCAGCCCCAGCGTTGCTCGGACGGCTCGGTGTGTAAGCCGGAAACCACGTTAGTTGTAGTAACCCAGTGCCTATAAGCGTGTGATTACCTTTGTGGATGTTTAGTATATGTTACGACATGCGAAATATGTAGTCACAAACGGCCAAGTTTGTGATTTTGTGTCGTTAAACTGCTCTGATTTGTTTTTGCCCAGGAATTATTACCGTAACTTTCATTTGATCTGCTTTCCTTGGGGTTCACTTCACAGGTCAGTTTCCTGCCTTGTGTTGTCTCAGTGAAACACTGTGACAGACAGACGTGTTGACAGGAGCCATGGCTTTTGAGGAGATCAAGAATAAAGGGGGACTAGGTAATGTGTGCCTGTACATGCATGAGGCTTCACTTTGTTCCCACTGTACAGACTCAACGAGCGTATGCAAATGTGTTGCTGTCAGAAACACAATGATGCATGAAACCAGTTTGCACAAGGAGCAGAGCACATTTCAAGAGACGTAGACGTGACAAGATCCGTCATAGAAGCTGTGTTACATATTAAAAATACATGTTTTAAGGTAAGGATTATAAGAGTTAGTTAATTTATTGTAGATGCGGGAATGGAAGGAGACAGAGGCCTTGTTGCTGGTCGTAGCCAGAGAGAGAAGAGGAGGTCGTACAAGGATCTCTTAAGAGAGGAAGAGGAGATTGCTGCTCAGGTCCGAAAATCTTCAAAAAAACGACCCAAGGTAGGTTATCTGTCAACACTAATGTGACCACATGGTTTAATATCACAGAAAGCTTTCGAGATGCACCAATAGTTATGGAGCTGCAGCACATTTTAATATTTAGAATGGGTGAATTGAAAAGCCAGTTTCTCTTTCACAAATCAGGATTCAGAACTGTTTGCGCTTGGAGGGGACTCGCACAAAAAGAAGAAGAAACATAGTGATGACTACTATTACAGAGGTGAGAGGTTGAGGTTTAATAACCTTTTAACTTCATACAAAAAATGACTTCAACTGTATTTACTCTTTTTTTCTTTTCCTTTATCGTCCCTGTTTCAGACCACGACGGTTCAGGTCCACCTTCCCACAAGAAAAAGCACAAGTCTGCCGACCGCTCCCCTACTCCCGCGTCCCACGCGTCCTCCCACTCGACAGACACGGCGATGGGCCTCTTGCAGGCCATCACCTCTCCACTGGCCACCGGTTCGGACCCCAGCCCGCACTTACACAAGAAACCCTCCTACCCGCCCTTCTCCTCGCACTCCTCCAAGGACCGCAAGCGCGAGGGCAGCAGTGGCGGCGGAAGCAAAGGGAGCCACTCCTTCGCCCACTCCCGCCCCGTGAGCTCGTCCTCGTCATCCTCAAAGAAGCACTCCTCGTCTTCCTCAAAGTCGTCACTATTCCACGGCGGGGCTCCCAAAGAGGAACCCTTGACGCTACGCGAGGCCGACGGCCTGAAGATGAAGCTCATCATGTCGCCAGAGAAAGAGGAAGGAGAGAGCTTCCCGTTCCCGCCCCACTCGTCCAAAGGAGGCGGAAAGAAGGAGAAAGACAGAGACAGGACGCAGCACTCGAAGGCACCCAAGAAAAAACAGCAGCAGAGTCGAGATCCACTGCCTATAGTGGGGAAAGAGGTGGAGGTGGAAGGTAAGAAAACCCTAAAATATGTCCAGGGTATACAAGTTATGTTATTTTTCTTATAGTCGGGTTGGAATTATGCTTCTCCGACACGTAAGCAAACGCACGCAGGTGTGGTACCGACATGTTTACGTGTTTCTTTCAGACTTGAGTTGATTGGAAGTGTAACGGACATGTTCATAGGAAGCAGGGTCAGGGTTAGGAAACTATCATGTGAAGAAAGAGAGAACTTGATGAGATCTGGGAGATGTGCACGTTGACTCTTCTGCGAACTACAGTTACCCAGAACACCTTTTTCTGTGTAGTTTACAACTAGATTTACGTTCATCTCAGCAAAACTATAGCTTCAGCATTAAACCGTAGACGCTGACACGGATCCATACGGATCTTTTTGTTTGGGGGTTTGTGGTGTGGGTTGGGAGAGAAATAGATAATAAAGATAAAGTGCATGACAGCTTTGAACATTACGACAGAAATATATGATGGCCAAATCGCCTGCTCACTTATGTTTCATCAGGTGTTGCAGAATTGATGAAAATGATCAAAAGCCCGACCAAAATACCACATTAAGACATCAAGACCTCGAGGAGCACCGAAGAGGAAGTCATGCTGTGATTTGGTTTCTAAACTTTTTTGGTCCTAGAATGGAGAATCTATTTCTATAGATATACTTTTGATTTTAACATAACGTAGGCATGTCTGTGAAGGGGAGACTCGTGGGAACCCATCTTTCATTCACATATCTGTGTAGCGTTATTCATCCACCTTCCAGACAAGCTAGCAAGAAGTGATCGGCCGGGATCGCCAGTGATATTGCTGATGCAAATGTTATTAATGCACCCGGATTCCCAATGTACCATACCGCCTCCTGTTTTTTACCCCCATGATAGATGTTGTGTTGTTTATTAATATGCATTTATGTGTTTTTTCTGTTATACAGGTCATTATGGAGGTGGCATGGGAGACGACAGCTCGTCATCTGGGGCTGAGCTGGAGGCAGGTGAACTGGTTATAGACGATACGTACACACACATGTCTAAAAAGAAGAAGAAGAGCAAAAAAAGCAAGAAGAAGAAGGACAAAGAAAAGGACCGAGACAAGGAGAAAAGCGGGAAGGACAAAAAGCACAGCAAAGGATTTGGCGGTGAGTTTTCTATTTGTTGAGCGTGTCACACGCAAAGAGTCACTCCTCTGCTGCGCACACTCGCGATATTTGTCCTCACCGTCGCTTTATCGTTGCATGGCGCTCTTCAGACTCATCGAGGGGCCACAGCCACTCCCATCCCACGGTCACACACAGCGCCGTCGGCCCCATGTACGCCATGGGCACGCCCGTCCCTCCACACCACCATCAGGGTAACGATGCAGTGACGGAGAAGAAGAAGAAGAAAGAGGAGAAGGATCGGGAAAAGCACGAGAAGGAAAAAGATAAGGTAAGCCAGCTAACGGCTTTTTTTGTGGCAGGGGTTCAAACTAACACAAAAATGCGCAAAAACTGTTCAATGCTTCTTTTTCTTTCCCTGCGTTTGTTAATCATCAGTTCATTTCTTTGTCCTCTTTAGCCCAAGAAGAAGAACACAACAGCGTATCAGGTCTTTTGTAAGGAGTACAGAGTCAACATCAATGCGGAACAGCCAGGACTAGGTGGGTGATGTCATGACATACAGTATATGTAATGGCACCGATTGGCATATCGGCCTTTCAGATAAATGCACATTTTAAAACGATATGTTCGTGTGTCTGATCTGCAGTCTTTGGTGAGCTGAGCAAAAGGTTGGCCGAGGTGTGGAAGGCGATGCCGGAGAAAGACAAATTGGTACGTTTTGGTACTTACTTGTAATTGATATCAGAGAATAATTTGGAATATCGCACTAAATTGGGAACCCTCCGTTTGTCCGGCGCAGGTTTGGCGGCAGAAAGCTCAGTACCTGCAGCACAAACAGAACAAAGCCGAGGCCACCACGGTCAAACACAAGAGCGCCAACGAGGGCAAAAGCAAAGGTAGCTTCGGCTTTAACTCCAAAGCTTGATACGTTTCTGTCCTCTCCCTCTCAGCTCTCATACCTGTTGTGTGTGTGTGTGTGTGTGTGTGTGTGTGTGTGTGTGTGTGTGCGTGTGCGTGTGCGTGTGCGTTTGGTCATTCAAAGCTGTCGGAGCAACGACGGGGATGGTGTCACCGAGCAAAGCGTCTGGCGCTTTATCACTGTCCCCGGCACGGGTCCCAGAGGTTGATCCCATTGATGCGGCAGCTCACCTGCAGCTACTGGGAGAGTCCTTGTCCCTGATTGGGCACCGGCTACAGGAAACGGAGGTAAATAACCTCATGCGGGCGTGCACACACCGCATTTCAGAATCAGCTTTGATGGTATTTGCAGTGAACGTGCCTTTTAACCTCTAAACCAGATTAGTAGATTAATAGAAAGCTTTATTTTGAAAGTAGATCAAAGTCTACAGCTGGGAAGACATTCAAACATGTGACATCATATATACAAGTTTCAACATCCTAACCATATGTTTTGTTATATGTGAGTAGAAAATTAGGATCCACAGCTAAACTCATCGAGTTGAATGGTCAGCAAGCGCCGTGTGTTTTAAGACGTGCGCACAGACATGTGAGCAGAGCTACAGAAGTTGCTTAACGTGCTTGACCGGCTGTCTGCTGTGGTTTTTCTCTCTGGAGATTATTAACACCAGTGTGAGCGGGTCACCTGACTGGTTGTTGTTTTTTATTTTGCGCCAGGGGATGGTGGCGGTGTCCGGGAGTCTGTCCGTCCTCCTGGACTCCATCTTGTGTGCGCTGGGACCGCTGACCTGTCTCACCGCGCAGATCCCACAGTTAAACGGATGTCCTCGAAACGTCCTGGTAAAGTATTAGCGTTGGTGAACGACCGCGTGAGTCGCATCACCGCGCATTGCAGCAGCGCGACACACAGGTGTCCGCTCGTGTGCGTCTTCACAGCATCTTCTCCTAACAACGCTCTCTCTCTCTCTCTCTCTCTCTCTCTCTCTCTCTCCGTCAGTCGAATACGTTGGACAACATCGCCTACATCATGCCCGGGCTGTGAGTCAAAGTCATCTGGCGTCAGAAGTCAGCGGATTTGACCGAACCGGGGTGACCCCCTCGGACTTTGGACTTTAATTTAAGCCACTTGCTCGGCATCGGGAAAACTTGGATATTTCTAGCGTCAACGTTTTTAAAAGTGTATTTTTTTAAAAACCTCGTTATCTTAATTTTTTTGTAATTGCTATGTTTTTTAAATGAAACATTTTACTGAACTCGTTGATCTTTCTTGGCATGTCAGCTTAGTTTTATTGTTACTGTACAGTGTGCTGTTGTATAAATGAGTGTGTGTGTGTGTGTGTATTGTAGTGAGTGTATGCTTGCATTTGTTTAGCTGTCGAGTGCCCCATCGACTCGATTTGATTCTTTTTAAACCGAAAGGTCCAGGAACATGTCAGGCATTTGGTCACGATGAACATAATATATATTGACAGCCGCTCCGTTGGTTCTTTTACAAACAGCGCTGTCATGCCTTGCTGTTTTATACATTTGATTTTTTACTGTGCGTTTAGATCTTGACTGCTCTGTAGAGAAGTGATAGGAAAAAAAAAACACCAACACCTTTTATAGGTGCAGCCATGTTTTAATCAGGAGCTGTTCAAACAAGTCTGTCAGACATCTGAAATGGTAACATTAAAAACAGTTTCCAAATCCAGCTTCTGCTTCATCTTCTTTTTAAATTGTTTTTATTCGTCATGAGGCTTCACAGCCACGTTGAGATATTTCAGCAACCTCCTGAATACATTCACACTGAATGTCACGGAGGATGAATCCTACAGGTTGACGTTTAGTTTTGTTCCTTCGTGGTCTTGAGAGCGTTTGGATGGATCACCATTAACGTTGGGCACAGACATCAAGGAATACTTTTCACCATGAATTATGATGTCATCGAGCCCAGCTGTTCTTGAGTTGTCAAATATTAACAAGCTAAACTATTGTAAACATTACTTGTTCATGATGTTCCTCACTACAGCTAACAGCTGCTGGCATGTAGACTTTAGTTCATTAGTTTATTAAATAAATATCAATATGACGCTTGCCTATTTGTATTAAACCATGGAAGTAATAACATATTCAGTCAAAAAGGGGTGGGCCTAACTCTTTATGGTTTGTGGGCTGAAACGCTGATATAAACGCATAGGACCCAGAGCCGGTCCGCGGGCCCCGTGTTGAGCCGCCCTGCTCCACCAGCCACCTCGACAGATGGAGCTGTGCTCTCCTCCGCCGAAAGTCGAGTCGAGGGCAGGAAGGAGGAAGGAGGAAGTGCCACCAGCCCGCAAGTCAACCCGAAACACGGCGGTGAACGGCCGCAGAAATGTCGACACCCGCAGCGCACTCAGGTAGGCGCTCAGCGCGCGCGCGCGTCCGCGTCCGCGTCCGCGCGTCCTCACGAGGAACCGGTTGAGTGGTCACGGTGTTTCAGGTCGAGACGAGACAGTAAAGGGCGCTGCCGCCGCGTGGAAACTATGCGAAACCGGTACCGAGTGAAGCCCGAAGGCACTGACGTCATCGCGTAGAACAGCTGACTCCTAAACAGCTGAACGGAGAGACTTTGTGGAGGAGATGAGAGTTTAAATACTTCTGTTGGCACTTTTGGAAAACTTGTGTCGTCTCTGGACAACATATACACACAGTATACACACACATTGTTAAATATGAACAATGTACAGTGGACAGCGTCATGGTTGTTATTACCAGTAACATGTTTTTCCACTGTGGGCAGCCGAGCTGAGGCTGGTGGTGCTCGGCCGGACCGGGGAGGGAAAGCGGTCTGCCGTCAGCTCCATCCTGGGCCTGGACGACTCTCCACAGGACGCTGACGTCACGCAGGAGTGCAGCAAGCACCGGGGAGAGGCTGCAGGCCGACGGGTAGGCAGCGTCACACCGGGGGGAGGGAGAGGAGAGGAGATGAAGGGGAGGGAGAGGAGAGGAGATGAAGGGGAGGGAGAGAAGAGGAGATGAAGGGGAGGAGAGGGGGGAGAGACTCTCTACTCTGTGATTATAGTGACTCATTAGTTTGAAGCTTTCTGCAGCATCTGCATCTCTGACACGAGCCTCTTCATCCTGAATGATGCCAATTTCTGACATATCATCGTTTCTAATGTTATTAATAAATGTTGATGCATTCTTATGAAAGATCATATCTAGTAAATTACTTAAGGTTTAATGCAGGTTGATTTTGAGAGACCTATATATTTTCTGGTCTTCATAATATAATGCTACATGTTTTTAATATATCATTTAATTTAAATACATCCTGTATATATTGCAGATATGATACCTTCATACAAACTTTTGCAAATGTCCAGTACATGTAAATATTTCCTGTCATGCTTTCCATAAACTCTTCCTCCAGTTCTAAATATGACTCCTCCCTTAATCTACTGTAAATATAATCTCTACAAAGTCCTTCTTGTGCTATGTTTTATTCCAGTGTAATATCAATGTGTAGCATTAATGCGCTTGATTATTTTTTAACTTGATTTCATGTTTTCTTCTCCTCTCTCCAGGTGGCGGTCGTCTCCAGTCCGGCCTGGTTCGGCTCAGGCTGCGACCCCGAGGAAAGGAGACGACTCGTCTCCTCCTTCGTCTCCTTGTCCAGCCCCGGGCCCCACGTCTTCCTGCTGTGCGTCCCCGTGAACCAGCCGGCCGACGGAGCGGCCGACGCGCTGGACGCGCTGACCAAGCTGTTCGGCGCTCCCGCGGTCTCCGCGAACGCCGTCGTGCTCTTCACCCACACCGAGGAACTGGAGGAGGACGAGCAGCTGGAGGGCTACCTCGCCACGTGGCGCAAGGACCTCCTGCAGCTCGTGGAGAGGTGCGGCGGGCGCTACCACACCCTGGAGGCCCGCGGCGGGGAGGCGGAGGAGGGGAAGGCCGTCGAGGCGCTGCTGGAGAAGGTGGAGCGGGTGGCGCGACCCTGCGGCTGTCCTCTGTACCAGCAGGCCGAGGCAAGAGTGCGAGAGAGGCAGGCGGAGATGGTGAGGCGGAGGAGAGGAGGGGACCAGGCGGGAGATGTCACGGAGGAAGAGATGGAGGCGGTCCGGGAGGAGGCGGAGAGGAGCGTCGGGGACCTGGAGGTGGATGTGGAGAGTATTTTCCCGCCCTCAGCTCCTCCCCAGGCTCCCTCTTTCCTCTGGGCCTTGTGGGAGAAGCTGACCGGCTGGACGAGGTGGCTGCCCCGAGTCCTGAGGAGGGAGGCCCTGCTGGGAGCGCTGGTGGGCCTGTTTGTGGGAGGGCCTTACGGAGGCATGATGGGAGCCACGGTGGGGTCGGTGGCCACCGAGGTGGTGAGAAGAAGAACACAGAAAGCGAAGTGAGACGTCGTCTCATGTCAATGGGTCAGGTTGCACCTTAAAGTCACTTCACTGTGTTCAGCACGCCGTCGGGTCACTGAGATATTTGGCGTCAAATTGTATTCACGCTTGACCACTGAGCACTTCTCATTGACAGTATTACCCAATGGCTTTATTAATGATTAACACACCAGGCGTAACAGATCAGTGATGACACATAAACATCTTCCTCTGTATTACTTTGCTTTGTCATGTTCAGTTAGCTCAGTGATTCAGCTCCATGGTTTCTCTCACTCAGTGACTGAAGTTATGAATGTAAAGCATGAATAAAGTTGTGTTCCACGACAGTACTGCAACACGTCTGCAGACACGAGCGTCGTTCATTCTGCAATAACACAGCCGGCCACTTGGGGGCAGCACTATCACGCTGTGTCCATGATGCTGACTTATCACCACGTGTAAAGTCTACACAACAACTTCACAGTGCTGGAAGAAGCACTCTGTTTCACTTCAGTTAAGATTGAAATAAAACACCACCATGTAAAAGATATTGCATTCAAAATGTTGCTTCGGTCAAAGTACAGACATTTTAGCATAACAATATGACTTTAGTACCAATAATACAAATAATTATTATGCAGAGGGAAAGAAAATACATACGATGGATAGATAGATGGATGGATGGATGGATGGATGGATGGATAGATGGATGGATGGATGGATGGATGGATGGATGGATAGATGGATGGATGGATGGATGGATACTTTATTTATCCCCAGGTGGAAATTTGTTTGGAGCAGCAAGTAACATAAAAATATTAAGTATGAAAATAATCAGTATGTACAATACAATGAAATAGCAGAGCTATTTGGGGGCCGGCGATAAGTTTGGCATTTTACAGCTTTTTACACACACACACACACACACACACACACACACACACACACACAGCCTGAGGCGGCTGTTTGTGTTCACTCACATGAAATGAAGACGGATGAAATCAGACTTCGAGCCAACAGCGACGAGGAGGTCGAGGATTGTTTTGTTGTTGTTTTGAAAACGGGCTCCAGCTGCATTTCGTTGTGCTCTCTGTGTTGCATCATGGGAATAAATGATCCTGGAATGATCAACAGTTATGAGAAATTCACAGACATGTTCAAAAAAGCCGAAGTATAGTTACAAGGAAAAAGCGGTTAAAAAGAAACCACAAATTCATAATATGAAATAAAAACTAAAGCACCGGTTATTTTTTAAGTAAAAAAACATATTATGTATCAAAAAGGTTTTACTATGTACTATTAACTATATTAAAAAAATACATGGTCACAGTATATTCTGTCAGTATTTGTTTAATGTACAAAGAAGTCAAAAAGTTACAAAAAGTCATTATATAGTACGTCACAAAAATATAAATTCAATCAAAATTATTGTGAATACAGTATGTTTTAAAAGTAAGTTAAATTGATAGTATATTATTTAGTTAACATAAAAAAGCCATTAATAAAAAAAAGAATAATAATAACGATAAGCATTGTGCTTAGAGAGAGAGAGAGAGAGAGAGAGAGAGAGATTAAGAAGTATCTACACTCTGTAGTACACGTCATGTCACAGTTTCTTAAAACTATGAGATATTTTTATGCAAAACTGACTTTCTTAACATTTTGTTCAACTGTAACCTTTTATGGCAAACGTACGACTTTTTAAAATCACAATTCTACGTCATTCTACGGTATTTTACTACGACTTATTTCAGACGTGTTGCAGACTATATTTTGACTTTCAGGACACAGTTTTGAGGTGTTGACGACGTACTTTGGAGACTTTCTTTGGCAGCGTTTGTCTGTCTGTCTGCTTATTGTCCGAGGTGGAAAACTGTCACATGATTCATACACTTTACACTTCACCATTGTGAAACGCAACATTCAAACAAACAGTCACTTTGCCAACTCTGACTACGTGCAACTCATTGCTGCTTTCTCAAACCAGCAATTTACTTGAGTATAATTTAATGGTATACTATAAAAGACTATGAAATGTTATGGCCACAGTATTCTCTGACTTGTACTGTAAATCAGAGAGATCTGCGCCCGTGTATGCGAGCATTGAATATGAACCAAAAGGATAAAGTTGGCATGAAAATGAAGACAGTGAGCAGAAATAAACCCAAAAATGAATCAGACTGGGGGACCGTGGGGGTCCGTCATTATGAACGAGCTCAAATAGTGATGTCATCCATGTGTGGTGAGGAGAGAACGGACCACCTGGAGAATCAAACACCACCTCAAGAGCCTCAGCATGAACTAAGGCTGAGGAAACTACGCTGAGGCCATCAGTGTGGAGGCAAGCGACACGGAGGAGTGCCCAAATACTGCTGACTCATCTCATGAGCAACGCAGCAGTCCTCACTGCAAAGCCAGGCGGTCTGCTCGTAGACCAGCATGAGGTGTGAGGCGTGTGACATCACCCCGAGGGCCCAGCCTCCCAGCAATGACAATCTGCGGCCCCACGGGGGGAAATAAGAGATCTCAGGATGCGTGGTGAAAGGGACACGCCCGTCTTCTCAAGACCTGCTGGTGCGCTCAGCAGGGGGCCGTGAAGCTCCCGGAGCTGTACACCACCGTCGGGCTCCACACTGACCTGCAGGACCAGAGCCGGGAGGCTCGCCGGTTAAATTACAGCGAACAAGGACCTGCAGGTACACTGACCTTCAACACCCTTTAAGGGGCCATTTTGTCCAATAAATCAAAGAAAATCAACATAAATCAAATGTTCACTGAGCAGCGAGCGCATGTGGGTTACACAAAAAGATGCATTGTCATGCAGGATTGTGTTTTTCTCATCATTTATTTCAACTAAACAAAAAGAAATAAAACAAAAGAACGAAGGAAAGCTGCCTCTCCTGCGCTGGTAAAAACAAACAATAGGCCTGCCCAGGTGCATGCTGGTCCTACCTGCCTACTCCTATGTATTAACCCAGATGCCCACAGCATTACCCACTAAACCCATAAACTATCTAAACACTACAAATAATTAAACTAAACTAAAAACTATCAAAATAATAAACTATCCTAATACATCAAATTTAACCTAAATAAGCAAACAACTAGAATAATTAAACAATACTTGTGGATAAATTAACTTAACATCCAGTTAATAGCCCAAATGACTTCTTCACAGTGTTGCTCGCCTGTTAGCTGCACTTTGCCTCACGCGGCGACATGAACAGAGTCTTTCTGCACCTCGAGGTTCAAGAAGTTATTAATAAGTAATAAAGACTCTGAGTTGACCTTCACTGGAACAATAGGGAGCATTGTTAATATACAAATATACCTTTAACTCAACATACCGGTGTCCTACTGTAGGAGGATATACACATGTAGATTGTTGAGTGGATTATTATGGTCTAAACAAATGATAAATGACCTCATCACTATTAAAATGTCATCCGTCACAACAAGTCCTCTCAGAGAGCGTCATGAGGATGAAAGCACGTCCGTGAAGAGGCAGTATGAGAGGCCTCCACATGGTGGAGACATCCACCTTCACACTGGAGGAGCTCTCCCCGTCCGAGGCGACCTGAGAGATGATTATTTGCTGCTCACGCAGATCAAAGCTGCTGTTTCGTCTCACTGTCTCACCTCCAGTCAATCCTTCTTCTTTGTTCAACCCATCGGATCAAGTCACTGAATGATTTGAGTCTCTCCGACTTAAAAGACGCGTGATGACACTTATCGTCTAAGATATGTTTCGTAAAGAGGCATGAAATACATAAAAGAGAGGCTCCATTTCACGAGAGCGCAGGATTCATGCTGCATGAAATCATGAGCACCAAAACAGCCGTCTCTCCCGAGCCTCTCTCCTCCTTACACAATGGCAGGTTACGGCTTTGACGTTGATGTAATTGATACTCTGCTAAAACCGTCAGTCACAACCCATCCTTACATCTCTCTCTCTCTCTCTCTCTCTCTCTCTCTCTCTCTCTCTCTCTCTCTCTCTCTCTCTCTCCCACTGTCTCTCTAAACTGCCGCCGGCTCGGCCTCAGGAACAGCAAGGCGTTTCCGAATGTGGGTGGTCCAGCCGGGGTGGGAGGGAGGGAGAGCGGGAGAGAGAGAGAGAGAGAGGGTGAATTAGCCCAGCTCTCATGTTTCCCAAAAAGAGAGGGGAGGGAGGGTAAGACGCGAGAAAGAGAGAGTGAGTGAGAAGCAGCGAATGCGAGAGAGAGGGAGGGAGAGAGAGAGAGAGAGAGAGAGAGAGAGAGAGAGAGAGAGAGAGAGAGAGAGAGAGAGAGAGAGAGAGAGAGAGAGAGAGAGAGAGTCAAAGGCAGAGAACAAGCTTTGGGTCTATAGGCTCACATCTGTCTTCCAGATGTGGCCTCCACAGTTGTCTGAAACAGGGGGAGGAAAGAGGGTTTTAAAAGTAAAGGAAAATTGGTGCTAAACAGTTTTTTATTGTCAGGGATTACACATACAGTTTATATACAGTACACAGGACCAGCTTAAGAATCCACCGGCACAGGATATGCTGCTTTTCTTCTTCTTCTTCTCCTCCTTCTCCTCCCTCTCTTCATGAAGCTGCAATGAAATAGCACACGAGCTGCCTTGAAGTTAATGTGTACGAACGAACACCTGTCCAAATATTAGTCCGTCACAGTGGATGAAGACACGGGGAGCGATGATAGAGTTGGCACTGCGGAGAAAAGTTAATGAGAATTCTTTTGGACGGGAATGTGTTTCTCCAGGAAGACACGGGCCACGAATGTATATCTAAAAGAAAACAGCACAAGCGGAGGCCGATTGGGTGAAGATGAGACTCAGTCAGGGCAGAGAGAGAGAGAGAGAGAGAGAGAGAGAGAGAGAGGGAGAGAGAGAGAGAGAGAGAGAGAGAGAGGGTCTGAGTTGTGCCTGTGTGTAAAAGCAAAGCCAACATGTGGACCAACATGTGAGGCAGTCGGCAGTGAGCCGTCATCACCGCGCAGGCGGCAGCTCCAGCGCGTCGCTCCAGCGCGTCGCTCCAGCGCGTCGCTCCAGCGCGTCGCTCCAGCGCGTCGCTCCAGCGCGTCGCTCCAGCGCGTCGCTCCAGCGCGTCGCTCCAGCGCGTCGCTCCAGCGCGTCGCTCCAGCGCGTCGCTCCAGCGCGTCGCTCCAGCGCGTCGCTTCAGGGCCTCGCGGGTCCCTCTGTGGACCGAGGGCCCGAGCTCTGCAGCGAAACGTCGAGGCCGCAATATTGTTGTGTTATCATCGCGCCCTCCGGGCTGGAAAAGACAGCAAAGCAAAGGAAAGCAAACAGGATGACGCAGGTTTTCCCGACAGCTCGCGCTCCTCCCGCGCTGCTGCTTCATGTTCATGTTGCGCTGTGAAGGCCATTAAAACAGCACTTTAGTTTGAAACATTGTTATATTGACTCGGATGTTTTTTTTTCCTTCCGAGTCGCAGAGAACATTTATATTTGTGACATTTGAATATTCAAACTAATGTGTGTAATTCAGTTGATTAATCTGAACACAATGATAACTTGAAATGTATTATTTTATTATATTATTTAATTAGATTATTTAATTAGATTATTGGCACCATGAATTAAACAAAATACACAAAATAAAACTCCTCAGAAAAGAACAAAAACATCGATGTATTAATACAAGTGCAATAATATGATGCAAATTACTTATTAGTAAAACAAAAATCATATTTAAAAAAGAAAATGTACAAATAAAAAAACACTGAATTTTGACAATTGAATAAACGGATCTGTCTCATTTTGAAAATGTAAAAATGTTGTTGAAAATACAGCAGCAGCACAGAAATATAACAACCAGAAGAATACACTGTGAGCGAGAGACACGATACAACCGAGAAACATGAACGCACAAAGGACACAAATCAAACGTGGAATATACGACTTCACACTGGAGAGGACTTTGTTAACATCGTGACCTCAGCAGCTCTGTGCCTGACTCCAGACGCAGGTATCCAACCGTCGGCTCTCTCCTCCTCTCTCCTTCTCTCTCCTCCTCTCTCCTCCTCTCTCCTTCTCTCTCCTCCTCTCTCCTCTCTCCTCCTCTCTCCTCAGTCCTCTGTTCTCTCTCCTCTCTCCTGTCCCTCCTCTCCTCCTCTCTCCTCCTCTCTCCTCTGTCCTCTGTTCTCTCTCCTCTGTCCTCCCTCCTCCCTCCTCTCTCCTCTCTCCTCCTCTACTTTCTCCTCTCTCCTCTTCTACTTTCTCCTCCCTCCTCCTCCTCTTCCTCCCTCCTCCCTCCTCTCCTCTCTCTGGGTGTGCTCACTGTGAGTCTCTCATCTTTTTCCCATTAGAGCTGTTTTCATGTTCCTTCCTAGAGCGATCGTGTGTGGCTGCAATTGTTTATGAAGCAATGCTTGCCCCATCCAACGGTGTGTGTGTGTGTGTGTGTGTGTGTGTGTGTGTGTGTGTGTGTGTGTGTGTGTGTCCAAACAGGCATTAATGCAACTAATTGCTCAGAATATACTAGAAAACTATCTACAATGGGATCATGTTTAATTATGTTTATCTGGTAATTCATATTTAATTATTTTGGTGACAATAGATTACATTTTTTAAAAATTGGTTAAATGTGCAGAAACGTTTTTAACACGGCAAAATGTGAGATGCAAAATGTAAAACCGTGGTTTCTAAACTTCCTTCTTCTTCTTACCACAGAGCTGATGCGCTCCAGCTTCATCCGCCGCGCTGAGCCTGATGTGTTTGAGCTGACGCCGTTTCACTTGAACCATTTCAAAGCTCATATTCTTACAGTATTTCATTGGACTGCCGGTGTTCAGGTCGTTTTGGTAAAGTTTACATTATAAGTGGCAGAAGCTTTACATTTTCATTTCTTTTCCAAATGAGTTGAGCTAATCCACAATCTTTGTAAATCTAAGATTACCTCAACAGAACGTTATAAATGAACAGGAAGAAACATTGAATTGCTCAACAACAACAACAACAACAACTAAAAACATGGAAGCATCTTTCCTCCTGACTTCCAGACAGCGAACCAGAAGTCGCGCCTCACAGACGCAGAACATTCAGATATCGAAGCTCACAGAGAAGCTCACATCCACAACGTGAGCAGAACCGCACGGGACAAGGCGTCAGGACACACAACAGGAAAGAAGCCCCCAGACAACATGAATACACAATCACACACAGCTGCGGAGGGTAGAGCTCAGACACACACACACACACACACACACACACACACACACCGAACCAGACGCATGTGTACCAGCAGATGGGTGAGAGTCGACTCAAGTGGACCGGTCAGCATGAGAGTCACCTTTCATCCTCAGGCCGGTCTGACCTGAACCCGGTCCAGATGTGAGGGACGAAGATCTCTCATGGAGGAGGAAGAGGAGGAGGAGGAGGAAGAAGAAGAAGAAGAAGAAGAAGAGGAGGAAGAAGAGGAGGAAGAAGAAGAAGAGGAAGAAGAGGAGGAAGAAGAAGAAGAGGAAGAAGAAGAGGAAGAAGAAGAAGAGGAAGAAGAAGAGGAAGAAGAAGAAGAAGAAGAAGAAGAAGAGGAAAAAGAAGAGGAAGAGGAAGAAGAAGAAGAAGAGGAAAAAGAAGAGGAAGAGGAAGAAGAAGAAGAAGAGGAAAAAGAAGAAGAAGAAGGGGAAGAAGAAGAAGAAGAAGAAGAAGAAGAAGAAGAAGAAGAAGAAGAAGAAGAAGAAGAAGAAGAAGAGGCGGCAGCAGCAGCAGCAGCTTGGATAATGTTGTGTGGTCTGGTTCAGGTTTGCACGCCCCGCCGTCATCCGTCTGTTTAAAGGGCTTCTCTAAATATGGTCGCCACATTTGTGTCTTTTATTTTCACTCGTACAAGCCTAACATACGTCCTGTCACTTGGATACCAAAAAGGCATTTGGGTTTAACTGCTACCCCATGGCGACATGTCAAAATCAGACGGCATTTAATGAGTTCCAGTGTGACTCAGTTCACTTGCCAAAGGGCCCGGCGAACAGCGGGTGGGAGGGTAAGGTCGTGGACTCGTGTGTGTGTGTGTGTGTGTGTGTGTGTGTGTGTGTGTGTGTCTCACAGTGCATTAGCCTACCGCGGGACGTCTCAAAGCAAGTGAATGGGACGAGTTTGAGTCGTGCGGATGGACGAGAGCAGCAATGGCACATCAGGAAAGAGTGAAGAAGTCGCTCTTACGGAGCCCAAAGCCGGCGGCAGGAAGCTGGACTCGGGCGCCGGCGGGGAGATAACGCGGCACGAGAGAGGAGGAGGCCCCGCTCGTCTCACGGCTCCGAGGAGCTAGCGGTCTCACGCCGCACCTCCACGCAGCAGACGGGCTTTGAGGACCCTTCGGGGGGCTTCAGTCAGAACAGAAGACAACTCACTACTTGTGGAGCTGTGGTGCGGGTGTTGGAGAGCCCCCGAGCTCACCATAATTGATGAATAGTGTGGTCCACATTAAGTGACATGCGCCGTTGGTTGTAAGTGGGTGCGATGATTGGGGGGCCTTTTGAAGCCCGGGGGCCCGCGGGCTGCGTTTGAACCGTCAACAGAGACCCCTTCTCTCTGTAAAGGACACCAGCCTGCGGTCTGGTCGCAGTTCTCGGCACAGGACGAGCTCTACACACACACACACACAAACAAATATGCACACAAGCACACAGACGTTCCCCTTCAGTAGTATTACAGGGGTTTTTTGGGGGGGGAGGTGATTGTATTATTCCTGCTGCAACACTGACTTAATTCAAGGCAGATCTGACCCGGGCCCGCTCCTCGCCACTCCTGCTCTATTGGATCAAGTCTTAATCCCGCCCTCAACCACATGAATGGGAGACACAAAGAGGAGCTGCACTCGCTCCTGCCACAGACATCACATGTCACTCAGGCCCATGTGCTGTCACGCAGCTCCTGACGGGTATCGCCGTGTCATGTGAAAGCCGAGGGAGCTTAATGGGGGCCGGGGAAAGGACCGGAGCCGGAGACAGACGAGCGGGGAGATTGGAGCCACGTCTCGCAAAAAAAAACAAAAAACAACACAGCCAACCTGGAAGTGATCTTGCGCTTTGCCCTGCATGTTGTTTTTCACAGATCCACGAGCCCCACACATCCTCCGCCAGGAAAGCCAGAGGAGCTGACCCGTGAGACCACTTCAGAGCCGCCGCGCGCACAACAATCTCTAAATAGGAGCGTCCTGGGAGACACTTTACAGTAAGCTATGACTAACAAACCCAAAGCACCTCAAAACAACAGTGGGACGCGTCCAACTTCCATCGCGGCCGCACGAGCTCGCGCTCTCAAGCCAAACACATAACAACTCTGTCGCTCAAGGGGCCCGTTATTGTTGTATCTTTTCAAAGGACGCCAAAAAAAAAACCCAACCCAAAACACGCGCTCCGCTCACACACGACCTTGAGCTAACAAGGGATTCCGGCGACTTGGTGCAGAGGCAGTTGCGGCGGGGCTCGGTGTCACGGCCCGGCTCCCACGCGGTGGAAACACGGAGGCCCCCGAGGGCGACGGGAGCCGCCGAAGGCCCCACTGATCCTCCACTGACGCGCCCGGAGTAGACTTGTCCTTCAATCTCCGTCTGAAATGAGAGACAGGCCATTGGCGCGCAATGGGACGGGCCTCTGATTTGCTCTGTGGTCCCTTTGAAAGCGTGCATCCTGCAGAAGAGAAGGAGAACATCAAGTAAACACCACGGGCTGGCAGGACGGAGGAGCAACGCGAGTACGATGTGCAGCTGCGGCGGCTTTGCTCGGCCCCGGAGAGGGCAGCGACATCAATGTGGAAATGATAAGAATACATGCAGCGTCTTCTGAAGCTCGGGTTAATATTATCTGTCAGAGGAAAATCTAAGTGATAAGTGTGTTAAAAAGTCCGGGGGCTTCAACGTCGGGAAGCAAATCTGGAGTGTTTCCGAACGCCATGTTGGAGAGGACTCGCCGTCAGATGAGCGGTGATCAAAGAGTATGTTGAATCCCTCCCAGGACACACTCTTACACAAATGTGTTTTAGTTTGTGCATGGTTTGTGCTCAGGCCGGAGAGAGGGGGAGGGAGGGAGTGTGTGAGAGACAAATCGTGAGAGAAAAAGACAGATTGTGGTGGCTTTGATGTGCGCTCGGTCCTCAGAATAGATAGGTGGGAGACGAAGAAAAGGCAATATCACAGGACAAATGTCTCTCTGCAAAACCACCACAGTAGAAGTGTGTGTGGAAATCTCTGTGTGTGAGTGTTTCAGTGCTGTGATTCGCCAAACGGCTTGCACACACACACACGCAAACGCACACACATTTGTGCAGATTATAGAAATGTCAATCACTGAGAGTGATGAAGTAGAAAGAAGCTCTTTTCCCTTTTCCCTCCAGGATCCTCCAGCGGAGCAGAGACAACTGACACGCCTTTAAAGGGAAACGAAACAGCCCACCACCACCACATCTAAATCCCGTTGTATTCTCTTCTCGGAGGAGGAAACTTGTGCGATCACAACTCCGCCACCAATGTGCTCCCCATATGTCCCCTCTTTTGATTTGTTTTTTTTTTGTTGGAGGAATTTCAGGCTTTTGGGCACATATTTATGCATCTTTTTATGCTGTTCTATGTATCGTGCATATTAAGGGAGGCTGTTTGTGAGTGAATGCCGACAGCCCGTCACTGAGTACGGGCTCGATGGCTTTCTTTATCAATAGCACACATAATATATTAAGAAAATAGAGCCCATAAATCAGTGGTTCCAAAACTCATTCAGTCTGATGTAAAGAAACTCAAATACCCTTTTATCAATACCACCAGTCATATTCCTGAATGTGGATGTTATTTTACACTAGTATGTAACGATGGATACATCACAACATGTTTTTTCTCTCCACGCAAATCAAGCCGCAATGTTTGTCTTGGTTCGGGCATGTTTGCATATCATCACTTGGAGTAGCAAAAGCTGGACATGTCAACCAACTACTTCTCTATTTCTCCAGTGTTCTGGGCTTTTTCACCATTTATTACAATACTTTTAGCCAATTATATAATATATTTCAACCATTTACTGACTACTTTTAGCTTGTATTACTTTTAGCTTTAGCCATTTATCTGATATTTATTATCTTTATTTCAATAATGAGTCTATTTCTACATCGCTTTGTCACCGTTTATCCATTAATGTTAGCTAGGCTATAACTTCTTCAACTGTTTATCCCCTTTAGTTGTTGCAACCAATGTTTAGCTTTTTCCACTATGGAGCCATCACGTTTAGCTAACTACATTTCAGACATTCATCTATTAAAAAATATACTTTTTTATAATTTATTTGCTATGTCAACATTTATCCATTACTGTCAGCTACGTTCTTCAACCTTTAGTTATCATTGGCTCCTTTTAGCTTTTTTATTATCAATACCGTTAGCTAGCTACTTTAACTGTTTATCCATTGCTTTTAGCTTTTTATTATCAATACCGTTAGCTAGCTACTTTAACTGTTTAGCTATTGATTTTAGCTTTTTATTATCAATACCGTTAGCTAGCTACTTTAACTGTTTAGCTATTGTTTTTAGCTTTTTCATTATCAATACCGTTAGCTAGCTACTTTAACTGTTTATCCATTGCTTTTAGCTTATGCACCATTCATCCAATACTTTAACTGACAATTTCAACTGTTTATCCAGTTTTTATTATTATTCTGACGCCTCCTCAGTGCTACAGGTAGCGTACCTTTGTATGCCCCTCAATGGGCCCAAACACCAACCCGAGGCTCTGACCCTGCATATGTAAAGCCCTTCAAGCAACGTCCATGTTTTTTAAGTCTAAATTCTGAGATTACTTCACTTTTTAGCACGGTGCCAGACCTCAGCAACAGCCAACATCTGAATACATCATCACTCACTAAAATATTACAGACATCAGAAAACTCACGAGCAGCGGGGATTGTGGGGAAAAACATAGCAACGTATTCAGGCGGCACCGTCTTAATAATTAACGGATGCCGTGACTCAACACGGTCACCGCACGGTAATTATCAGAGGAGGCTGTCATATTTATTTAACCAGGAAGCTAAGACTGCTGAAGTCCAGCCATGTCGTATGTTGGATCGTGTCAGATTGAAACCATGCCACATTAAGCTGATCCCTCCCTCCTTCCCCCCCCTCTCCGTCAAGGCAGGGTGGTCTTTGCTCTAGTGTGTGTGTGTGTGTGTGTGTGTGTGTGTGTGTGGGAGACTGTCACAACACACAACATGACCCCCAGAAAATCTCTAACATACACACTAATTCCGCTCAGACACGCACATCTAGACCTAGCCTTCATACATGCACACACACACGCACGCACACACACACACACACACATGCACGCACGCGCTCCAAACGCTGTCCCGTCTGCAGGGACGGGGACAACAATGCTGCCATTGACACTGACCCTCACCTCC